>NC_085877.1:16063815-16078815 GCF_034702125.1 Engraulis encrasicolus | reverse complement strand
GAGGGCTTCGCGACCCACTATGGATCTTTGGCGACCCATAGGTTGGGTCCCGACCCATAGGTTGGGAACCACTGATATAGTGTATAACTGGAGGCTAATTGTTGAACACAGATGAGTATCCATCCAATATGTGTTGGCTATGTGTTGGCCATATCATGTTATCAATATGGCCTGATGTCAGAGTCTGGTTCGCTTTGATAAGCCTCTTCACCTGAGGGAGGTGATGGGGGAGATAAAGACAACATGTCTGGATGGCAGCAATCCAATGAAGAAAAACTAGAGATGTGAGAGCCAGAACCACACACATTCACCTTGCGTGGTAAAAGCTGAAAAGTCCTTAAACAACATTTGCAACAGCAGTGTGCATTTACCATACAGTGCACAAACATTAACCCCTTCACATTCCTGGTGATTTGCCTGAAAAGCTCTGTCCAAATTGAAAGTATTGCCGTATTCCAGCCCTTTGTGCTATTGACATAAAAATGACCACTTCTATAAAGCAGACATTCTGTGGTTTCCTTCATGTATAGTCAGATTCACTGTAAATTGTTCTGCTGAAATCTGCAGATTAAAACTGTTTTGCTTTGCCTGTTTCTTAGAAACTAGTGATACACCAGCCTCCCCCATGCCAAACCTATGATTACAGGTTACAGGCGGTTAACTCCCATGAAACTTTCAAAATGTATAAAGGTTGGCTGCTGAAAGGTTAAATAAAAAAGACACATTAACTGTTTGCAGATAATGAAAATGCCAAGGGCAGCCAGTAGCACCATTAAGTGACTTAACCGTCCTAGCCTTCGAAGGGCCTTAAAGCGAATGTAAAAGGGCTCTATCATTACATTCTTTATAATGCATCCCACTGCTATCGCTAACACACACACACATGCACATGCACGCACACACACACACAGACACACACGCACAGACACATTCACAGACACACACACACACACACACACACACACGCATGCACATACACACGCACGCACACACACACACGCGCACAAACACACACACACACACACACACACACACACACACATGCACGCACACACACATGCACATGCACACGCACGCACACACACACACACACACACACACACACAGACACACACACACAGACACACACGCACACACACACATCAACACACACACACACACACACACACACACACACACACACACACACACACACACACACACACACACACACACACACACACACACACACACACACACACACACACAGACACAGACACACACACACATCTCCTCTCCTCTCATCTCGTCTGGCCGAGTACTATACTACCTGCAGGGCCAGGGCCAGCTGTTGCTCATAAAACTGCACGGCGGTGGCCATGTCTTTCTTGCAGACGGCGATGTCACCGAGGTTACCCAGGGCGCGGAAGCGGGCCTGCGCGTTGTCCAGAGACTGGGCAAGTGACAGCAGGTACTTCTGGCACTCCTCCGCCTTGGCAAAGTCACCCAGCGCCTTGGAAAACACATGTGAGTCAATAACGTTTTAGCAGTAGCACATGTCATGGTGGTGAAACTTCTATTCTGCCAATGACACTTTTGTATGGATTATTCTGTTGAGCCCCCCAAAAAACCATCATTGACCCATGTACAGACGTGCAAATTACAGGGTCGTAGTACGCATTCGACTTGAGTCTGGACAGAAGACATTTTTACTACAGACTCGGACTTGTCTTGGACTTGCTAGCACTGCACTGGGTACCAGGAAGGGGCTACATTGAGTTTAGGTAATTCAGTATACAGGTCTAATAACCCTATTTACAGTATTTCTCAATTGGTTTTGTACATTTCTCGAATCTCTCTCGCAATTTGCAAAACATAATATTCATTCTCAAAACAGCTTTAACAAATGGCAAAACACAGTGGATAACCTGCAAAACCGAGTCTCTTGCTCAAAACCCTTATTTGTCTTTCAAAATCAAGTTTTTTGTGTCAATGAACGTATCAGCGCCAGCAGAATGGTTAGTCATTGTGTCATAGTGTATGGACAAGCTAGTCAAATCAATTTATCATGTTGTCAATTGAATAGTACACTCTTGAGGATCTTTTCTGAAGCGAAATGTTGTTTAGATTGGATGGGAAATGTTGTAAATTCAGCTTTATATTACATTGATCAGATAAGATTGAGATAGTTTCATGCATTCAGTGACAAAGCTTTTTGAGTGATATGACAAAAGCAATTGATAATATACGAAATCACTGAGAATTGTACACAGCCATGGCATGGTGGACGAGAGCATTTGCTATATGCCGAAAACAATGAGAAACTGATTTGACCATGTGCACAGGTAATACCAGGAAGTCACAATTGAACAAAGACTTTTCATTATCATCATTCAATCATTCAATCATTATTCTGTTGTGAGAAATGTACAAAACCAATTGAGAAAAACTGTAACACAGATAGCTGATCTGGGCACAGTGCTTGAAGTGGAAAAAAAGAGGTGCAGGAACCTTAATCGTCCGAAAATACCATACAATGAGAAGTGAAGGAATCCCTGATTTTCCGACAGTCTCATCAGTACCAAATCAGTACAAGTCACGTTTTTGAAGGCCTATTGCCTACACACATTTTGAAAAACTTGTTTTAAACTTATAAAATGTGGCGCACGAGATAAGTTCTGCCGGAACTCTGATGATGAAAATTATGAGGAAGGGGAGCTAGGTTCTACTGAGTCCCCCCCCCCCCACACACTTCAAACACTGTCTGGGCAAGAATAAAGACTGACCTCCAAGTGATAATTATGTAATGATAAGATGCCACATTAGGGGATCTAATTTGTTAAAATGGATTGTTATCATGCCAATTACATAGCAATGTTCCATATCACGTTATTGTTTTCAATATCCCTTTTCCTGATACAGTTTTTCTCAATTGGTTACACACGATTTTGGAATCATGTCTTGACCTTACACACTATGGGCACAACCCCTCACTTATCCAGCAAAATGAACGTACTGTATTGTCTCAAAACAATGTACTCTGTTCTAATAAGACAATTTTGTTGTCAAATGGAAAACACAAACCATCATTTGAATTTACTGTAATATATACTGCACCTTGAAGATGAGCCTCAGGTTGCAGTAGGCGTTGGACGGATAATCACTTCAATGTAGTAGCAATAATAATCACTAGAAAGATCAATGTTACCAATACTAGGCTATGTTTTAGGCCTACCTTGAAGGCCAACCCCAGGTTGCAGTAGGCCTTGGCCTGGCTCAGCTTGTCGTGGAGGTCCTTGGCCAGCGCCAGGTCCTGCTCGTAGTACTTGACGGCATCCCGGAAGCTGCCCAGGCAGTAGTGGGCGTAACCCAGATTGTGGCACACCTGTCATATATTATAAACAGGTAAATAAACAGGTAAATGTATTGGCAACAGGTAAACTGCTACTATTTTTATTATTCTGAGGAAGGGCCGTGGTGGCCCGAAACATCTAAACAATAAATGAAACAAAACAAAAATAATCACGTTAAATGCAACGACTCTCTCACAACTGTAAATCGATCCTCAGTACAATTACAGGGAATTGCCAACTTTGATTGGCAATTGGGGAATTGCACACTCGTTTAGTAAACAGGTAAGCTCATGGCTACTGGATTTTTTTACTCTAAGGAAGGGCCGTGCTTAGCCTGACTGTGTGTGAGCTCACACGAGGGTCTGGAGGACCTGCAGATTTGTCCTGCAGGTACTGCCCAGAGTAGACCAAACCCAATTGTCACCAACATTGTAATTGCCAAGTCTTTATCTGTTACTTAAGGCCCTCAGTAATGTCATAGCCATGTTGTCAGGGGTGGAGCTATAGGAGAGGGGCAAGCAGGGAAATTTTCCCTGGGCCCATTGCCCTCCTGTATTGGTGGCGGGGGCCCTAGTATGAGCATGGCACACCATACATGGGGTCCTATCAATATTTTGCCCTCTGGCCTTGTGTGCAATTGTTCCTCCAGTGCATGTTGTTATGATGTATTTGAATATTCTTAGCAAATGACAAAGTTTCAGACCTTGCCCTCGCTCTCCATGTCCTGCAGGTCTGGGGAGAGTCGCAGGTACTGTTCGTAGTAGGGCACGGCCTGGGCGAACTCCCCTCGCGAGCAGTGGAAGTTTCCCAAGTTCCCCAGGGCCCGGGCCTCGCTCTGCACGTCACGCAGCTCCCGCGCAATGTTGAGGTGGTTCTGGTAGTGCTGCAGCGCCCGGTCATGGGCTCCCAGTGCCTGGTAGATTAAAGACCATTAAAAAGAAAAGGTTTTAGTGATTTAAAATATATATATATTTAAGCCATCATCAATACTACTACTAGTTCTCTTACTACTACTAGTACTGCAACTACTACTACTACTGCTACTACTACTACTACTAATATTTAACTATAGTGCCTTTCAAGATAGTACAAGGACACTGTACAGTACAGAAAATTAAAATAGTTGTTGTATCTATTGTATTAAAAAGTATCAATTATCATTTTTCAAGAGTAAAGTTTTCTGATTCATCACCCACCTGGTAGGCCACGGCCAGGTTTCCGTGGGTGGAGGCCTGCGATGCGCGGTCGTTGACCTCCATGGAGATCTGCAGCTCCTGCCGGTGGTACCGCACGGCCTGCTCGAAGGAGCCCAGCGCGTTGTAGGCATTGCCCATGTTGCCGTACGCCCGGCCCTGCGCCGCATAGTCGCTCAGCTCCTGCGCGATCGACAGGTGGGTTTTGTGGAGCTTCAGCGCGGTCTCGTACTCGCCTTTCATCTGATGGATGATGCCTATGGGTGGGAAAGAGGAATAGAAAGTGGAGGAAAGTTAGAAGAAAGTGTCATGGTGTGTTTCGTTGCAAAATGACTGATTTCTTGGCCCTGCCATGGCTCTAACGGTAGGGCACTGGGCTGCTACGCTGGCGATCCGGGTTCGATTCCAGCCCGGGTCATTTGCCTATCTGTCCCCTCTGGTTTCCTGTCTCGTTCTCCACTGTCCTATCACAATAAAGGTTACAATAATGGTAAATGGACTGCATTTACAGTATATAGCACCTTTCCACTCCTTCGAGCACTCACAGTGTTTTACATTGCATGCCTCGTATACACCCTTTCTCTCACACATTCACACACCGGCGTTGGCTGTCATGCACCACCCTGTCACCAGGAGCAAATTGGGGTTTGATGGGGTCGTGTGGGGCTCGAACCTGCAACCTTCTGGTTGCCAAACAGGCTACTCTACCACCTGAACAACCATCACAATGACAGGGCACCCAAATGTGTTACAATGTATCCCAACTAACAAACCATGTAATTATGATGATAACAATAGAGACAGACATTGAAAAAAAAACAACGATCAGGCAGCAGTGTGAGCGTGTCTCTTCTACATTTGGATGACGAGAATGGCATTAACGAGTTGGCTGAACGTCAGGATACATCACACAAACGCGTGCAAAGTTTTGTTGGACCTCCTGCTCCTACTAACCGATTTATCGGGCAAAACAGATTTACACCAGTCGCAATTTGCATTAAAAACACACTCAAAGCCTCGTGTAAAACCTTGATGACATGATTTGATTTCGCTTTTTAATTAGTTTTTCTTTTATTTTTTTTTCATTTCTCCTCCAGCTGGCAGGGACAAAGAACACAGGGGCCCAACCCAAAGGATGGCACATAAAAAGCGTTAATTAAAAACCATTCTGATTCCTCTCTCTCTCTCTCTCTCTCTCTCTCTCTCTCTCTCTCTCTCTCTCTCTCTCTCTCTCTCTCTCTCTCTCGCTCTCTCTCTCTCTCTCTCTCTCTCTAGAGACCACATTTCAACATGTATGTCATTAAACACATCACACAGTTTAATTTTAATAACCACTAAAGTTGATGGCACAATCACCATATGTAATGCAAACACACACACACACACACACACACACACACACACACACACACACACACACACACACACACACACACACACACACACACACACACACACACACACACACACACACACACACACACACACACACACACACACACACACACACACACACACACACACACACATACACTGCGCGAAATAAAAAAAGAAGAAAAAGATGATAATAGTCAGATTAATGCGCCGCAGTACAATAATTTTGTGCTAACATCAAGAAGATCGAGTCGACACAGAACACACCAAAACACACACAAAACAGAAACCAGCTGTCGCCATTCAATTGAGAGTAAACAGCCCTAAAAACACAAATGAGAGAGGCCTCTGGTACATTATTGAACAGCCTGAGAACTGAGAACGGAGAGTTAATACCACCAATAAAAAAGCATCAGTGCTGTCATTGACAAATCCTACTACTTCTTCCCAGTGCCAGTTCCCACACTGTCCTCGCTACCACTACCCCTCGTCCCCTCTACCCCATGCACACCACTACCAATAGCTCTAGAGAGAGAGAACGAGAGAGAAAGAGCGAGAGAGAGAGAGAGAGAGAGAGAGAGAGAGAGAGAAAGAGCGAGAGAGAGAGAGAGAGAGAGAGAGAGAGAGAAGAGAGAAGAGAAGAGAGAGATCTAGCTTTGCAGGCTCATAGCCCCATGGGAGCTTAACCCCGGCAGAGAGTCTCCTGATCCAGCTCTGCTGTCGCCTGGCTCTCCATAAAATAATAATTATAGCTGTAATATCAAACACAAGCTGCACCAGAGGCATGGGGAGAGGAGAGGAGAGCAGAGGAGAGGAGAGGAGAGGAGAGGAGAGGAGAGGAGAGGAGAAGAGAGGAGAGGAGAGGAGAGGAGAGGAGAGGAGAGGAGAGGATAGGAGCAGAGAGGAGAGGAGAGGAGAGGAGAGGAGAGGAGAGGAGAGGAGAGGGGGATAGAGGAGAGGAGAGGAGAGAGAGAGAGAGAGAGAGAGAGAGAGAGAGAGAGAGGGAGAGAGGGAGAGAGAGAGAGAGAGAAAGAGAGAGAGAGAGAGAGAGAGAGAGAGAGAGAGAGAGAGAAAACAAGCAATAGAGCGAGAGAGAGAAGAGAGAAAAGAGAGAGAGAGAGAGCGATGTATGGAGAGATAGAGAGCTAGAGAGTACGAGGAGAGGAGAGGAGAGGAGAGGGGAGGAGAGGAGCAGAGAGGAGAGGAGAGGAGAGGAGAGGCGAGGCGAGGCGAGGCGAGGCGAGGCGAGGCGGGAGAGGAAAGGAGAGGAGGGGAGAGGAGAGGAGAGGAGAGGAGAGGAGGGGAGAGGAGAGGAGAGGAGCGTAGTAGTAGGGGAAAAGAAGCATGTCTCTTGGAGCAAGAGAGCAAGCGAAAATAAAAGAGAAATACAACCCTACATACTCTCCCACACATATACTACATGTACATACAGATGAGGAGAGATGAAAAATGCAGAAAGGGGGAAGAGAGGAGGACGAAAGGAGTGGAAAGCAGAGGGAAAGAGAGAAAATGAGTATACCAAGAGAAGCACAGACGGAGATGTAAATGGAAAGAAGAAAGAAAGTGGCAGAGAGAGAAAGCTGGGAAAAAGAGTGTACAGAGATGATGGAAACCAAAAGAAACAGGACCGTGAGTGATATGAAAAGAAAACGAAAAATAGAAATGGAGAAGCGGAGGATGACAGAAGATGAGAGAGACAGAAGGAGAGACTGTCAGTGTGTGAACATTAGAGAGAATGGCAGAAAGATAGAGCGAAAGCACTAGACGGAGAGAAAATGCCCGGAGCAGGCCTGATGAAGGGAAGCACGGGTACGCCACAGGGCTGAACGATTACAGGCACTGAAGAACAGAAGAAGAGAACAGAACAGAGGAGCGGGGAAGAAACGAGAAGAGCGAGAAGAGAAGAGAAGAGAAGAGAAGAGAAGAGAAGAGAAGAGAAGAGAAGAGAAGAGAAGAGAAGAGAAGAGAAGAGAAGAGAAGAGAAGAGAAGAGAAGAGAAGAGAAGAGAAGAGAAGAGACTCCAGCCCTGCACATGTCTGCTGTGCTGATACTTGTTTAGAGGAGAAGAGAGACAGACACAGGAGAGGAGAGGAACGAGGGAAGAGAGGATAGAGGAGTGTGGAGTAAAAGTAAAACAGCTGTGGAGGTCGGAGGGAAGGAGGTGGGGAGGGTTTGGAACTCAACAGGGAGAGGCCAGGGCCAATAGGGGGAGAGAAGAAGAAAACAGAGGTGATGAGAAGAGATGAGAGGAGTAAAAAAGAGGAGAGGAGCATCAGTAGCCTGGAGCGGAGGAAAGGAGGGAAGGACGTGCGGCTGGTTTGGAGGTCAGCAGGGAGATGCTGGTGCTGTGGGAGGAGAGGAAAGCAGAGGTGATGAGAAGAGGAGAGGGGAGAGAGGAGGACAGGAGCATACTATCTGTAGCTTGAGAACGGTGGGGCTGTTGGCGTAGGACTGACGCCAGGGACACATACAGTACATGCAAATGGATTGACTAAGCAAAGCAAACTTCGCCATTCATTCCTATGAGGGAAGCAAAAACAAGCGAACAGGAGCGGAGGGAAACGAAAATATGCGACCAAGTTTAAATATTATGCAAATGAGGAGGGACTTTCGCCTGCGGTGGTCAATCAAATCAACAAAATAAATGTTTAATTCTAGTATTTGATTCACCGCAGTGACCTGATGACCGTTGAGCTCTCAGAATGGAACACTGCATTTCACTTCGCTCGTTACGCCTGCAACTAAGTGTCCCCAGAGTGAGAGGCCTGTGCAGCGCGGGAGGGGGGTCCCAACACTGCAGCTGCTATAACAGTATAAGATGAAGCAGATTAGGAGAGGAGAGGAGAGGAGAGGAGAGGAGAGGAGGAGGAGAGGAGGAGGAGAGGAGAGGAGAGGAGGAGGAGAGGAGAAGAGAAGAGAAGAGGAGAGGAGAGGAGAGGGGATGAACGGAGAGGAGAGGAGAAGAGAAGAGAGGAGAGGAGAAGAGAAGAGAAGAGAAGAGAAGAGAAGAGAAGAGAAGAGAAGAGAAGAGAAGAGAAGAGAGGAGAGGAGAGGAGAGGAGAGGAGAAGAGAGGTGGAGAGGGGAGTAGAACAGAGGAGAGGAGTAGAGTAGAAGAGAGAAGCCACTGGCTGGGAGAACAGGAGGTGATATCGGGTTTGAGACTCAAGAGAGAGTGAGGCAGAGGTGAGGAGAAGAGAAGAAAGACGACAAGAAAAGAGGAGAGGAGGTGCTGTCGGTTTGGTTTGGATTTCGGTAGAGGGCGGTGTGGCCTACCCCACTCCAGAAATGTAGGAAAATTAGAGGAGATGAGAGGAGAGGGGAGGAGAAGTGATGACCGAAGAGGAGAGAGACCGGAGATAGGAGAGGAGAAAAAATCAGAGGTGGTGGGAAGAGAAGAGATGAGAGGAGATGAGAGGAGATGAGATGAGAGGAGAGGATATAGGAGAGGAGAAGAAATCAGAGGTGGTGGGAAGAGAAGAGATGAGAGGAGATGAGAGGAAAGGAGGTGAGAGGAGAAGAGATGAGAGGAGATGAGAGGAGATGAGATGAGAGGAGAGGGAGGCCAACTTTTTTGGAACTCAGTAGGAACGGACCGTTGCCTACCCCACTCCGGCAATGTAGCTGCTGCAACAGTATGTATGTTTACTCACCTTGGGAGATTAGAGAAGAGAAATGGACATGAGAGGAGAAAAGAGACAGAGATAAGAGAGAAGCGAGGAGACAGTGGAGACAGGAGAGAGGAAGGAAGAGGTGAGGAGTACAAAAGAGGAGAGGAGAGGGCCGGTGGTTTGGGGCTCACCGGTGAGAGGCCTGTACGGTGAAGGGAATTGTAGCCGCGGTAACAGTGTGTATGTTTACTGATCTCATTGAAGCGCAGCATCCAAGACATGCTGCGCAGGGTCCAAGATGAGGAAGATGAAAGCAGGAGGAGGAGGAGGAAGAGGAGGAGAAGTGTGTGATAACACTAACACACAGCAACTTCAAACGCAAACAAGCAAAGCAGCGCTCCCTCACAGTTGCCTCACACAAACAGAAAAAAACCCCTCTCAAACACACACATAAGCTCAAAGCGCTTGACTTTGGTCTTCTTGCTTTCATTCATGCTTTTTTATTGCTTCAGCGTCTTCTTATGCTGTTCTTGGCCATGGTGTGTGTGTGTGTGTGTGTGTGTGTGTGTGTGTGTGTGTGTGTGTGTGTGTGTGTGTGTGTGTGTGTGTGTGTGTGTGTGTGTGTGTGTGTGTGTGTGTGCGCGTGCCTGTGTGTGTGTGTTCTTGCATGGGAAATTACCCAGTGCCTTTTTGAACTCACATGGTTGTGAAGTGGAGGCCATCATAAGAATGACTGGCAGTTATTATTGGTATTATTGTGACTGTATTATTGCTACCACTCAATTTGCAACTGATATCTGACTGTCAGGACTAGGGCTGGGTGAAATAATCGATTCAATCGATAATCGATCGATATCATTTAAAATTCACATAATCGATTCACAGGGCACAAAATCGATTTTTTTGCTCTTTTTCTTTTTGTTCTTTTTGTTTCATTTAGGTCTATGGAAAATACCCAGTAGGTATTAGTTAATTAGGCCTAGGCCTACTTATTACAAATAAGCAATCTGTTAACACTGTCAAGCCACAGCCCTTTGACATTTTTATATAAAAATAGGCAACAGCTTCTTTTGGGGGAAATCCTTGCACCAAAAAGGGAACGGATTGAATCGATTCGGAGTGAATCGAATTGAATCGAATCGAATCGTGATTAATCGATTCAAAACCCTCAGAATCGAAATCGAATCGATACAGGAACATAACTACAATACCCAGCCCTAGTCAGGACTATCTTTGTTATCGTAAAGTGTCCAATTGTTATATTTTGCTTTGCCATGTTAAAACCCTTGATTGTCATATGTTGTTTGTAGTTTTGTATGTTGACTCCTGCTGTTATTATACTTTATTATATGGTGTGACGTCATCGGTCGAATGCTCCATTCATTTCAACGGGGCTCCCCAACGTTCGCACGTCTGTTATTTTTCGATAACGGACGGGTTGGTCTATAACAGACCGCTGTCAATGGCAACAAGACTTTTCACTGCTAAAGCGACTTTTCAACAAGACTCTAATCAGCTGCCGTGATAGACAACACCTGTTGTCCTGGCTACCTAGCTGTTGCCTAGCGGTGTTCCACAACGGCACTGTTTTGTTTTGCGCAGCAACAATCTTAACATTAAATAGGCCTTAAGAAATGTCCCCGCCATGTGTGAATCATTTAAGTATATCCATATAATAAGCGGGTTAACTTTCGGCGAGTCGGTCGCTTTGTGGAATAGCAGCACTTCAGAGAGAACAAGACCCCTCCGCTCCGCGTCGGGGTCTAAAGATTCTCTCTGTCGTGCTGCTATTCCACGGTAGCGACCTTCTCGCCGAACGTTAACCCTTACATAATATGTATGTGGACCCCTGGAAGAGTAACTGAAAACGTCGGCATAAGCTAATGAGTATTCAAAGTAAAACAAAATCCTAGTAAATGTTCAGCACAAAACTGTTATGTTTAGCACATTTCTAGTACATGAATAAACCTGCCTTGCCCTGGCAAGCACAGACACTAAAAGTCGTACAACAACAACATCTGGCGTTGGTGCCCCCACCAATGCCACCCTCGCCACCTCACCACCCACTGTTCGACTAGTCCATATATCAATTATTACTATTACTGTATTACTTTGATAATTGGTATTGTTTTATTTGTAACTATTATCTATCAGGACTATCTTTAATGTGTCTATTCCAGTTAGTATATTTTCTTTCACCATGATTGTGATGAAGTCAGGGAAGTCGCATGGTACCGTATGTGCATGGATTGGGCCAAAAAGATGTGTCTACTGCGCCACAAATAAACCTGCCTTACCTTGCAGGAGCCAGAAGTAGAACAGCCACCACCGGAGTTGGTGCCCAACCCAACCCAACACCACCCCCACCCCCACCCTCCCACTATAAAGCCACCCTTGCCCCCTAATCACCCTCGCCACCCTGTGTTCAGGCCAGCCCATATGTCCCCCCCGACTGGCGCGGGCAGGGCAGGTGGGGCGCAAGAAGGTGACCCAGCAGGGGGCCCGTCTGCTCCACGTCAACTCGCCAGAGGCCCGCTAGCCGATTAGTCACGGAGGGGCAGGCAGGAAGGCAGGAAGGCAGGAAGGAAGGAAGGAAGGAAGGAAGGAAGGAAGGAAGGGTGGGACGGAGGAGTGGGGGGTCAGAAAGGCAACCTCGACCACGATGGAGAGGGCGCAACAGCCGATAAGAACAGAACTTCAGCTGCAGGGTGAATTCAAAGACTTACATGAAGGACTAACTAGAGGAAGTATTACATTTATTATCTATATGGTAATTTAAAGGATAACTTCTGCCAATTTCGACATGCAGTTGTAATGCTCACACTACCCTAAGCTTGTCAGTACCTGAGAGGTGTTTTTTCAGCCTTTTCCGAGATCCTGGACATTGTAATGGGGAAAGGCGTTTGTTTACATAAAAAAAAACATCTTGATTTATTCCCAATAACATCCAAAAGGTTATGCAACATCAGCAGACAACTAGCACACAGCGATACCTTTTGGGATAATATTTGGAGTAGGCCTATGTTAAGAAGGTTTTTAAAGCAAACAAAGTCTGCCCCCTATTAGAATAGCACAGATCTCGGAAAGGGCTGAGTCGGAAAATGCAGCAACACGGAATACTGACAAGTCAAGGGTAGCGTGAGCAATACAACAGCATATTGAAATTAGCCGAAGTTATCCTTTATCACTGGAAAATTGAATGTGCACCGTGGATTTGTGGGGTAGAGTGGGGGAGTGACAAAATAGTAACCTCGACCAGGGTGGATGGACTGTGTAAAAACAGTTGGCTGGAGCGATTAGGAGAGGTGTTAGGAACGGAGAATGGGGGGGGAGACAGACAAGCACAGAACTCATTGACCCCCTCCCAATCATGTTTGGGTATGGGGATTTAGGCTGGTGGCATGAGGCATCACAACACCCTGGCACCACTTTTTAACCAACCGCACCGTGTGCGTGCCACTGACACCACCGTGGTTGTTGTAGTAGCCACGCCAGCTTAAACCAACACGTTCTGGGGCTTAAGCAGTTGTGCTTGGTGGTGGCACACGGCTGGAGGTCACAGACAGGCGTCTAGTGCACACAGCAGCTGTGGCCCTCCAGGAGTCATGTGTGTGTCCATGTGTCAGTGTGTGTGTCCGTGTGTGTGTCTATGTGTGTGTGTGTCTATGTGTGCGTGTGCGCGTGTGCGTGTGTGTGTGTGTGTGTGTGTGTGTGTGTGTGTGTGTGTGTGTGTGTGTGTGTGTGTTCGAGTGTGTGTGTGTGTGTCCGTGTGTCCGTGTGTGTGTGTCCGTGTGTGTGTGTCCGTGTGTGTGTGTGTGTGTGTGTGTGTGTGTGTGTGTGTGTGTGTGTGTGTGTGTGTGTGTGTGTGTGTGTGTGTGTGTGTGTGTGTGTGTGTGTGTGTGTGTGTGTGCAGTGTATGTACATTAAGAGAGGTGTGGAAAAGCATGCTGTACACACTTCCTGCATGCGTCCACAGACTAGTAGAGTGTGTGTGCTGCATGAGGGATAAACTGCCCAAGGGGCACATACATACACACACACACACATACACACCCTATCCTATCTCCTGTGTGCATGGAACACATTCAGACATGTGCACACAGACTAGTATTACGTTACATTACACTTTGCTGACACTTTCATCCAAAGCAACTTATTTACAGAGCATTGGCTATCTGGATTAAAATTGATGTTCAAAATCTTCACATTGACATGTCCACATACTGTTCAGTACAAGGTGTTAGGTTAAGTGGTAATGCGGGTGGGAGGGGGGATTGTCACTCAGGTTGTGAAACTCCAAAGCAATCACTAGAAATGAATCAGCCTTGTGAAAGACAGGGGCTTAGACGCGGTGATTTAGCCAAGAGTTTTCAATTATGCAACAACAGTTGGAGTAATGTTTCAGGCAAACATGCACAAACACACACGCATGCACGCATCCACACACACACCAATAGATTTTTTTTGTAATGTTGTGAACTACACTAATGACAAGTCTCATGACAGATACACATCGATGACTGAGATAATCAAACTGGAAAAAGACCCCCCCCTCGCCCCTCCCCCACAGGGTGTGTGTGTGTGTGTGTGTGTGTGTGTGTGTGTGTGTGTGTGTGTGTGTGTGTGTGTGTGTGTGTGTGTGTGTGTGTGTGTGTGTGTGTGTGTGTGTGTGTGTGTGTGTGTGTACGTGTGCGCCCGTACCCACCCTCTTTTCCCCATCAACATCTTTGTGTTGAGCGGGAACGCCTCATTTAACTCCAATGCTGTATTTTTTAATCACGAACAACACAAACAGAAAAGTGTAATTTCGCGAGGTGCTGCAACGGTGTAATATAATGTGGGTAATGTGGCATTGTAATGTGACACCATTCCATAGGGGGCGCAATGGGATAAGGCACTGTACAATACATCCGGGGACCCGGGTTCAATTCTGACCTCAGATAATCTTCTAATTCTTCCCTATCTTCCTCTTCCTCCTCATATTTGCCTGTCCTGTCCTGTCTCTCACACTTGTCCTTTCCAAAAAAAGGCCCAGAAAGCCCAAAAAGTATCTAAAAAATAGAGATGTGCTCAGAGAGCGCATGCACCTCTGCCCTCAGGTGGAGAGACACACCCAGCGAACGTACATACAAACTGACGAATGTACAAATAAATAGGACGATCACATAACTTCCTTGGTTGAGGTAATAAGCTACTATTCAGTCAAACTCCATGTGATCCGAACTACTCCATCAGTTGGTAGATATTTACAGGTCAACTACAACTGCTTTGGGAGCCCTCCATCTCTCTCCGTTTCCAAACCTCCATAGAGTTTAATATCCGTACACTTTAATAACTGGTCAACTGTCTTCAGTGAAGCGGAGCCACATATCAAGAGATGACGGTTTGACATTCAAAAAGGGGAAATCTATCGATTTTGGTTCCCAGAGGGGTGCAGCACGGCCTTTTGCATCAGCCGAGGGGGCCTCTGACCGGCATTCATCCGCTGCCTT
>NC_085877.1:16053815-16061315 GCF_034702125.1 Engraulis encrasicolus | reverse complement strand
TCCTAAAACGTGTAATCAGAAAGGACATAGACTGCAAGATGAGACCTAACCGATGAAGCACTTCATCACAAACCTTCCAACTGTACGCTGAAAAGGAAAGACGTAATAAGAAAAAAAACAAGCAAACATTGAAAACGATTGTGAATGAAAGAAGGGTATAGCCAATTATTTTTGGGATGAATGAATGAATGAATTAATTAATTTATTTGGCCTTTTTTGACATAAAACATGGGACAGCAAACTAAACCACACATTAAAAGAAGGCTTATTTCCATTACTATTTGATACAGTAAGGATCTCACAACTAGCCAACAGAAAACATTAGAATATGGGATTCAGACTATCATTACATGTTGGGTAATGTAATGGGCATGAAGGCTGATGTAAAGCCTTAAATACATATGACATAAAGGTGGAATTTCTTTGTGTAATAAAGAACACTGAAAGACATTCGGACATTTGCAATGGGGACACTGGACTAGGCGTCAACTCAAGAGTACCAGCAAGGATAGGGCAGTTACATAAAGTAGTGAGAATCCTTGTCATGATGCCTACGTACTGTATATAAAATAGAAATTATATGAATGAATGCTTGCTTTGTATCAGCCGAATTTGTACGGTAATATAGGACATATGACATATACTTTACGTAGCCTCTTTATGCAGAAAGGCCCACCATTGCTGAAAAGAGTCAGCTACATCATAACAGCACTGCTATGAGATCACCAACTAACAGATTAAGACTTGGTCATTACAATTTTGGTGGCAATAAGGTAATTACATAGGCTCTGTGCGAAGGGGTTAATGAAAAGCCTTACCTATGGTTTCTAAAATAATAAACAATATGAATGTAATATTGCTTTGCATCTTAACAAAGGACGCTGAAGGGCATTTATGCCCAAAGGCCACTGCACTAGCTAGGTGTCAACATACGTGAACAGCTGCTTGAGCTCTCACCATGGAAACTCTCTATGGCAACGAGTAGGGGGCGGAGGCAGAGGTGGAGGTGACACCACATCGTGATCCGGAAGTTTCTAATCCACGCATCAGCCGTGACCAAAGGGGCCCAGGATGGGGGGGAGCATTCATATCCTGTGTGTATCCTGTGACACATGCAGGGAAGCCGTCACGGGGTCGACAAAGGGGTCATTTGTCCCGGGCTCAGGTAGAGAGGGGGCCCAAAATGGGGGTTTCCATTACATTGTATGTATTGGAATGGGGGGCCCTTTCAGATAACTTTGTCCTGGGCCCTCAAAATCTGTCAGCCACCCTGGACACATGCAGTACAGTGCGGCAGAGACATTACCGCCTCTTTCCATGCATGAGTCGAGCAGCCGAGAAGTCTCGCTTTATACCGTGCGTCAGACGGGGCGAGAAAATCGAGAACAAAATGACACAACGGGCGGGCGCCGGCGACACCACGCAAAGAAAAGGAAAAAAAGAAAAGAGAGAGATAAATAAAGGCCCCTGTCCCGCAGCTATATCCTTTCTGTAATAGCTTTTCCATCACATTTCCAGCCCTCCACCCTCACCCCCCACCACTACCCATCCACCCTCTCACACAGCAGCACTCCATCTATCCCTCACCCCCTAACCTCCTTAAGGACTCGCTACCAGAGATTCTTTAAGTATATAGAGATATGCCAACATAATAGGTTTCTATGGGCACCTAACGTGACCAGGTTCCGGTCTGCCTAAAGGGGCGTGTCATAATACTCCTAGCATTGAATAGAACAGTCCTTAGGTCTGCCTAGGTCTGCCTAAAGGGGGATATCCCCCCCTCCCCCTTGCAATAATAGAACCCGGAAACAATGGGCCGATGGAACCTCTCTCTCTCTACTCTCTCTGTCACTACCATCATCACCACCACCATCACCACACTCGCCTTGCCACCATCAGAGCCGGTGTTACCAATAGGCCAACAAGGCAATTGCTTAGGGCCCCACCAAATCTGCAATCTGTAGAGGCCTCCAACAGTAAACCACGCAATGGTAAATACCAGCAAAATCAATTCAAGAGGGGCTCTGTGTCTACATTTTGCCTAGGGCCCACAAAGGGGTGGCACTGCTGCTTGCCGCCACTTACAGTAGCGAGATGAGACACAGTGGTGATGGTGAAGGCGGCGGCACGCTGTTGTCATTTTACATTACCCAGAGTTCCCGGGTGTGACCAAAGAAGAAGAAGAGGAGGAGGAGACGACTGTGACAGTGGCAATGGCAATGGCAATGGCAATGGTGGCAGAGTAGACAGCACGGCAAAGCAAAGGGAGGCCTAGCTGGTGGCTAAAAAAAAGTTGCTATTTGCGCTAATCGGCATAATCTCACTCATCCTTGGCAGGCGGTTCGAGCCAAAAGAAAAAAAGGATGGGGGTAGAGTTAGCCGGCTGTATCCATTGCAGTCTCCCCCAACAGGGACGGATTAGGATTCCATGGGCCCCTGGTCCAGAAAACAAGAAAGGCCCCCCTCAATAGGTGTTGCTAGTTTACAAATAGATTCAGGTGTATAGGCCAGAGGTGAGAGGCTATGTTGTTGGGAATTTGGGGGATTAGCCACCTTTGAAATAATAGCGCGATTTGAGAATGGAAATATAGAAGCTTGGGATTCAGGGCCCGCTTGACTATTGGGCCCCTGGGCCAGGGCCTGGTAGGTCAGTGCAGTAATCTGTCCTTGTCCCTCAATCTCACTCATCTTTGGCAGGCGGGTGGGTCAACCCACAGCTGAATAATAATAAAATAAATAAATAAGTAAAAACTGATGGGGTAGACCCAGTGGGTAGACCAAAGCTGGCGTACCCAGACCATTGCCGTGTCCCCCCGTGCCCCCTCCCAGGGCTAAGAGGATTTCACAGACAAAAGGGCTTGGGCGACTGTGCCGCCGCGATACCAGGCAGGTCCTCTCCATCCTCCATCCTCCATCCTCCATCCTCCATCCCCAGCACATGCCGCCCGGTACCCTCTTCTCTTCTCTTCTCTTCTCTTCTCTTCTCTTCTCTTCTCTTCTCTTCTCTTCTCTTCTCTTCTCTTCTCTTCTCTTCTCAGCCCTCCACTCTACTTTTTGTACCCATCCTCTGCTATTCTCATTGTGTCCCATTATCTCTCCCCCTCTCTCTCTCTCTCTCTCTCTCTCTCTCTCTATCTCTCTCTCTCTGTCTGTCTCTCTCTCTGTCTGTCTCTCTCCCTCCTCAAAAACTGCCTCCTCAAATCATCACGCGGGTTTAACTCTTTAACCCCTGAAGCAAGAAGTAGGTCATCCATTGCCGGCTGGCTGCCACCGTGGGAAGAAGGACGTGTCCCAGCATAGCTGGATGCGATGGGAGTCCAGGCGAGGAGAAGAAGGCAGATGAAGCGAGCGGAGGATTGGGATGGTTTGGGTTTGGGGATATCTGTCCACCACTTTTCTTTCTGCACCCCTCTCTTGTTCTCCTCCTTATTCTCCTCTTGTTCTCCTCTCGACTCTCTCTCTCTCTCTCTCTCTCTCTCTCTCTCTCTCTGTCTCTCTCTCTCTCTCTCTCTCTCTCTCTCTCTCTCTGTCTCTCTCTCTCTCTCTCTTTCTCTCGGAGCGGTGCCAGGCAAGGGGAAAAAGGGAGATGGAGTGGGAGTTGGGTTTGAGGATGATTTGGGGATGAGGATGTGGATTCGGCGAGTGGGTGACACGCGTCGGAGTTAGAAGCACTGGCTGGCACCCATCCCAACCTCACTTCTCTTTTCCGTACTTGCTTTCCGCACAAGCTCTTTCACTCTCCTCCATTTTCCATCATCATCATCATCATCATCATCATCTCTGCTTCTCTCTGTTTCTCTCTCTCTCTCTCTCTCTCTCTCTCATCTGATCTGAATCCCCTTCTTTCTCTCCGTCTCTCTGTTTCTATCTCTGTCTCGTTTTTTCTCCCGACACGATCTGCCCCAGTGTGAAGGACAGAGGTGGCATTGTCAGAGAGAGAGAGAGAGAGAGAGAGAGAGAGAGAGAGAGAGAGAGAGAGAGAGAGAGAGAGAGAGAGAGAGAGAGAGAGAGAGAGAGAGACGGCTGACGGGGACACGCTTATGCACGGCGGGATTAATTTCGGCTGCCAACTGGAAAGACTAAAGCACCAAATCTGCGCGCAGAAGTGAATTTAGCATTTTTCATGCACTGTCATAGCCGATTGGGAACACGGGCTGTAGTTTTTTTTCACTGCTGATCTGAAGCGATTCCCTTTCATCACTGTCCCAATGACCTACAACTGAAGCACCACTACAGCCACAGCATCGAACTGCCTGTGCACTGTGAGTCCTCAACTTATTAAGAGTACAGTACACAGAGACACACACTCTCTCTGACAAACATGCACACACGCATACATGCACACATGCATGCAGTCACACACAGATGTACACACACACATGCACACAGGCACGCACGCACACACACGCACGCACGCACGCACGCACGCACGCACGCACGCACACACGCACGCACACACACACGCACGCACACACGCACGCACACACACACACACACACACACACACACACACACACACACACACACACACACACACACACACACACACACACACACACACAGGCACTCACACACACACACACACTTCCACCAAAAGGCTACCACGTCTCAACGTTCAACGTCTTCTGAAACGCTGCTAATAGACAGAGGATGGTTTTACTCATTCTCTTTCTAAACGTGAGCGCATTTTTTGTTTCCAAAAGACCAGAGGATGCAGAGGGACCCCTAGCTGCGCACGCATACAGGAATGTTTGTAAACGGGAAACCTATGTATAGACAAGGGGGATCACTGTATTCAACTTCAAGGTTTTATGCAATAGTTCATTCTGTCCACGATGTATAGTTTTGCAACACTATATCGTAACAGTCATGCTAAGAAAACACAATTTGAATTTGAATTTCAGTTCAGAACTCCAATGAATTTAAATGGCAGAGTAAGCTCAGACCATCTCCCACCCTGCATGGAGACGGATTCTTCTTAGCTTACGCGAGACTGTTTGACGGAGTTCAACTTCAAGGTTTCATGCAATAATGCCTAGTTCCTTCTGTCCACGATGTATGCTTTTGCAACACTATATCGTAACAGTCATGCTAATAAAGCACAATTTGAATTTGAATTTCAATTCAGAACTAAAATGAATTTAAATGGCAGAGTAAGCTCAGACCATCTCCCACCCTGCATGGAGACGAATTCCTCTTAGCTTACGCGAGACTGTTTGACGGAGTCAACAGTAGGCTCTCGCCCAGGCCCACTCCACGCCCATATAAAGCCTGTGCCAAAGTACTGTAGGCCCATATATACCCGTTATGGATAAAGGGACTTTCGAGTCCACCACAAGGTCCAGATGTGGACAAACACTGCCGAGAGCAGCATCTGCTAAACCAATCAAAACACAACACAAACACGGGCCCCTTACGCACACTTACGCCCACAGCAATATCCGCAATGCTTACACCAGTGACTTACTACTCCTGCTGCTGATACTATAGGGAGACCAAGTCTGCCATCACGACTTCTGCCGTGTCTTACATCTAAATCCAGGGCTGGACTAGGATTAGAAAAGGGCCCGGGCATTATTTGGTCCCTCAAACCCTCTCTGAAAAAAATAAAATAAAAAATGAAACAAAAGGGAGTATAATAGGCCAAAGCAGGCTACAGTTAATACAGTAATACATGAATTAGAAAGTTAAAAGGTGCAATCGCTTTGTTTAGTACAACATCCTGACTTGGTCTATCCACTGTCTATGTTGAGTATAAAGCAAAGGGCCAGCGCCTGTAAGTTTTAGGTTGTCGGCCCACTGGGAAAACGCCCTGAAAGCCAGATCACCAGTCCAGCCACCGCGGCTGCAGCTGAGTCTTACATCTAAATCCCCCACAGACTGTTCAGCTTTACTGTGACAGGCGGCATTCTTTTGTACATACGAGATGAGTGCATGTGTAGCTCTTTTGGAGAGGACCAACCCCAACTCAAACCCAGACCCAGCACGACCTCTTGAAAATCCGGCAGCTCTCTCCCCTTTCTTGTTGCATATAAAAAGAACACATACAGTACATACCCCCAGTTCAGCCTTTTGGGCTGTCATCCTTGTACATCCCTTTACATATATTAATGAAAACACAAGTTCTGTCACAAAACGATGGCCCGAATACAACCCAAACCCCATGCCCATCACTATCACACAGCTTCCCTCTGTCCTTGTGCATGAAAGATGAGAGCATTTGTAGTTTTGTCAGAGAACCAACCCAACCCAACCTCAACCCCTTCGCATTTCAGCTGGCTTCCCCCTGTCAAATGGCGCATTTGTAGTTCCGTCGCAGAACCAACCCCCGAACAACCCCCCAGCCCCACCAATCCCAAACCCTTTGCCTGTCACACATCTCGCAGGATTTTGCTGTCGCTATTTTGACAAGAAGGCCTGCTTCAACGAGAGGAGCTAGTAGACTCATAATCCACACTGTTCCATGGAAGTGGACACTGTATTAAGTGTTGAAAACACTACCAGTACTAGTACTACCATACTACGACTACCATACTTTTTCATTGTTATGAAAAAGACTTCATCAATACATTACAACTTGGTCATTGCTATTCTGACACGAACCAATTTATACCAGGCGCAATGTCTTACCAGATAAATAAGCTTACTGTGTGGTGGTGAATTGCAATGGCATGGTGTAACTCATATTGACACGGCACTCGTTGTCTTTCATGAGTGACACCCTGTCAGCTGAACTGAGGGACTTCCAGGAAGAACACATGAAGACTTCAGATGCAAAAACCCCTAAATGCCTTTTCAGAAAATAATCTTAATTCATTTTTATTCACTACAAAGCTATCAAAATTGCATATTTTTTATTTCATTTATGTAATATAACTATTTATATGTATTATCAAGTACGTGAATGTAAACCAAACCAACAACTGGGTTCTCTAACAATATAGAAGTGCAGATCTTCAAAAATGGAGTTAGGGGGTTTTGCATCTGAACTCTTCACATGGTGTTGGCTGTTCATGAGTTAATGAAGTTTTAGTAATAGCACATGTCAGGGTGGTGCAACCACAGCAAATTGCACAATTGTATGGATTCAATTATGCTTCTGTCTTTAGTATATGACCTAAGAGGCATATTTATTAACATACCATGATTACCAATTACTAATTAATTTATAGGCGTTAGCTGTGGTTGCACCAGCTGACGCGTGAGCCCGATAAAATGCCATTGACCCTCATGCAGACACAACGAGACCGGACCGGTTGTCTTTCCAGGAAGTGGCCTTTCTGGGGTGCCTGCTGTCGGGACGGCTGCCAGTTGAAATGGAACACTCCTCTTTTTAGGCTTTGGTTGCCTGACCTCTGTGGCTTCATGGCTGTGTACTGAGGCGAGGGAGTGTGTCAAAACCAGCTACTCGATTCACTTACATACGTTATGCACACACAACAATCACATGATACGACACTCACATTACACATAAAGAGAAGTGCATGTTCACATGCACAC
>NC_085877.1:16043815-16046315 GCF_034702125.1 Engraulis encrasicolus | reverse complement strand
AAGAAGAGAACAGAAGAGTACAAGAGAGGACAGAAAGGCCATGCAGGTCCCTCTCTCATTATTCACTGCTCCAGCCCATACAAATCTACTGGCTACTGTATCCAGTGCTCTGCCCTGTACTGTACAGAGATACTGGCTACTGGCTGCACAAACTGCATCACCTAACACTTGAAGGTCATTTTAAGTACTTTGTCAACGCTCTCTTTCTCTCTCTGTCTCTGTTTCTGTCTCTCTCTCTCTCTCTCTCTCTCTCTCTCCCTCTCTCTACCTCCCTCCATCCCACATTCAAAGCCCCACACATTCAGCATTATTTCCAGAAAGTGCTACCAAAATGTCCGCCGGCACTGAGTCAATCGGTCAAAGCAATGGGGTCCCCTTCACCCCCAAAACCACAACCTACACACACACACGTACATGCACACACACACACACACACACACACACACACACACACACACACACACACACACACACACACACACACACACACACACACACACACACACACACACACACACACACACACACACACACACACACACACACACACACACACACACACACACACACACACACACACACACACATGCCCTTCCACACAAACTCCATTTTGTCCCCATCTGAATGAGTGACAAATTGATGCAATTTAGTACAAAGTACTTTAGCTCCCAAATATACCATGGGCCTGGTCTCCTTGATTTGAACCATGCATAATTACACATGAGACAGAACAGACATGCTTGTCCGCAGCAGGCGGCCTGGATTGGGCTGTGTGTGTGTGTGTGTGTGTGTGTGTGTGTGTGTGTGTGTGTGTGTGTGTGTGTGTGTGTGTGTGTGTGTGTGTGTGTGTGTGTGTGTGTGTGTGTGTGTGTGTGTGTGTGTGTGTGTGTGTGTGTGTGTGTGTGTGTGTGTGTGTGTGTGTGTGTGTGTGTGTGTGTGTGTGTGTGTGTGTGTGTGTGTGTGTGTGTGTGTGTGTGTGTGTGTGTGTGTGTGTGTGTGTGTGTGTGCTTGCGTGTGTGCATGCATGTGTGTTCTTGCGTGCATGTCTGCATGAGTGTGTGTGTTGGGGCACCACTAGCTGCGAGAGGACTAGCACTAGCGTAATGTACAACGGTATGTAGCCCATGGCCAAATCCCAAACTATTCATTTGTTCACTGCGACAAAGCAATGCAATCTCACTCTATGGCTGTTTCTCAATGTCCATGTTCTAGCCTTGCAAGGACGTGAAACGCCTAGCAATTGGATACTCCGCTGAGTTCACCAAAGAGTATCCAATCATTGGGTGTTTCACGTCCTAGCAGGGCTAGAACACTGCACATTGAGAAGCAGCCTGTCATGTGCAATGTAGTACATTAGAGACCTTTTCAGACACAGTCCATGCGTAGGCTAGCTCTGACTAGCCTACTTTAGCCTTGCACTTACTAGCCTAGCCTACTGCATGTTAACATCAGACATTTTTCACAGTGACACTTTCGCCGTCGCGGTTTTGCCTTGTTGAAAAATGGCCATGAGAAATGCACACAATGTATATAGAGTCTAATGGCTAAAACATGGGGATGCTAATAGGGAATTTATGAGTGGTCCTCTTGGATGAAAAAAAGACGTACAAGCTAGCAGAGGAAACAGCTGTCTGGCAAACTGCCTCTCGACATACTACTGCTCTCTCTTTCTCTCTCGGTTTCTCTCTGTTTCTCTCTCTCCTTCGTACTCCCTCATTCGCTCTTTTTCAAGTACAATGGACCGAAAGCCATTTTCTTTTATCTCCTCTTCACTCCCTTTCACTCTCTCTGTCTATCTCAATCTTTCTTTACAAGAAAGGGCAGTTTTCTCCTTGTTGTCACATTCTCTTTCATGTAGTTGTAGAGAAAG
The DNA here is from genome assembly GCF_034702125.1 of Engraulis encrasicolus. Lineage (NCBI taxonomy): Eukaryota > Metazoa > Chordata > Actinopteri > Clupeiformes > Engraulidae > Engraulis > Engraulis encrasicolus. Next base: position 16,044,445 of record NC_085877.1, on the reverse strand, counting down.
CCACAATTTATACTTTTCTTTTTCTTTCTGCGTCTGCCTCTCTCGTTTTTCCTGTCATCCAGCCAACCTCTCCTTCCCTTAAAACACTCTCCTCTCCTCCCCTCTCTCTTTTTCTCTCCTCTCATCCTCCTCTCTGCTCTCCTATCCCCTTCTCATCCCTCTCTCCTCTCCTCCCCTTTCATCCATCTCTCCTCCTCTCTCTCTGCTCTCCCCTCTCTCCTCTCAGCACTACTCTGGTTTGTTTTATAGCTAGTCCATCCTCCTCTCTGATTCCCTCTGTACTGTCCTCCCTCCTCATTCCTCTCCTCTTCTCTCTCCCTCATCCCTTTCTCTTCTTCTCCTCTCGGCACGGCTCCCCTTTCATCCCTCTCTCCTCCCACCTCCTCTCCTCTCCCCTCTCCTCTGCCCTATCCTCTCCTCTCCTCTCCTCTCCCTCATCCCCCTCTCCTCTCGGCGCTGCTCCAGTGTGTCTTCTGTGTCATTAGCTCGGTCCCGGCAGCATAAACTGGCCTAATGACCATGGAAAATAAGCCTGGGATGCTACTCCAAGCAGATAAATCGCACATTTTCAAACCCCCCCGCCCCCCCCCTCTCTCTTTCACTCTCTCTATCGCTCCCTTTCACAAACTA
>NC_085877.1:16036315-16038815 GCF_034702125.1 Engraulis encrasicolus | reverse complement strand
ACGAATAAATAAATAAAGAACCAACAAAAAGCCTCTTCACCTAGCCTGCTTTTAGCCATTTTCCTCTTTCTTTGTTCCCTGCCCTCCCCTAACCTCTCACTGGCTGTTCGTTGGCTCATTCTGCACTGCTTTCTTCTTCGTATCAGCCCAGTCAAAGTTTTTTTTTGTCGTGAGGTGAACATGAAGAAAAATCCTTCCTGCCTCAGAAACAATGCACACGCACGCACGGACGCATGCACAAATGCGTGCACACACGCACATGCACACGCATACGCACACGCACACACACACACACACACACACACACACACACACACACACACACACACACACACACACACACACACACACATCTAAAAATCCCCTCCCCGTTCATCAAAAGCACATCTGAGGCAACCCCCTTTACAAGGCAGTGGCGGGCGGTGGCAACAACAACAGTGCCATAATTAACAAAGGGGGTTGAGTCAAGCCTCCCTCTCTTCTCCTCTCCTCTCCTCTCCTCTCTCCTCTCTTCTTCTCTCCTCTTTGCCTAGCCCTGTCATTATTCAACTCTATGCAGATCAGCTATTAAAGGTAATTAAGCCATTCATCAAGTCACTTTCAATTACCAGAACTCTGACAAGCCCAGATTACAATCACCAGGGGTGGGACCGGAGAGAAGAGAAGGAGAAGGAGTCAGAGAAGGGGAGAGAGAGAGAGAGAGAGAGAGAGAGAGAGAGAGAGAGAGAGAGAGAGAGAGAGAGAGAGAGAGAGAGAGAGAGAGAGAGAGAGAGAGAGAGGAGAAAGTGAGCAAGACTGAGATAAAGAAAGTGAGCAAGAACAAGAGAGAGAGAGAGAGAGAGAGAAAGAGATAGAGAGAGAAAAAGAGAAAAAAGAACAAGAGAGTTAGAGAGAGCGAGCGCGAGCAACAGGGGAAAAGCGCAAGCCAGAATCACTCTAAAGCAGGTGAAATAGGTGTAGACAGGCACAAGGTCACTACCAAATCTGCTGCCGCCCGCGCACGTTACGGCACGCTTCCCCCCCACTCCCATTACCCACGATGCCATGCTGCATGGCCGCAGGGCGAACAGGGGCGGTGTCCAGCGTGCCACCACTAATGAGACCCCATTCGTTATACTCCCCCACCACACACACGCGCACACACCCACACACACATGGTGCATACGTACCCACCTACCCACCATCCACACACACACACACACACACACACACACACACACACACACACACACACACACACACACACAACACACACACACACACACACACACACACACACACACACACACACCACACACACACACACACACACACACACACACACACACACACACACACACACACACACACACACACACACACACACACACACACACACACACACACACACACACAAAGGCAGCACAATGTGTCAGTGCTATTCACGTTCGTTTAAGGCCATTCGCCTCTCTTCTCTCTGACCGGCATGCCATGGTCAAATGGAAAGAGTCTGTTCAAGCCAAAAATCATGCTGAAATTGTGATCACGGGGTAACACAAATATCAGCATTAGTTTGAGTGGGAGAAAGAGAGGGGATAGGGTTGGGCTGGACTTGAACCTGCCTCCCCAATGGCCACTGGTCCGTTCATCTGTGTGTGTGTGTGTGTGTGTGTGTGTGTGTGTGTGTGTGTGTGTGTGTGTGTGTGTGTGTGTGTGTGTGTGCCAAGCCGGTTTCAAACCCGGGTCTCCATGGGCATGTAATGTAGCCCATTAGCGGTAAGGTGCATTAGCACAGTGCTGCATCACAGCAACCCCATCCTGTCAGATTTTAAAGTGTATTTCGGAGTTCACCAGAATCAAATTTCAAACCACAGACAAAAGACACTTACTGTATACTGTAATATACATGTCAAGTGTCTTTTTTAATGTCGATGTAATGTAGCGGTCAGGGGCATTATAGCGCGCTGTGCCACAACAACCCCACCCTGTCCGCTTCTAACTGTATTCCAAACCACATACACGTACACCAGACACTTATTATAGGGGACAAGTGTCTTTTTTTAATATCTATGTTGACACTTGGCACTTCTCATCTTGATTGGTAAAGCAAATGGCAAATGTCGAATCAAGGACCATAGGTGCTCCATGGGCAACAAAGTCCTTCATCAGATTTGCATTCAAAGCTTTGGACGCAGCACAATTAAAGGGCAGCTGTCTTTGCCTGTTTAAGTCTCAGCCGGTACGCCAAATTAAAATGGCAACCTGCGTTTTAATGGATTACGCTGCCCTGAATGATGCAGCAAATTTGAATTTTGAACCTCAGAGAGAGGAAACACAAAGGACAAATGTGTTTTTAACTGCAGCCAACTGAAAGGCCAGCATGGTGTCAAATAGAAATGGCCTGAGCAAGGGTGAAGCTGTTTAGTATGGAGTGCGTTAGTCCTGCACCATCTCTTTGAACTTGCAATGTCCGACAGAAATCTCTGAAAGTGCAAGCGTGCTCTTCTCTTCAAATTTAAAT
>NC_085877.1:16023815-16026315 GCF_034702125.1 Engraulis encrasicolus | reverse complement strand
TGATTTGACATTAGTTACATTTCTGAATCCAATATTACTCCTCATGAATATTTTACTGTAACTCATATATTGCCCTACTGCAGTTGCCTGAACCAGTAGCTAAAGGATTCAAAAGATGGACTCACAGACAAGTGTAATTTCTGGGGCAAGATCGAGAAATATCACAATTATACTTCCAATATGTTTTTAGTGCCTTTTAGATTTTTTTCAGAAAATCATTGACATACTTAAGTTCCCATATGTGCCTATACTGTACTGTATATAGCCTGTGTATATCCACATGCCAACAGCAAATTATATCATTTAATTGAATTATTATCTGACTTTGAAGTCAAAAACTGCTTGGTGGATAGTTAGCAACATGTGAAGTACATGATATAGGCTGTCAATGTGAATCCTAACACACTGTTTCGCTTGCGAATTCTAATCTCCAGTACATTAATGGTGGGTGAATGGGTGTGTCAGTATCAAGATTTGCCTGTAATGTTATATCCAAACATGTTTGTTGTGGTAACCAGGGCCGGTTCTGGCTTATTTGGTGCCCTAGGCGAGTTTGAGTTCTGCCCCCCCCTGGCTAACATTTGTAAGAAAAAAAAAGCTCTTTCTTATACCTTACAGAACACAAGAGTAATATCCGTAGTAAGCTTAACTAAATAGCATCAAGAACAATAACCGTTTTTCATCAAATGGATTTGTGGTTCTTTTTGACAGGCGACCAACACATCAGATTGAGTCGCATGAAAGTAGCTTCACTGTGTGGTGTGTTGGATGTGATGGTGGTGGGGCCCCCAACCCCAGATGAGAGGGAGGTTATCAATGTGTTTGAATTGTAACGTGAAATTGAAATGCCAGGAGAGTGATACAGTACATTTGCTTGTAAAATGCATGTGTAGACAATAAGCCTACCAAGGAGGTCTGCATTGATCTACACTACCTACAGCATCACAAAGCATGGCAGCATTACAATTTTAATAAGCTTCACATTTGTGCTGTCTTCCAAACCAATTTCATTTCTGGACTGGAAATAGTGGTGCATTTGTGAGTAGGAGAATGAGAAGGGGGCTATCTATGTGTTTGAACTGGAGGGACAGGGTGAGAGAAAGGGAGAAGAGCTGTCACGCTATTGAATTTCATAATATACAAAATATAGTAAATAGCCTCACTTGTCTGCTGTGCATGGTTCTGTTACATGATTAATGTAGGCTATGTCATTCTGGTCTGGAAATTGTTTTTTTAAGCTACAACAAGCAGGTAATTCATGTGGATGGAAGGAGATATGGCAGCTAAAATAGTTTTAAACATTGCACCAGTCTTACTTTACATTGCTTGTCAACCTAAGCAAGTATTATGATATCAGGTGGGTGTTAGTGAGTAGTGAGTAGGCTACTAACAGCTACTTCACTGGATTTCATTGCTTGGCATACTTGGCTAATGTTAGCATGCTAACTAGCGATTTCTCTGATCAAAAACAAAGCTCTTTTTCTCTCTAATTCCAAAAAGTAACCTCATAACTATTAGGCTTTCCATAATCACAAACGGTTGCTGATTAAATCACATAGTTCCAAAACACCCTCTGAAACTCCTGCATCATGCAATGAGTGGTTTAATGAGAACATAATAATCTCCATCCAGCAGAGCAGTACTACTGTTTGCGCTTGCCTCTCTGTCTCTCGAGTGAGTCTCCAAATTCAAAATAGGTCGCACGCTGTCACTCGTCCCGCCCCCTTTCTCAGAACTGTCTGTTTATTGGTTCACAGACTTCCCAGAGACAGTTGGAAGCGATATTACTATTGGCTGAGGGGCGCTTTGCCGTGAGGAGCGCTTTCGCCAATCTTTGTTGATTGCGACTTCATAAAAAAAACTTCATATCGCAAAATTACGCATAGGAGAGCGCCATTTCGGCGCTCCTTCTTCACATGGCGCTCTAGGCGACCGCCTAGCCGGCCTATGCTAAAAAACGGCCCTGGTGGTAACCAATATAAACCATTCTATGCATCACCATTGCAACATAGTTTTACACATTTCATATTGAACCCTCATTCTAAACTCATGCTGCCCACTCAGAAACATCTAACTACACTAAATGGTGAGTGAATATGTGCCTAACAATTCTCATTCTGTCACCACAATTCTCTCATCCAACCCTCAACCACCCAGTCCCAACTCTCAATGTGATCACCAAATCTAATCCCTCAACACTCTACACCTAAGGTCCCCAGTCCTTATAAAGGATCATTGAGGCCCTTCAGCAACACAACAGGGTGGGAGACGTGACGCCTTGTTTTTTCGTAACATTGGTTAAAAACCTACAAAACTGTTATTTTTCCTTTAAAAAACAAATGTCAATGAAAGAAGATGTGGTACATTATGTTTCATATTAGTCTTAGATGAGAAGAAACATTTTTGATAAGATTTATGTAAAGGTTTATACTTTTTTTTGTTTTGCGTTACGCCCTTAAAAGTCAACCACCCAACATCAGCCCTTTAAGTATCTTATCTA
>NC_085877.1:16001315-16003815 GCF_034702125.1 Engraulis encrasicolus | reverse complement strand
ACACACACACACACACACACACACACACACACACACACACAACATGGCCACAGGTGTTCCTGTTTCCTGTAAACAGCGATATCTTCCTCTGGCAGTGTTAAGTGGAGCTAATCTCTCTAGCACTTCCTTACACTGTGGCGGCGCTAAACATAGATCAAAACACTAGGCTAATGTTTTAGTCTGTACCACTTCAGGCAAAGGTTATACCGAGACTGGTGAGAAGGGGACACCTGCTCTAAACATAGATCGAAACAGCTGCATAATGTGTTTTTCATCCAGACCACCTCAGGCAAAGGCTAGCGAGGTTGGAGCGAGAGGGACACCTGTTCTAAACATAGATCGAAATACCGGTGTAATGTGTTGTAGTCTGAAACACTTCAGACAGAGGTTAGTGAGGTTGGAGACACACATGCTCAGTGCTTAGAGCGGGATCTCCCTTGAGTGTGTAGGGTTGGTAAGATTTTCAAGTTACCACATGCCATTCGATGCGTAAATTGAGTGAGTAGCGACTCCGCTGGTAACTTTTCACTGATGGGGGATTTTTTTTTTCCATAAGATAACCTGATTTTGAAACATTCACATTTGTATGAACTATTGGTTGATGCTGTGGGATAAAAAAAATAAAATCAAATAAACATTCAAATCCTGAGGGTGAGGAAAATATATTTCTTATGACAGTGTCGATTTTCAGATAGGCATGCTGGCAGGCAGCATTAATACAGCCGTGAGTGGCTTTAAGGAATACGGAAGAATGCAGGTATAATAGATCAATATTTCTAAACCTTTTTGAATAAATTCCCTCTTTATCTCATCATAAGCTTCCCAATGCCCCCTTCACCTCATCATAACCCTACCAAAGCCCCCATTAGTATTAAAAATGAATACCAAAATGCATAGTAAAATGAAAAATAAAATGGACAAATGCACCCCAATGGCAACCAAGCACCGGCCCCTCTCAGCTGTATTCTTCTCATTGTCCCACCTAGGGTTCCCCAATACCCCATGGAGGGCCGTAGAGCCCCCATTGAGAAACACTATTATAGATGCTGATCGTAGCACAGCAGTTGGTCGACACTAGACAGCAAAACAAAACAACCACAGCTGCAACTATAGCGGGCCAGGGCTGGGCTGACCGAGCAAAGTCCTTGATATTTCAGTCTCCTTGCTTGCACTCCACTAGACAAAACAACGGCTACAAAAAATGGGTCTGGAAATGAACATGTGGTGAGTGAGAAGGATTGTGTCCCATTTGGTTACCCACCTTCCCCATCTCTCTCTCTCTCTCTCTCTCTCTCTCTCTCTCTCTCTCTCTCTCTCTCTCTCTCTCTCTCTCTCTCTCTCTCTCTCCGCTAGTTCACTTCTTTCCTCACTCGTTACAGGGCAGAACAATGCAATGCTAATTCAGTGTTAGTTCAAAACTTAGAGAGTACTCTGGGAATAAATCCAGTCTAGAAGATTTTAATCGACTCCCTAAGTTCTTTTGCTGGCTCTCTTCCTTGACGACTGCCTGTCCGCCCAACCAACCGCACAACCTCCCGCGCTCTCGCCACTTAAACACTATTTATTTTAAGCAGTGGCAGGCTGGCGTCAGTGCTGTTTCTCGCATTCATGCACGCACACACACACGCACACAAACACACACCACACACACACACACACACACACACATAGACACACACACACACACACACACACACACACACACACACTGGTTTGAGGACCAGAGAGTCTGGCTGGGGCTCACCAAAAACAGCGATGAGAAATGGATGGCGAGAAATCGCGAGCACGTTTTTTTTTTCTTTTGTCCACAAAGAGAAAAAAAAATGTGGTCTTCAAACCAATTTAATGGTCACCATTGCGAACACAGTTGCTGAATTACTGTCTCTCCATGCTATTTACTCAAAACCACAGATGGACTTCCCATTGTAATGTCTGCATTAGACAGATACAGTGTTGTTACAGACAAACAAACTGAGTTATGTGTAATAAACATACAGTAGGATAATATGGGGGGGGGGGAACAGAAATTGTTGCTATTTAAATCAGTTTCGACATCATACTGTTACTAATGTAGACTATTTTCTTCAGAATATATGTAGATCATAGTCAATGTTTTTCACTGTTTTATAATCAATCTTATCTATCTGATATAGCCAACCATAAATGGCAATCAACTGAATTGACTTTCCTATAACATTACATTACACTTGGCTGACACTTTTATCCAAGCAGATATACAGGTAGAACAGGGCAATGATTAGGGCCAAAACATACCAAGGCGGAACGGAACGGTCGCAGGACGGATGCGGTCTTTCTGCTTAGTTTTGGCCGGCGTGCTTTTCTCTGCCTTGCACACTGACAGCGTCGGCGTGCGCGGCCAGTCCTGTTCAAAACCCTCCCCACAGCTAAAGCTAGCATGCTACTTTGCCATTCATTTGAATGAGACACCGCCGGTCGCCGGCGTGAAAAATACGCTCGAGTTCTATTTTCCAAATGCAGC
>NC_085877.1:15983815-15986315 GCF_034702125.1 Engraulis encrasicolus | reverse complement strand
AGCAATCAAGAAAAACTGTAAGTGATGTAACCACAGTGCAGAATCTGCAACTTTCAACATATAAGGTACTGTATCAAACAAACATTCTGTTTTTTCGACTCAGAAAGATGTCGGACAGAAACAGACCATCTGTCTGATTTCACAGAAGTACACAATGAACACCTCGCCATGTATTCAGTGAGGATTTCAAAGGTGTGATTCAACAAACTTCAACAAACTTCAGGTGAATCCTCATGTTTTCATCAAAAAATATACTGCACCTCTATACTGCAACCCTGTATGGGTTAATGTAAATTGCTATTGTTTTTGTTTGGTCTGCTGTGTCTTGCAATATTTCCCTCTACAGTGGTCCCATTAGACATGCGATATTCTAATTATATGTATAAAAAAACGCCATGCCTATACAAACTGTGTACAAACACTATCATATTTCAATGGGTTTTTTTTTTTACGTTTGGTGTGCACTGTCAAAGTCAGAAGAAGTTATCTGGCTGATGCCTGAACTACTGTATTGTCAATTCTGTGATTGTATTTTTCTGTGTCAGTTCTTCAATGGGGAGGCCACACCTTGCATAGTGGTCTTCATTACTGTACAAACGACTCCTCTGAATGACCGAGTTTGAACCAGCCCTCTGACAATTAAATTGAAGCAGCGTGAAGCCTGCTCCCAGCAGTAAAATAGTTTTTCTTTGTCATCCTTTCAAATTTGCTCTAATAGTCATGCCGTATTGTAAAAGAAAATACACTTAAGGGCCATCTCAGCGCTAGAGGAGAAGCCACCAAAGCAGACCAGACTAGACTTTCCCATCAAGAGATCCAGCACACAACAAAGGCAGTGTGATGTGGTTGTGACATCTTCGATCACGTTCACAGAGCGTGTGTGTGTGTGTGTGTGTGTGTGTGTGTGTGTGTGTGTGTGTGTGTGTGTGTGTGTGTGTGTGTGTGTGTGTGTGTGTGTGTGTGTGTGTGTGTGTGTGTGTGTGTGTGTGTGTGTGTGTGTGTGTGTGTGTGTGTGTGTGTGTGTGTGTTTGTGTGGGCGTGCGTGCGTGGGTACATGCGTGCGTGTGTGCGTATGTACATGTGTGCGTGCATTTGTGCATGCCTGTGTGCTTGTTGTGTGGTGTTTGGGGTCTCCACACTGACGTCTTGGATCATAATGTCTCCACATACTGACGTCTTGGATCATAATGTGTCCACACTGACGTCTTGGATCATAATGTCTCCTCTGCTCCTCCCTGAGGTCCTGTCTACTGTGCTGTTTGTTCACCATTAGCTTGGTTTAGTCTTCAGACAGAGTTATCGGAGACCAGGGCAACTGGCAGCTTTGACCAGGCCCAGGACAAAATCATCTCAATGGGCCCCCCTCTCAATTCATAGGGACTTAAAAATTACGTCCCTGGGCCCTGGGACCGAGACAACTGACCCTTATAACCCCACATTGGAGGCCCTGTTTGGAACAAAGCTGTCACGAATCCGTTAATTTCTTACAACTTGACTACAAGACACATGTTCATGCTTTAATTATAAGACACAATGTACAGTGTACAGTATATCCGACTCGGGCTATGAATTACTACACTAGCAACTTCTTTGTTGTCTTGCCTGTCATCGTATGTCTCTGTCTCTCTTTTTTTTCCCCTTGCTGTGGTTTTCAGAAAATTGAACCTTTTTATCGCATCCGTTTTCCATTAACCTAATCTCTGTGTTTCAGTTTTAATTATGAGCCGACGTTTGAAAAAAAAGAGAGGGAGAGAGAAGGCAAGTAGGCGCCATAAAGCGCATGCAGAGTGTCATCCCCCCAGATTTTAATTACCACACAGGAGATGCTGGCTCGTCAGAGCTGAAGGGAGACGGTGTCGTGTTGTCTCGTGTGTGTGTGTGTGTGTGTGTGTGTGTGTGTGTGTGTGTGTGTGTGTGTGTGTGTGTGTGTGTGTGTGTGTGTGTGTGTGTGTGTGTGTGTGTGTATGTGTATGTGTGTGTGTGTGTGTGTGTGTGTATGTGTGTGTGTGTGTGTGTTTGTGTGTGTCTGTGTCTGTGTTTGTGCGTGCGTGTGTGTGTGCATAAGTGTGTGTGCATGCATTTGTGTGTGTGTGTGTGTGTGTGTGTGTATGTGTGTGTGTGTGTGTGTGTGTGTGTGTGTGTGTGTGTGTGTGTGTGTGTGTGTGTGTGTGTGTGTGTGTGTGTGTGTGTGTGTGTGTGTGTGTGTGTGTGTGTGTGTGTGTGTGCGTGTCACAGATAGACCAGGAGGAGCCAGTCTGGTGTAGACATCTGCCACCCCGATATGAGGTCCTCAACCAATGGCCGCAACCAACCGTCTTCCCTTCTCCCCCATCTCCCCCTGCCAAAAACCACCATCCTAACCACTATCCTCCTTTCTTCACTAAACACAAACAACACCAACCATTTCCCCCTCTCCTCTCTTCCTCCAAGCTTCCCTCTAGTCAAAATCTGGCCCGCAGTCTCATTCTATTTGGACCACGAGATCACTTCAAATATGCAT
>NC_085877.1:15976315-15978815 GCF_034702125.1 Engraulis encrasicolus | reverse complement strand
CAAGTAGCATTGCAGTGATGCAAGAGTCATGCGCAGAGAGAGTACTAGAGATTGCAGTGGAGAAAGCAGCCCAAGTGGCATCAGTGATGGCAGTTGGAATTGGCGCGGATGGCGCTGTTATGAGTTGGTGCGGTTCAGTACGCAGTACAGTTCGCCCTCTTTAGGTCTCAAGAGGATTCGTTGCAAAGTTGCCTCAGCACAGAGAAACTCAAAAAGGACTCCTGGGCACAAGCCTCTTCAGGCCTCACTTATCAGCAGCAGTGTGTGTGTGTGTGTGTGTGTGTGTGTGTGTGTGTGTGTGTGTGTGTGTGTGTGTGTGTGTGTGTGTGTGTGTGTGTGTGTGTGTGTATGTGTGTGTGTGTATGTGTGTGTGTGTATGTGTGTGTGTGTGTATGTCTGTGTGTGTGTGTGTGTGTGTGTGTATGTGTGTGTGTATGTGTGTGTGTCTGCGTGTGTGTCTGTGTGTCTGTGTGCTTAAGCCTATCAGCAACAACCCCTGTAGGTGCAGGTATAACAGCTTTGGTGGTAGTGATGTAGAGAGCGGAGAAGGAGACAGGAGAGGAAGAGAGGTAAAAACAGAGGGAGACACAGAAGGAGAGATGGAAGACGATAGCAACTGGGGCTAGGCCCCTTCAGGCTTCAGCAACTCACATCAGCATCCGCCTCACTAACAGCAGTAGATGAATAACAGTCAGTGGCGGAACCCTTGCACACAGGGCCCCATTGCAAAACACTGATAGGGCCCCCCATACGGCCTGCCAAGGTCACATTAGGGCCCCCACCACCAATGCGGAGGGAGCCTGGGCCCAGGGGCAAATGCCCTGCTAACCCCTCCCACCCCTTGTTGCTCCGCCCCTGATAACAGTGGTGGTATACTGAGAGAGGGAGCCGAGAAAGAGAGAGAGGGAGCGATTGAGAAGAAAAGAGAAAGAGCGGGTGGTAACAGCGGCGGTGGTAGTGAAACTGGGAGAGAGAGGGAAGGAGAGAATTGAGAAATGGAGAAAGTATGGCAGACAACAGCAGCAGTGGTGGTAGTGATGGAGGGAGCATAGACACAGCAGAGGGAGGTGCGAAAGAAGGAGAGATGGAGGGAGGCACAGAAGGAAAGCTAGAGGAATACAGCAATTTAAAAAAGGGCAGGAGGTAACAGCAGTGGCAGCATTGACAGAGGACGGACAGAAGTGATGGAGAGGGGTGAAGGAGAGAGACTGAGCATGGGAGGCAGAAAAGGAGAGATGGAGAGAGAAAGTGATGGAGGTAGCAATTGAGAGATGAGAAAAGGAAAGGGGGTGGTCTTAAACAATTGGGTTAGCGATGGAGAGAATATACTTGGGGGCAGAGTGGTAGAGATGGAGAGAGGGAGGCAGAGTGGTAGAGATGGAGAGAGGGAGGCAGAGTGGTAGAGTTGGAGAGAGGGAGGCAGAGTGGTAGAGATGGAGAGACTGGGTAGCAGGAGTGGATGTGATGAGGGCTGCAACCTGCAGGCACTGAAGTAGAGATGGAGGAGGGGAGGGGGTGTTGGACTCCTCAAGATGCTTTTCCTTTGATGTAAGGAAGCACCTTCTCTCTGCAACTTCTGTATCCATTTTAGTCTATGCAGACCTGCTGTATATGAACGCTTCAGCTCAATGCCTGGGTGAGATTTGACTGTTTATTCTGCTGCCCTGAGGTTCATCACCAATTGTAGGCCTCTAACCCATCACGGTGAACTATATGCCCACACTGGCTACCAGGAGATTGACTCACTGGTATGCATTTATGGTATATATATGAGTGATTCTACGATTTCCCTACGCTTTTGGCAAAAGCAAAATGTCAATTATCAGTATTTTTTTTCAACTAAATGACCTAGATGTTTACATAGTGTATATATTTAAGTTTCCAAACAAACAAATTGCCAAGCTTAATCTTAAATCATTTGATAAATACTCTAATGAAAGCGAACATTTGCTTAATTATTTTGTCAACAGTGTTATGGACAAATACTATGCCATTTCAAACATATACAAAAATACTACAGAGTTGAAACAATATATGTTTGAAAGTGCTTATGTCCCTTAGCAGTAATGTTGTCATTAATCTGTGCAACTGATATAGAAAATGTGATTGTTGAGCTTCATAAGTAGGATTTTATGAGTCAGTGTGATACAGACTGACACATTTTTCATCATAAATCCCTGTAACGTCTGATTTGAATATAGTCACCCTCCTTACACAAGACTTCCTTCTCCAGAGATAATCCCTAGTGTATGTTCATAGGATTTTTCCAACACATAAGGGATCAATAGCACAAAAACACTTTCAAAACAGTCAACGGTGTAACTCAACTGTGTTACGGTCAACAGTGCAGAGGAACAAGTCGGCACTTTTTTAGGAGAAAAAAACAGAGCAGACAGAACCCATCTCCCTAGAACACAAATTATTTTGTTTGTTTGTCTGTCAATATGGATATAAATTGGCAAAAACATACTCCTCCTCAACTGTCATCGTGTTTTTCCAG
>NC_085877.1:15970326-15976215 GCF_034702125.1 Engraulis encrasicolus | reverse complement strand
AGACCTTTTGATGTACAAATGTCATGTGGAGAGAAAGACACCGCTTTGTACATTGTCCCATATTGTCATCTCTGAGGAGTTATTAGGAAATAAATGGTGCTACAGTACTTTGATTGTGTGTTTCTTATTTTATAGCAGTTAAAAACATTTGTATTTCAATACTATAAAATGAAATAAATATACACTATATAGTGTATTTTAAGAATGAAAACTACTCTATGTAGTGAAATAATTTTTATATAAAATGACATAAATATACACTATATAGTGTAATTTAAGAATGGAAACTACTCTATTTAGTGAAATAATTTGTATATAAAATGAAATAAAAATACACTATATAGTGTAATTTAAGAATGGAAACTACTCTATTTAGTGAAATAATTGTATATAAAATGAAATAAATATACACTATATAGTGTATTTTAGGAATGGAAACTACTCTATGTAGTGAAATAATTTTACTCTGGCAGTGTAAAGAGATCAGTGTTTTTACACATTTCATTGTCAATTTCGACACAACATAGAGTCAGATTAACTCTGAAAATCTTACACTGCCTATAGTGTTAAATATTTTTACACTTCTCATTGTTAATTTTGACACAAAATAGAGTAAAATTAACTCTAAAAATCTTACACTGGCTAAAGAGTAAATTTTACTCTATTTTTGAGCGGGACCAAATGTTATCTGACAGGGAGTAAAATTTGACTCTTATAGAGTAAAATTGACACTCCAGTTTTTACTGTGTACCCACAAAAACAGCAGTAGCAGCACACACAGACGACCACAAAGGGGAAAGTGGGTGTGAAAGGGGCAGATAGGTGGTTGAGAGACAGAGAAGCGAGAGAGTGAAGTACAACGTTAGAAAGAAAGACAGACAGAGAGAGAGGCAGGCACAACGCAAACGTTACAGTATTGATTCAAAGAGTAAAATGAACACCACAACTCAGGTCTGAAAAATAAACTGTGCAGGAAGACAGAAAGAAAGAAAGAAAGAAAGAAAGAAAGAAAGAAAGAAAGAAAGAAAGGTCAAAAATGAACAGAAAAGGGAGTTGCTTTGTTTTCTCTGATTTATAAAGCCCACTCACATTGTTCGTCCTGCAATCAAACCAATAAAGTGTGTTTACAGAAGGAGCAGAGTGGAGAGAGGAAGGGGCTTTGTGTGTGTGTGTGTGTGTGTGTGTGTGTGTGTGTGTGTGTGTGTGTGTGTGTGTGTGTGTGTGTGTGTGTGTGTGTGTGTGTGTGTGTGTTTGTGTGTGTGCGTGCGTGTGTGCGTGTGTGTGTGTGTGTGTGTGTGTGCGTGTGTGTGTGTGTGTGTGTGTGTGTGTGTTTATGAAATACTCCCAACTGCCCTGCCAGAAATACTGCAGGTCACGCAATGGGAGCAGAGGTGGGGAGTGAATTAAGGAGTGTGTGTGTGTGTGTGTGTGTGTGTGTGTGTGTGTGTGTGTGTGTGTGTGTGTGTGTGTGTGTGTGTGTGTGTGTGTGTGTGTGTGTGTGTGTGTGTATGTGTGTGTGTGTGTGTGTGTGTGTGTGTGTGTGTGTGTGTGTGTGTGTGTGTGTGTGTGTGTGTGTGTGCGTGTATGTGCGCGTGCGCATGTCACAGAGATGTCTGTGTGTGTGTGTGTGTCGGGGGGGTCTGGGGGCTGGGGGCTGGGGGGGTTGGGGGCTCGGTGGGTGTGGATGACGAGAGTGTGTGTTTTACAGAAAAGAAAAGAAAAAAAGAGAGAGTGAAAGGGAAGGGGCTAAGATTAAGATTATGGTGAGTGAATTTGATAGAGAGAGAGAGACAGAGAGAGAGAGAGAGCAAGAGAGAGAGATCAAGAGAGAGGGGGGGTGAGGGAGGGAGAAGGAGTGAAAGGTGGAAGAGGAAAGGAAGGGAAAGGAAAGAAAGTGTATAGAACCAGACACAAAGAGAAAGAGAGGGAAATATCGCACACACTAATAATCGCACACACGCACGCACGCACAGACACATGCAGGCACGCATACACAGACACATGCAGGCAAGCACACACTACTTTCCCAAACATCTGCAGGTCTGCGTGGCGTACACACTGGAATGCACATGGTGATTTGATTCAGTCTGAAACAGTATTCAACAACCAACTTTTCCCATTTGGAATCCAACACGGAGAACAGCTCGTCTCAAGGGGTCAATATCAGAGTTAGAAACCTCCACTAAGAAAGATGACCAGCATTCAGGTCAGGCCTTTGTCAAAGTCAACCATTTCACCCTCTCACCAAAGGACCATGAAGTTGTATGGTAGCCATAACAAGGGATATAGCCATAACAACAGTTAAGTGTTGTAGACGTTACAGAGGGGGGAAAAAAAGTTTTCAATGTTGCCTCTCCAATTTCTTGTCACATGATAACCATGAGAATGACCATGCAATGACTACAATTTTCGTTTGACAGCAACGTAGCATTAAGCACTCAATGAGGCTTGGCTGACCTCCTTGACACTTTGGCAGTGCGACACTATATACTATGATGCTTTATGTTAACAGTAATGCATAACCACGAATATAGCTTATAATACTTTATAAATCCAAGGGTATTATGAGTGCTCATGACAGGATATAAACTACAGGCTGCCTGATGGGGCTTACAGTACATTATGATGCATTATAGATGTGCATTATACAGTGCGTTATAGATGCATCCATATGAACTTCACTTTACTTAGAGCACACATTGACGACTTATGATCTCACATGAAACATTATAGCATCATATGAGCCCTTATGACAGTTTATCATCCAGGTCTGTGCATAGAGGGGTTTAGGTACTCATAATGTACTGTAAGCCCCATCAGGAAGCCTGTAGTTTATAGCCAGTCATGAGCACTCATGACACCCTTGGATTTATAAAGCATTATAAGCTAGATTCATAGTTATTCATAACTGTTAATATAAAGCATCATGAAGCATTATGAGTGTAGTCATAATACGTTGTAAGTAATTATAATGTGCGTTATAATTTGTTGTAAATGCGCTTATAATGTTGGCTTTAAGTAAAGTGTTACCGCAACCTGTAGCTTCGGGGTACTAGGCCATAT
Source organism: Engraulis encrasicolus (assembly GCF_034702125.1). Taxonomy (NCBI): domain Eukaryota; kingdom Metazoa; phylum Chordata; class Actinopteri; order Clupeiformes; family Engraulidae; genus Engraulis; species Engraulis encrasicolus. Next base: position 15,973,152 of record NC_085877.1, on the reverse strand, counting down.
TAATCTGGCCCTGGGCGTGCGTGCGTGTCCATGTGCGTGCGTGCGTGTCTATGTGCGTGCATACATGCATGTCACTGTTCCAAAAGTCAAGTACTCAGTAATCCCACAAACACAGCACAGCAAATGGACTGACACTCCAGTGCATTTATAGTTTCGAGTGGCCGTGTTTAGAAAGAAAGCTTTTATTTGCTCTATTTAAGCAATCCAACCCACACCAAGCTTCTAAACCCTTCCGGAACAAGTCTGATTAGCCCGTCGATCTCACTCACAAACACCCATGTGTGTGTGTGTGTGTGTGTGTGTGTGTGTGTGTGTGTGTGTGTGTGTGTGTGTGTGTGTGTGTGTGTGTGTGTACGTGCGTGCGTGAGTGCGTGCATGCATGTGTGTTGTTGTGATTAAAGTTTCATTTGCGAGGGGAAATGACATTTATTAGCAATTATGAAGAGACTGCACTGAGTGATGGCATTTGTTTGTAGATCTATGTGTGTGTGTGTGTGTGCATGCGTGCGTGCGTGCGTGCGTGCGTGTGTGTCTGGCTTCTGTGTGGAATTGACGTCTCAGTCTCTGTAGGGCACTTTGCTGCGCTCCTACTCTCTCTTCATCCCTCTCTCTCTCTCTCTCTCTCTCTTTCTCTCTCTCTCTGTCTTTATCCACTACACTGTCTCACTCTCCTTCTCCTTCTCTCTTTATCCCTCTTCCCATCCCTCTTTTAATCCATATACACCTATTGCATGCTCTCTCTCTCTCTTACTCTACCTGCTCAACTCTGGTGCTCTCACTCTTGCTCTCTCCTTCTCCCTCTCTTCGTCTCTCCCTTTACCAATCCCTCCATGAATCCCCCCTCTCTCTTTCCTTTTCTTCCTCTCCACCTCTCCTTTCCTCCCACCCTCCGCTGCTTTCAGTCTTGCTCTCTCCTTCTCCCTCTCCTCTTCTCTCCTCCACCTATCCCTCCGTTCATCTCTCCTTCTCTCTCTCTCTCTCTCTCTCTCTCTCTCTCTCCTCTCTCTCTCTCTCTCTCTCTCTCTCCTCTCTCTCTCTCTCTCTCTCTCTCTCCTCTCTCTCTCTCTCTCTCTCTCTCTCTCTCTCTCTCCCTCCCTCCTTCTGTCTGTCCGTCCCTCCCTGCTCCCTCCTCTGGTCTCGTGGGGAGGGCTTCAGTTCTGATTATGCAAAGCCTCGATGAGAAGCAATGAACTGGGAGACGTGACTGCGCACAAGCTTAGGCAACTGAGCTGGCACACTGATGGACGGACACAGACACACACACACACACACACACACACACACACACACACAAACACACACACACACACACACACGCACGCACACACACACACACACACACACACACACACACTCACGAAACCAAGCTGCCATACTGATAGACACACGATAGCCAAGCTGAAGTACACTGGAATGACTACATCACCTTGTCGAAGACACACGAATGCAAAAACATGGACGCATACACATACACGCACGCACGCACGCACGCACGCATGCACGCACGCACGCACGCACGCACGCACGCACGCATGCACGCACGCACGCACGCACGCAAACACACACTTAATGAAGGACAGGGAGAAGCAAGCACTTTCTTGGACGTAATAGTATGAAAATGAAATCGCCCGTCATAATTTATATGGAAAACTTATTACTTAGCAGTAGCCTGTGCATGCACACCAAGGGAATATGACGTCTTACGTATGTCTTGCCAACCGTGAATATACGTACTGTATATTGGTATATTGGAAGCTGCCCTCACAGTGTATAAAACATAGGTTTGTGCGTGTCTGTGTCTGTGTGTGTGTGTGTGTGTGTGTGTGTGTGTGTGTGTGTGTGTGTGTGTGTGTGTGTGTGTGTGTGTGTGTGTGTGTGTGTGTCTGTGTGTGTCTGTGTGTGTCTGTGTGTGTCTGTGTGTGTTTGTGTGTGTGTGTTTCTTTCAAGTAACCTTCAGCGGCTGTTTTAAAGGGCACCACAGGCCGGCTCCTTATTTTTAGCTGTAAAATCAATATGCACTCTAAAGTCTTGTCAGAACACGGGCGAAGTGAAGACCTCAGGCGTTACGCCGTACATTTTAACCACTCTCACACTTTATTTTTTTGCCTATTTTGCTTTTCCGATGCATGTATTTTTTTGTGCTTTCACAAACAGAATCATCACACTGTCACCTTGGGCAGAGCAAAATACACAGTTATACTTAACTACCTCAGTGTTTGGTGTGTGTGTGTGTGTGTGTGTGTGTGTGTGTGTGTGTGTGTGTGTGTGTGTGTGTGTGTGTGTGTGTGTGTGTGTGTGTGTGTGTGTGTGTGTGTGTGTGTGTGTGTGTGTGTGTGTGTGTGTGTGTGTGTGTGTGAGTGTGGTGTATGGATTTGTGTGTGTGTGTGTGTGTGTGCGTGCGTGTGTGCGTGCGTGCGTGTGTGTGTGTGTGTGTGTGTGTGTGTATGTGCAATGTGCGTCATGTGTGTTTCTGTGTGTGTGTGTGAGAGTGTGTTTGTGTGAGTGTGCGTGTGTGTGTGTGTGCTTGTTTGTGAGTGATAGCATGTTTGTTTGATCTCCAAGGTAAGCTGACACTTGTTTTTTCTTGTTGGAAGACTCTCAATTAAAGTTAATGACTCACTCCTTTGATAAGCAAGAGCTGAGGATGTGTGTGGGTGGGTGTTGCGTGTTGGCATGCTTTTCCTCTGAGCAGACTCGTGCGGTTTACACAGGCAGATGGAAGTGATCTACTGTAGTACAGTCTTTACTCTCCCCCTCTCTGTCTCCACTTTTTCTCTGTCTCTGGTGTCTGAATATCTATACAATCTTCCTCTCTCTCTCTCTCTC
>NC_085877.1:15942826-15955326 GCF_034702125.1 Engraulis encrasicolus | reverse complement strand
AGACACCCAAGCACAAGCGTCAACACACACACACACACACACACACGCATGCACGCACGCACACACACACACACGCACACACACACACGCACACACACCGTCGCCGTGCTCTGTTTGGCAGGGGAGACATGTGGGTCTGGCTTGTATGAGAAAGAAAAGAGAGAAAAGAATCAGTAGGTGGATGTATGGGTAGAGGGAGAGAGAGAAGAGAGGATGTATAGCGGAAAGGATAGAAGAGATGGGGCAGGTCAACTGTGTTGCAGGTTAAGTGTTGGTAACATTATGAGGACACTTCCATAATAATCCACAAAAATATGAAAAATGAATATATATATATATGAAATATGAAAAAAACCCAAGATTCATTTGTCTTTTCACCACAAAAATGTAGTCACTGCGTTCTTGTTTCTTGTTCTTTAGCAACACGTGCCTTACTGAATTTTAACACAGTAACATCCGTTTTTGTATTTACTGAATTTTCGACATGAGTCTTCTCTGGAACGGGACAAAGTTGGACGAACATGTTTTGACACAAGACAAAGAACGTATTATAAAGCCCATTTCAAGTCTAAACTACAACAACATTTCGACCAGATATGCAGTTACTGCGTTCTTACTTGGTACGGCAGTATTGATGATGCTGGTCTTGCTAGCTTGGGTCTTGCTTGTATGAAAATAAATTGTGGGTGGAGGGAGGGAGGGAGAGAAAAAATGGAGGTGTGTGTGTGTGTGTGTGTGTGTGTGTGTGTGTGTGTGTGTGTGTGTGTGTGTGTGTGTGTGTGTGTGTGTGTGTGTGTGTGTGTGTGTGTGTGTGTGTGTGTGTAGCTTTCGATGGGTACTATTGATGCCAGGCTTTAGCCTAATCAACAACTTTATGACACCATTCTTCTCAATTAGATTGTGCACAACGCAGTGCTTCATCTTTCTGTCTTGTGCATGTGTATGTCTATGTGTACGTGGGCGTACAGTAGTTTGTGTGTATGTGTGTGTGCGTGTGTGTGTGTGCGTGCGTGCCTGTGTGTGTGTGTGTGTATGCGTATGCGCGCGCGCGCGTGTGTGTGTGTCTTTGTAAGTGCTTGCTTGTACATATCAATAAAAATGGAGTTGCATTCTCCCACCGCCACGCGCAGTTTAATCTTCCATTGTAAAGATGGCTTCTCCAGCTAAAGAGGAAACAGGGAGCAGAATCAAAAAGAGAGGGAGACGAAGAGGCAGAGAGATGAAGAGAGAGAGAGAAAAAATAGAGACTGATGTGAGAAAGGAGTGGATGGATGGAATAAGAAGCGTAGAGGGAAAGACAAGAAAATATAAAAGAATGAATCCACGCAAACGAGTGACGAATGAGGGGTGGAGGAAAGAGCAAAAGGGTGAGGCTAGAAAGAGAGTGGGTGTGCATGAGAGAGAGAGAGAGAGAGAGAGAGAGAGAGAGAGAGAGAGAGAGAGAGAGAGAGAGAGAGAGAGAGGGAGAGGGAGAGAGAGAGGAAGAGTGACTGAGTGCAAAGGAGAGAGAGAGAGAGAGAGAGAGAGAGCAAGAGCGAGGGCAAGAGAGAGAGAGAGGGGGAGGGAGATGGGGAGAGAGCGAGAGCATGGGAGAACAACAGAGAGGGGGAGTCGATATAACGGCAGTCATTCATCTCTTTGACAGCAGCCCAAGTGCTCTGCTGGGCACGAACACACTGCTGCGTCACCAAGGTGTGTGTTTGTGTGTGTGTGTGCGTGCGTGCGTGCGTGTGTGCGCGTGCGTGCCTGTGTGCGTGCGTGTGCACGTGCATGCCTGTGTGCGTGCGTGTGCACGTGCGTGCGTGCGTGCGTGCGCGTGCATGCCTGTGTGCGTGCGTGTGTGCGTGTGTGTGTGTGTGTGAGCGAGTACATACGTGCCTGCATTCATGCGTCTGTGGGTGTATACGTGTGAGAGTGCATGTCTGGCTGTATGTTCTCCTGTAAGTGTGTATCTGTGTGCGTGTGCGTGTGTGTTTGTGTGTATTTGTGCATGAGTGTGTGCATGTGTAGAGCGCATGAACACGTCAATGTCGGTGATTGACAAAAGGGTGGGGCTGCTTGCGTTTTTGCTTCCTTGCAAACCATTGTGACACATGTGCTGTATGCCAATGTAAAGTATGTGTAAAACATTAAGAGGTTGTCAAAGTAAAAGTAGAAGTACATTGATGGTGTAAGTACAACAGTAGCAAATTATATTACATCAGTTATTCCATTGTACCTAATGAGGTGAATAGACATTGTTATTACTGAAAAAACCTTAAAATCTAAATAGAAAACCTTCAATGGTCATCAATTTCACAAGTATACCTGCACACTAAACTGCATTTCTCTCTTTCCAGCTGAGAGAGAGATTTCCGGTTTTTTTGGTGGGCTGTAGCGTGAAAAATTTTGTTCACACACACTTTGAAAAAAAGGATTCAGGGACCCCCACGTCACATTTCTTCTCGACTCTACTCTCACAGTGCTAAGCCTCCACTGCAGGTTTTTCTGCCTCATTTTCCACTGCCTTTTTTTTTCTCTTCTTTTTTCTTCTTCTCTAAGGAGCCGAAAATCTACTTTAGTCTTCTCCCCCCCCCAAAAAGAAGATTGGGTGAAAAAGAAAAAAGAAAAAAGAAAAAGTGGGTCAGCGTTTATCAGGTAAGATTCAGAGGGAAAGGTGTGAAAAGTACTTTGGGGCTGAGGGGGAGTCTTTTTTGGGAGAGAGTCAAGAAGGAGGGGGTTAAGAGCCTCTCATAGGCCTAGTAGCAACAGCGGGAGGTATAGGTATGGGATCGGGTGGTGCAGGTAGGTATCGGATGGAGTGGGAGATTGGGCGGTGTTGGTAATGCAGATGGGGATTGTGAGTCTCTTTTTTTAGGAGGGGAGTGGGGCACAGTAGCAACAGCAGGAGGTGGGGATGGAGCAGATTGTGGAGGTGTGGTGCAGGTGGGGATTGAGAGGTGGTGGGCAGGGAGGGATTAACGCACAGGGGCCCCCACCTTCCAATGGACCCCCACTTGGCCAAAGGGGGGGAAAACAACCTAATTGGAGAAATGTGACAAGATACGATATTGATAAACTAGTCCATGTAATTTTGTTAAGAATTTTGACTTCCGCGGAGGGCAACATCAACCTGTTACCTAGAGGCACCGGGACTTCTTAATCCGGCCCTGGTAGTGTGGGGATGGAGGTGGGGCAGGGGGAATGTTTTGTTGGAGTTGCGGTGGTGGTGGTAGGATAAGGTGTTGTGGGGGGTTGGTGGAGGTGGTGGTGGTGGTGGTGGGGATTGGGGATTGGGAGAGTGGTTGTCTGGTAGCAGTGATGGTGGCCCCCTTCTCCCTGGCCTTGGATATTAGAGCTGCAGCTGACCTTCAGTGTGGAGGGTTAGCGCCTCAGAAAATGGAGCCTGTCCAGCCCGCAAATGGAACTGCCTACCGCCACAAACAAGGTTGAGTGGGGAAAAAGAAGGAGGAGGAGGAGGAGGAGGAGGAGGGAAGGAGGATGGTGGAGGCAGAGAGAGGCGAGGAAGAACGGCAGAGGCGGTAGTTGTTGATGTGATGTGAGTTGGAGTGCAAACTGTACAATCGACACAAACACAAGAGCAGCGTTTGCTGGGAAAGTGTTTGAACCACCAGGGAGTTCAAAAGTTCAGTGGCACAGCGCCGACAAAACTGGTTGTGTCGGGATGGAACGTCAGGCTTGGATGCCGATACTGTGTATTTTAAACTGCTACCGCTGCCAACACCGCTCTGAGCTTTGGCCTTGGACAGAGTCACCCGAAAGGGACCGCCTTACCAACACATACAGTACCATGTAACAATTCTGCATCCCCACCACCTCTCCATGGGCCCGGGACAACTGACCTATTTGTCCACCCCCTATCGGCTCCCTTGTTGCCACCACTGCTGGTGATGGTGCTGTTGTAGTCGGTGCTGTAGTAGTAGATGTGAACCAAATTCTATTCATGAATATACAGAAAAATCTGCCCAATGCCCTTTTTACCCGCAGACGGCGATCCTAACAATTGGTGGGTGGGAAACTGCCCCAATCTGGCAACCCTAGTTATAGTTGCCGCCACCACAGCTTTGCTTTCTGGGCCACACCAGAAGGAGCAAAGAGGGATAATAAAAAGGAGATTTGATGAGGCTGCCGCCACCGCCGACGTGCTTTCTGTCTAACGAACTCCCACTGAGATGAGCTGTACAATGCTGTGCTGTGCTGAGCTGAGCTCTGTGCTGCGATTTGCTGTGATTTTCTTCTCTGTGTTTTTTTGTGTGTGGTGCAGCCTTTCAATTACTACTGATGAATGTTGCTGTGGATCACAGTATGGGCCTCTTGAAAATGGAGAATGCGAAAAGGGGAGAGGGAGAGAGAGAGAGAGAGAGAGAGAGAGAGAGAGAGAGAGAGAGAGAGAGAGAGAGAGCACATCCCTCAAGGAGGGTCAACTGATGGGTTTGCGATGAGCGGATGATGCCTGCTTCCAAGTGCCATAATTGGCTGTCTAACCAGCAAACTGCAGGCCATGAAAGTGATATATATGTCACATACAATGAACATTGACCAGGATTTTCTCTCTCTCTCTCTCTCTCTCTCTCTCTCTCTCTCTCTCTCTCTCTCTCTCTCCCTCTCTCTCTCTCTCTCCTGTCCTTTAGACAGCACTTTTCGATAGTTGTCCCAAGAGGATAATTTGGCATCTTGAAAATTGTCTTTTCTTTGTCTCGTAAAGAAGTAAATGGGTCGTTATCCCTGCTCCTTCTTTGATTGCACCCTCAAGAGATATAAGGTTTTGATAAGAAAACATTGAGAAGACAAATATAGCACGTTAAGATCTGAAGTTAAGTCTGTGTTGACTTTAATTGGTTAAATGGGACTACCTCAACTTGGGTTGATATCAACACTTTCAAAAATTGATTCTTATCTAACCCCACTAACTATCTCTTGGGGGGAAATATGTCATTTCAACTGAAATGAGAGCAGTAGTCTATGACTGTAATGGTTAGGTAGTTCAGTCTTTGGATCAGTGGTGTGCAGGTTTGAATCCCAGTTACCTTTCCCTGTGCTATACCTCCATGACTAAAGGGCCCTTGAGCAAGGCGCCTAACTGCAGATTGCTGCAGAAACTGATACCAATGCCATGTGAGTCACTTTAGAAAACTGATTTCGGATAGACTTACGAACTGAAATGGGCATACAGAGATGTCACAGACAAATACAAAAATCGTGTAGTGCTTCGTTTGCCATGGGGTGAGAACACTGATCTAAAAGACTCACACTTCAATTGGCACTCCACACATCATCCCTCCGCTTGCAGAGGCATCACAGTGGGACAAATATCAGTTGAAGCTCGAGCACACGGCAGCTTAGTTTTTAAACATTTATTTTGTGCAAACACCCGACTAACGTTTCAGAGTCCCTGGTCTCTGAAGAGGGGGTGGTAACACCAAAATATTAGACGGGTGTTTGCACAAAATAAATGTTTAAAAACTAAGCAAAGCTGCAGTGCACTCCATCTACATCTTGACTGACACTCATGGTTTACTGACTACATCACTCGTCTGTTGACTTTCCACCGGATTCAATCCTCAATCATACAGGTACATTTGTGAGGATGTTTTGTAGCTTTTTAATGGCATAATTTAGGCTACCTATCGTTGCTGCTTTGTTGCTGAATTTTTACTCATTAACCTTACATCCACATTTCAATGGCTTATCATGGAAAGAAGTGATGTGTAGACGTGTGTGTGTGTGTGTGTGTTTGTGTGTGTGTGTGTGTGTGTGTGTGTGTGTGTGTGTGTGTGTGTGTGTGTGTGTGTGTGTGTGTGTGAGAGAGAGAGAGAGAGAGAGAGAGAGAGAGAGAGAGAGAGAGAGAGAGAGAGAGAGAGAGAGAGAGAGAGAGAGAGAGAGGGAGAGAGAGAGATTATTAAGAGTATAAAAAAAGACAGAAAGGGAGGGAGAATATTGGAGACAGGGGCAAAGAGAAAGATAGATGTAGAGGGGAAATGAAACAGAGGGATATGGAGAGAGGGAGACAGAGAGAGATAGAAACGGAGAACAAGAGAAAGAGAGGGGTGGCGATAGGAAGACAGACCGAACACTGTCATTTCAGCCATATTTTCCAGTACGCTTTTCAAGCTCAGTAGAGTCCGGTAAAGACACACATTTGTTTCCTGATGCTCCAAGACTGAAAAGGTGGAAAAAATCCATTTTCTCTGTCTGTTGCGGCTGGGACCTGTTGTGTTGTGAACACAATACACACAACATGTACTCGAATGCACACACGCACGCACGCACGCACACACACGCACGCACGCGCACGCTCACGCACACACACACACACACACACACACACACCCACACACACACACACACACACACACACACACACACACACACACACACACACACACACACACACACACACACACACACACACACACACACACACACACACACACACACACACACACACACACACACACACGTGTCTACCATAGCTCCATCTTATAGCGAAGATAAATGTAATGATAAGCAGCCGTCAGCAGGGGAATCCAGGGCCACTTAGTCACACACACACGCAAGCATGCACGCACACACACACGCATGTGCGCACACACACACACACACACACACACACACACACACACACACAAACTTAGGCTGTTATCTCCACCTCATCCCATTTACTTTCTTTGTTCTCTTTTTCTTTTCATTCTCCTCCCCAAAAATATGCACGCAGGCACACACACACACAAACACGCAAGTGCGAGGGCACTCACACACACACACACACACACACACACACACACACACACACACACACACACACACACACACACACACACACACACACACACACACACACACACACACACACACACACACACACACACACACACACACACACACACACACACACACACAGAGAGCACAACAAACAAAGTCCACTTTCCTTTCCTCCTTTCCAGCCCTCACAGAACAGATCACAGTCAAGATAGAGCCCAAATCCAGAGGGGGGAAACAAATAACGCTGGCCTTTGTTATACGCCTTGTGTTAGATCACCTTCAGCTTAGAGGAATGACTTGGTGTTGGGTTTGTGCTAGCCACGAACAGGGTCAGTGGTTGTCACACTTTTTTGTCTTGTGTACCCCCCTTAGCCTTCTTTTTCATACCATGAGTACTCTCTAAGCCTTATATCTCTTCCTCCAACCTCATATGGTTGCTGCATATATCTAAACTTTTCTATGTACGAATGAACCAAGTAGTGCCAAGTGGGGCATGCACCCCTGGTTGAGAAACACTGCACTACAGGATGATGATAACTTATCAGCTTTGGAGAGGGGCAGGGAGCAACAGCAGGAACGGATGACACGTGTATGTGCATAGTATACTGTAGGTCAGTACGGAAAAATAGAAACTCTTGGTGAGTCATGAGGAGAGGAGGGGGAGTTTTATGCCTGGTGGGGGAAGACTATTTATACTGCTTCAAAGAAAAGGAAATACACAAGACTTTTTTTATCGGAACAGCAGAGGTGTCAACAACCCTACCACAGATTCTTTCCAAAACATTGGAGTTCACTGAGTTACCTACCTGTCCTGAGTGTAGGCCTACTCAATTACAAGCAGCTAATTCAGAGCTGGATCCCGATTCTTGAAAGCATTGTTGCTGGCGAGTTTGCAAGTTAGGTGGCCGATGGGAAACTGCAATCTAGTAAGTTGCTAACTGAGTGAGCAACGACACTGTTGGGAAACGTACCCCTGGTTGTATTGAATATTGTCAGGTTTCTTTTTTTAACTATCCGAACCCAAAATGGACACCTCTGAGCAGCCAAGAAACTTAAGCACAGCATTACTCCTGGCGGAAAAAGTTAACTTCTCAAGTGATTAAATGGTAAAGTGGAGAAAACCATTTGAGTAAATCAGTTTGTGGTGCAATTATACAGTCATACGTGATGGCCACGATGTTCATAGACCCCTAAGGTCTTTAAATGAAGTAAAAACGTTTGTTGCTAGGAGCCTCACCATCTGCCATATTTGTTTTGGTTGTCTGTACTAGCAGACCGGATATCCTGTGATAACAGGCAAGAGTGTCTTTGGTAACAGAGAACTTTGAAAATTGGTTTGTTGGTGTGGTAGGTGGTGTTGGTGGATCAGCTCCAAAATTAAACTTTATTATTTAAAAAGCAACGTTTCGATCACGCTGGATCTTCATCAGGGATCATCCTGATGAAGATCCAGCGTGATCGAAACGTTGCTTTTTAAATAATAAAGTTTATTTTTGGAGCTGATCGGCAGTGTGCAGACCTACCTTTTTCAACAGTCTGACTTTTTTGTCTGGCACCTGCAACAACTGTTTTTGGATGTGCGCACCCTACCCAAAACTATTCCATGCTAAGCTGACATAGGACATGCTAGCACAGTAAAAGCTAACACTGTAGAACTAGCATGATAGCCATGGTGAATGATAACTTTGGTTCTAAGCTGACTTGAGACACGCTAAGGCAGCAAGAGGTAACACTAGCTCTAGAATGATTGCTACAGTGACTGCTAGCTTCCGTGCTAAGCTGACATAGGACATGCTAGTACAGCAAGTGCCAACACTAGCACTATCATAACTACAATGATGACTGATACATCTGGCGCTAAGCTAACTGGGACACACTACCACAGTGGGAGCTAACACTAGCACTAGCGCGATCACCATGGTGACTGATAGCTCTGGTGCTAAGCTGACTTGTAAGATCGTGGCTGATCTATCACAGCCATCGTGTTCACTGGCTATGAAGTCTTTCCCTTCAGTCTTTTTCTACCTCCAGGCGAAAGGTACAACACACACGGGATAAGGATGGACAGATAGATACACAGGGAGAGTGAGAGAGAGAGAGAGAGAGAGAGAGAGAGAGAGAGAGAGAATGAGACAGAGAAAGAGAGAGACAGAGAGAGTTGAGTACACCGGCTCATTTGTTCACTCTCAGCGTTCGCCGCTTGGGCTGCTCGGCCAACTCCGACCTTCAGTAGACAACCTGCTGCCAAGCGCTTTGATCGATGGCCGACATCACTATGTCCCTGACTGTGCCCGTCTGTGTGTGTTTTGTAAGAGTGTGTGTGCATTTGTGTGTGTGCGTGTGTGTGTGTGTGTGTGTGTGTGTGTGTGTGTGTGTGTGTGTGTGTGTGTGTGTGTGTGTGTGTGTGTGTGTGTGTGTGTGTGTGTGTGTGTGTGTGTACGTGCGTGCGTGCGCGTGTGTGTGTGTGTGTGTGTGTGTGTGTGTGTGTGTATGTGTGTGGATGGGTGCATGCGTGCGTGCGTGTGTGTGTACGTGTGTGTGTGTGTGCGTGTGTGTTTGTTTGTTTGTTGATGTGTGTATCAATGTCTGTGTGTGGATGTGCGTTCCTACACTTGTAATAGTTAGATTTCGAGATGTCATTTGTCCGAGACTAATTCCCATCTGAAAACTCACACAGAGTATCTATTTACTCACTCACTCACTCAGTTCGCATAAACAACCCCTGGCCAAAGCTACCCCAGTCTAAAAAGAAAAAAGTTAATTGCCCTGTCATCTCTGTCTAATATCCCCCAAACAGCAATTAGCAAAACTGCAAATTTCTAGCCGATAAAATCTGTCATGTTTACAAATGTTGTCTTTTTTATTTGCCGTGCTGTCCTAGATACTTGAGTGGTGTTATTATCAGGCACGTCACAACCAGGTAAGCAAGCTAGGCAATTACCTAGGGCCCCCAGTTTGAAAAGGGGCCCCTGGTAATAGCTAGCCGGTTCTGTACTGAAATGACAGCAATGACAACTTGTTTTGAGTGTGGCAGCATCTCCCCAAATACAATGATTGAAAAGTGTGTGTGTGTGTGTGTGTTGGGGGGCGGGGGGGGGGTGGGGGGGGGGGGGGGGGGGGGGGGGGGGGGGGGGGGGGGGGGGGGTGGGGGGTGCAACCACTCATGAAGACATCCAAAGTGACCCCCCCCATCTACACAACCCGAACTCCACACACTCATCCATCATCTGGTAACCCTTGCACCCTTCACTAACAACTTTACTTCTCTCCCAAATGCCACCTTTCTCTCTCGCTCCCTCTCTCCAAAAACTCCACCTCCTTCTCCTTATCTCCTCAACACATCCACCTCCTTCTCTTTCTCTTTCCCCACACATCATCTCCTTCTCCACCATGTCCTTCTCTCTCCTGTCACTCTCGCCCTCCTCCCTCTCTCCCCAAATTCCACCTCCAATCTCTCTCTCTCTCTCTCTCTCTCTCTCTCTCTCTCTCTCTCTCTCTCTCTCTCCCCGTCTCTCCTCTCTCTCTCTCCGTCTCCCCCCCTTCCCCAAACACCACCTCCTTCTCTCCACCTACTCCTGTCCCTCGCCGCCTCATGACCTTGAGGGAGTCTCATGACCTTCAGCGAGTCTCATAACCTTGAGGGAGTACTTTTAAAAGACGTATGGAAGGATGAAAGGGTAGCCACGGAAAGGGGATCTGTTTTAGCTTAGGGAGGGGAAAAAATTAAGGAGTGAAAGACAGAGAGAGCGAGGTGGGGGAGAAAATGAGAAGGAGATTTTTTGGGTGTCAGATGATATGAGATTATAGGAGGTGATGGGGTGGTGTGTTTGGAGGAGGAGAGGGGGTGGGTGGAGGTTGATGTTTTTTTCTGTTTCTTTTTTTTAATAGACATCGGATGAGGGTGGTGGGGGAGGGGGTGTTAGGTGAAGGGTGGGGGGTTAAGGGTTCTGCATGGTCTCGCATCAGATTTTCGCAGATATGTTTTCATAGATAGTTATAATGTATGCACTGCAAAGGGTGCGAAGGGTTTCAGGCGTGCACTGTTATTTATCATCGTAACCATAGGGGCAAGGAGAGGGTTGTTCAAATTGTCTGCAAAATAGCGAGTATAAAGCATTTGTTGCTTTGTAGCTCACATATCTTGTGATTTTCAGCAAACACGAAGGGCAAGGCAATGGCATCATGTTTACAAGTACCAACTCCATTTTCAACCTCATAAAATGTGGTATACATGGGGCCGGGAGTGTTATCTGTGAATAGGCTACACTGTGAAGAGGACGTCTAAGTGAAGAGGCTGTGTGTGTGTGTGTGTGTGTGTGTGTGTGTGTGTGTGTGTGTGTGTGTGTGTGTGTGTGTGTGTGTGTGTGTGTGTGTGTGTGTGCGTGCGTGCGTGCGTGCGTGCGTGCGTGCGTGTGTTTTGGGGGGGTGGTTAGTATGACTCTCCCGTTTTTAAAAGCCTTAGACGTGGGGTGGTGTTACCTCATCGCTCTGGATTCCAGTACGGCCTCTCGCTCACAGATCAAACGGGCACCATGGGATTGCATTCTTTCTTCCTGCGTTTCGCTTTTTTTCCTCCTCCACCACCGCCTGCCCCTTTCCCCACCAGAGTTGCTGACAGCTTTGGCTTGGCCCATGACAAAATCACCCGAAAGGACCCAAAACCCAATACATGCAATGTAATGAGAACCCAATTCTGGGCCCCCTTTCCTCCTGGGCCTGGGACAGATGGCCTGTTTGTCTTCCTCTGTTGGCTTCCCTGCCCTGCACCCCACCCCTTCTCTTTTCCTTGCTTTCTCTCTTCTCCACGAGCTTTAGACGTCTTTATCTAGCTCCTTCTCTCCTTTCTTCTCCCCTCTGGCTTTACGAGTGTATAGATTGCATTCTTGTATTCCATTCTCCATTCTCAGGTTTTTATGAAGCGTGCATGTTCTTTATTTTTGCACGTGTCTGTTTTTGTCCAACTACAGTGAGATAGTAACAGGAGAGGAGAGGAGAGGAGAGGGGAGGAGAGCGCTTTGCCATAGGAGCTCAAAGGGATTTGTCTGTGTTCTTCTTGGCAAGAGGTCTGTGTCTGGTTAAGGGCTTCGTGTCAAGTTTGCGCCCCACAGCGAGAAGAGAAAGAGTCACTGAAGAAGCTTGAGCCAACAAAAAAAAACCCTCAACAACCACTGTATGAAAGGTCAAATGAATAAGAGGTCCTATGCCTGCCTCAAACTTGCCAGCCTGATAATACTATACCCATAGCCAGTCACACCATCATGACACAGCGAGCTCGGAACTCATTATGTCCCTGTAGGTAGGTAATGTATTTGTAGTTGGCGTTACTATCTGGTGGTGGAATCCCCCTTTCTTGCACATACAAACGACGACAAGTAACAATGCGATACCCATAGTTAGTCACCTCATCACGTCACTACGAATGAAAAATGAGACATTCAGAGGTCTGGATGTCCCTACTTAGGTCATGTATTTGTAGATGATGTTAATATGAATGTTTTTTTAAAGCCCACCAGGGAAACTCCCATTGCCATTGTGACACAGCACTCCACAGCATACAGTATACACAGAGCACACAATGAAGTTGCATTCACGCCTCATCCGTGTAAAGGGGAAACCCAAATCGGTCCAAAATGAGCAGTGCAGCAGGATGATACCCCAATCAAGGAGGAGCTGGGGGAGAGCACTGTCGGGCTGGGAATCAAACCAGGATACCTTGGGCTACAAGCCTGATACCCTAA
>NC_085877.1:15925326-15935326 GCF_034702125.1 Engraulis encrasicolus | reverse complement strand
GAAAGGGTCGCATTTTTCAGGGAGAGTGACAGGAACTGCGCCCGAGCAAGCACCTGCCACCGAGAACAATGACAACAGGGTTACAGAGGAGAGAGAGAGAGAGAGAGAGAGAGAGAGAGAGAGAGAGAGAGAGAGAGAGAGAGAGAGAGAGAGAGAGAGAGAGAGAGAGAGAGAGAGAGAGAGAGAAGGTGGTTGATAGGAGAGAGGTGGGGAGAGAAAAAGAAAAAAAACAGTGACAGAAAACAGTGAGAGAAAGAGAGAAAAGAAAGAGAAGAGAAAGAAAGAGAGAGAGAGAGAGATGGAGGGTGTGTAACCTTCAGCTGCCTTCCTCTCCCACAGTTGACATCTGCTTTAATTCCTGAAGGTCACTATTTCACTTCTCCCTGACAAAGCAGCACACACACACACACAGGCGCACACACACAGACACATACACACAGACACACACACACACACACACACACACACACACACACACACACACACACACACACACACACACACACACACACACACACACACACACACACACACACACACACACACACACACACACACACACACACACACACACACACACACACACACACACACACACACTGTGCTGCACCTACACGGCAGCTAACATGCCATTCACTGGCAGAGTCACAAAAGCCAGTCATTAAGCAGTGCATTGTGTCTTAACGCGGCTAGCCTGCCCGCTATTCAGCACCGACACCATTGGATCCTTTCAATCCAACCAGACCGTTTTCACGGTCTCCTACACACATGCACACACGCATGCACGCACGTGCGCACGCACTTATGCACACACGGACACATACACACGACACACCGGTAGCCCATGTCACACACAGACATGCAAAAACACACACATACACACACACACGCACACGCGCACGCACGCACGCACACGCACGCACACACACGCACACACACACTATTTAGACAATACCATCCCAATGTTGTCCCCTTTCTTTTGGAAGAGAGACTTAGAGTTGGGTGGCGTAGAGGTGGAGTGGCACACTCTTTCTCTCTTTCCCAAAGTCATCCATCATTAGTATGCTGCGTGCATCTCTCTCTCTCTATGTGTGTGTGTGTGTGTGTGTGTGTGTGTGTGTGTGTGTGTGTGTGTGTGTGTGTGTGTGTGTGTGTGTGTGTGTGTGTGTGTGTGTGTGTGTGTGTGTGCGTGCGCTCATGCATGCGTGTGTCTTTTTGTGTGTTCATGTTCAATCTTGTCACACCATCCATCTCTCTTCCTCTCTCCTCCTGTGTGTGTGTGTGTGTGTGTGTGTGTGTGTGTGTGTGTGTGTGTGTGTGTGTGTGTGTGTGTGTGTGTGTGTGTGTGTGTGTGTGTGTGTGTGTGTGTGTGTGTGTGTGTCTGTGTGTGTGTCTGTGTGTCTGTATGTGTGTGTGAAGCTCTTCATCACTTCATTTAATACAGCTTCATTAAGTGGAATTACGGCC
Organism: Engraulis encrasicolus; assembly: GCF_034702125.1. Taxonomy (NCBI): domain Eukaryota; kingdom Metazoa; phylum Chordata; class Actinopteri; order Clupeiformes; family Engraulidae; genus Engraulis; species Engraulis encrasicolus. Next base: position 15,933,859 of record NC_085877.1, on the reverse strand, counting down.
ACAACATATGCTGCCCAACCCCTCCGCTAGTCACACATGAGCAAGACAAATACCTCAATGCGATGCCACACACACACACACACACACAGACACACACAGACACACACACACACACACACACACACACACACACACACACACACACCACACACACACACACACACACACACACACACACACACACACACACACACACATACGCACCTGTACACGCGCCGTGCGCACACACACACACACACACACGCACACCTTCTGCTAGCCACACATGACCAAGAGGAATACCTCAATGCCATGCCAATTTATGCACTCATCAGGACAAACCAGCCACACAGGTGCCTCGCTAGTGCACGCTCTTGTCCGCGTGTTGCGTTCACTTTGTTTCCTCCTCCCCCCCCGCTGATACTACACACACACAATAACAGATTCAGGTATGCAAAAATCACACACGCACACACACACACATACAGCTTTCTCAGTGTTCTGTCCACTTGTCACTACCCATCATGCATTTCATGGTTCACCCTAATGCTACTGCGGCAACAGTAGCCGATGACGACAGCATTTTTCACTTTACAGCATGCACGCAGGGCCGCTGACAGCTTTGGCTGGACCCGGGACAAAGACATCTGAAAGGGCCCCAAACCCAATACATACAATGTAATAAGGACCCAATTTTGGGCCCCCTCTCTCCCTGGGCTCGGGACAAGTGACCCCTTTGTCCCCCCCTGTCAGCTTCCCTGCACGCACGCAAGCACGCACACACACAAACACACACACAGTCTTGATAAAGGACACCTTTGCCGAGGTAACAAGTCCAGTTCTGGTACACACACACACACACACACACACACACACACACACACACACACACACACACACACACACACACAGTCTTGATAAAGGACACCTTTGCCGAGGTAACAAGTCCAGTTCTGGCATGCTATTGTGGCTCCATGAAGCCTATAGAATGGAAACCTTGCAGTAACAATGTCAACACACACACACACACACACACACACACACACACACACACACACACACACACACACACACACACACACACACACACACACAACACACACACACACACACACACACACACACACACACACACACACACACACACACATACACACACACACACACACACACACACACACACACACACATACACTACCAGACCCTTAAATCGCGGTCCTTGAGCCACATACCAGTTGGTTACACACAGAACAATGTGCACACATACACACACACACAAACCCCCACACACAGAATACCAGACCCTTACGTTGCGGTCATTTAACCGCGAGGCCAGCACCAGTTGGTTACACACACATGTGTGCACACATACAAAGACCCCCCCCCCCACCACACACACACACACACACACACACACACACACACACTCACACACACACACACACACACACACACACACACACACACACACACACACACACACACACACACACACACACACACACACACACACACACAATACCAGACCCTTACCTCGCGGTCCTTGAGGCGCATGGCTAGCACCAGTTGGTTGCGGTGATTGCTCAGCGCCTCGCGGTAGTTCCCCTTGGAGAAGAATGCCGACCCCAGGTTGCCATGGGCACGACATTCACCTGATTGGTCACCTGTAACGAAGTAGCAGAGCACAGAGGTAGTTAAGTTTAGATGTTGTTGTTGTGTGTGCGTGTGGGTGTGTGTGTGTGTGTGTGTGTGTGTGTGTGTGTGTGTGTGTGTGTGTGTGTGTGTGTGTGTGTGTGTGTGTGTGTGTGTGTGTGTGTGTGTGTGTGTGTGTGTGTGTGTGTGTGTGTGGTGGCTAAGGGTCACAGCCCAATATGTGGTCTGACAATAAAGGGAGAAGGCAATTTATAACACTAGCACTACACCAGACACCGTGTAGCACAAATAACCTTTCCATGACCAGCAGGTCCGGATTAAGATGGTCTGGGGTCCCTTGGCTACAGGTTGCTGTTGGTCCCCCGGAAGACAAATTTCTTGACAACTTTACCTAGACACTGTCATTATTATGAGCTAGGAATTAAGGATAACATGTCAACCAACTGTACTCAACACAGCAGTTACATTTTCTAATATTGCATCTTGTCATAATTCTGCAATTTCAAACTTTTGGCCAATCAGGGGGCCGTGGCAGGTGGGGGCCCCTCGGCTGCAGCCATATCTATCCTGTGTGTTAATCCGTAGAATGTACTGTTACTGTAACACTGAAACTACACAGTAAATCGTGCAGTGTTCATTTAACACCCACAGAGTAGGAGCAGCACTGTTAGTATTAATTTCAAGTCTCAAGTGTTGAATCAACACTGTGCATGTTTACCATGTACCATGATGAAGAGAAGGCCAATACCAATTGTGAACATTATGAAAACGTGCCAATTGTTACTGCTGTTATTTTGTGTGACGTTAGCGTGGGGTTAGCACGTGTCGTAAACACATGACCTGTCACCATCGGAAAGGCTATGCTGGGCAGTTTCATAATAAATATGATGTGAAAATCCCTAAAAGTATCACATTTTTGTGAACAAACTTTACAAATGACATTTACTACAAAAAATCTTTATCTTTTTCTACAGTATCTTTGACTTAGTCAAGGTGGTAGTTGTTTGTTGTAAAGGTGGGCGCCTTAGGAATAAAGTGCTGAGGGAAACCTTGCATACTATAATACTGAGACAGCCATTCGGCAGAGAAGACACAGAAAAGAGACTATTTTCTAGAATCACACACGGCAGAATGTCTGTGAAGATTCTCCTCCCTGCAGGCCATAAGACTCAACAAAGTTCAGTTTCTAGAAAACTTTGGGAGTCAAGAGTTAGAAAGTACAAAAATACAAATACAATACAAAAAAAGACAAGTTGCTCAGCTCCTTCTGACTAGCAGCCGTGTGTGTGTGTTTGTGTGTGTGTGTGTGTGTGTGTGTGTGTGTGTGTGTGTGTGTGTGTGTGTGTGTGTGTGTGTGTGTGTGTGTGTGTGTGTGTGTGTGTGTGTGTGTGTGTGTGTGTGTGTGTGTGTGTGTGTGTGTGTGTGTTTGTGTGTGTGTGTGTGTTGGTGGGTGGGGGGGCACTGTGCATGCATGTGCGTGCATGCATGTGTGCGTGAAAGCGTGCTTGTGTGTGTTGTCCAACCAACATGAATCTAGCACGCTGCAGCATTAGTAGTGTTCCAACTCTCACCCTACCTCTAGTCTACTCAGCATGACCCAATGTCGACTGCATTTGCTTGAGCATATCCAGAACTCATTAAGAGAGAGGGAAAACATGGGAAACAAGTCATTTGAGTTCCCACAAAATAAGTCAAGTTGCTCTGTGTGTGTGTGTGTGTGTGTGTGTGTGTGTGTGTGTGTGTGTGTGTGTGTGTGTGTGTGTGTGTGTGTGTGTGTGTGTGTGTGTGTGTGTGTGTGTGTGTGTGTGTGTGTGTGTGTGTGTGTGTGTGTGTGTGTGTGTGTGTGTGTGTGTGTGTGTGCTTGAGTGCATGCTTGTGTGTGTGTGTAACAAGTCATTTAAGTTCCCACAAAAACCAGATAGGAGGTGGTCAAGTAGTATAGTAGTAGTGTAGTGTAGTATGCAAATGGAGACCATTATGTGTGCTGAAGTCCATCTGTAGCTATAACTGACATGAGAACTGCAACACATGATAAACGCTGTGACCAATGATATGTAGGCCATGTCTTTCTTTCTTTCTTTCTTCCTTTCTTTCTTTCTTTCTGTGCTTATTTCTTTCTTTTCTTTTGCGACCCCGTCACAGAATTTTTTTTGCAAGATCTGTGAAACTGCCACAAATTTTGTGTCACAAAGGTCTGTGTTAATTTCACTGAATCCTGTGTGAGATGATGTTGGTTTCTGAGAGCCCTTAAGGTCCCTGTGTGTAGGGAACTGGAGCTGGATCACAGCACAAACACAATACTCACTGACCATCCATCATGGCCAGCATCATAACACGTCTCTGGTCTTTCTCATTTCCTCTCTCTCTCTCTCTCTCTCTTTCTCTCTCTCTCTCCATCTCCCTCCATCTCTCTCTCTCTCTCTCTCTCTCAGGCCTCAGGTCCCAGTCTCACACACACGCAGAGTGAGTGAGTGCATGAGTGAGTGAGTGAGTGAGTGAGTGAGTGAGTGAGTGAGTGAGTGAGTGAGAGAGAGAGAGAGAGAGAGAGAGAGAGAGAGAGAGAGAGAGACAGAGAGAGAGAGAGAGAGAGAGAGAGAGAGAGAGAGAGGCAGAGAGAGAGAGTCAAAGATTCTAAGCCAGTCAAGGCAAAATGAGCTCCTGAATATACTTTTTTTTTTGGACCAAAATGACATGATTTATCAAAAACATTGATTAGAAGAACAATATGAAGGCATGAGAACCATTTTCTCCTTAAAAAAAAAAAAAACTATCAACAACAACAATCAAAACAAAAACTTTGAAGAGGACCACCACCACCACAACAACAGCAACAGACACTACTTCCAACCGTTTACCAGAGGACAAAGCTACAGCTAAGCTAGTAAGACAACCAGGCTATGCCACCAACACTACTGGACTTAACAGAAATAACTCATTGATACAAAGAAAAAGTTATATCAAACTTCAACAGTGAATTAGTTAACAACCTTAGTTTATCCCCACACTTTGTTAAGTGAGGCAAGAATTGCTAATCGCTAACGTTAGCATTGCTAATCGCGATTAGCCGCTAGTCAAGCCAGTTGCTGTCTAAGCCTGTTGCCATGACGACGTTTAACAACAACTACAACGCAATTCAATACCCAGCCCACCTCAAATCCAATACAGCAAGAAAGAAACACAAGGACAAAGTTCTCAGGGACAACCTTCATCAATTATATGCAGACTATGCCCAAATAAATGGAAAAAAGACTCTAAATAACTTAATATTTCAGACAGTAAATGTATCATTGTGGAGGTCCTGTCTGTATGCTCACTTTCCACACGTAGTGAGAGAGGGGGATAGGGAGGAGGACGATTGATCTGTTGTCAAGACCATACATTAGACACAGAGGACCCAGTACTTACAATCACATACTACACAAAGGGGACCGTGCTGATTCAGGGAAATGAGGAACATCTGATATCCTTCTCAAAGGACTTTCCTGCACTAAGATGCAATGTTGAAAAACAGAACTATGTTGCCACCTCTGTACTGAATTCCGTGGAGGAAGAGGAGGAGGAGGAGACTGATCTCTGCCCACATATGCCAGCCTCACCATTGCTTCCTTTTAACAGGAAACTAGCAGAAAGTCTGGCTAATCTTGAGTCAGATTACACACAATTTAAAGAATACATACATAGCAACATGGGAGATGACGGCACTATACAACAACTCAGAGATGACATCCAAAAACTTAAAAGAGAGAGCAGTAACACCATCACAGAGCTCAGACAGATTCTGAAACAAGTGCAGGAGGAAAACCACAGTCTTCGGGCACAGATAGCAAAAATGAAGGACGACAATACCAACAGAGACAGAGCTTTCTCACTGCAGCTGCAGGAACTTCAGCACCAGACTTCCAACCGCTTGCCCCCCCTGCCCAGCACAGCTGAGGTGCCTCCTCCCTCTTCACAGCCACCGTCACAGCCAACGTCAGCCAGTCCCCCCAGCCCCCCTCCAGCGCCAGCCTTGGACCGCGAAGAGGGAAGACAGCGCATCGCCATCCTCATGGACTCAAACCGGCGATTCCTGGACACACAGCGGCTTTTCCCCAAACACAGGGTGACGATGAGGGCCTGCAGTACAACAGAACACGCACAGCAACTCCTGAAGAGAGAAGTCATTGGTGACCCCCAGTGCATCATCATTCATACTGGCACCAATGACCTCCATTCACTGAAAGGAGGCACTGCGGGAGCAATGAAGAGAATGGCGGAGCGAGCCAGCGTGGACTTTCCAAGTTCACGCATTGTGATTTCAACACTGCTTCCACGCCACGACACAGCCCTGCACATCATCAACGGGATCAACGCAGAAGTCAGCAGAAAATGTGCTACCCTCTCCAACGTACACCTGGCACATAACCCCTTGATCAGTCTTCGCAACATGTACGATGGCATCCATCTCCATGAGAATGGTGTGCGGCTGTTGGCAAAGGCCCTCAAGGATGCAGCCCTTGGCCGCAACCACACCACTGCCAACACACACTCCACATTTCCCCCACGGCCCCACCCCAACCCACAACCACCCCCCATGTCCAGTCCCATGCCCCGCCCCACACCACACGCCCCCCCACAACCCACCCCACACTCCGTCCCATGCCCCGCCCCATGCCCTGCCCGCGCCCCGCCCCATGCCCTGCCCCCCGCCCTGCCCCATGCCCTGCCCCAGACCCCTCCACACTCCAGGCATCACCCACTGCCCCCCTACCAGGCCTCAACAGAACATAGCCTGGGCCTCTTCCCCCCGATTGGAACTACAGCCCAGCCCCTCCGTGCATCAAGGCCATTCTCCACCTGCCAATGTACGGGTTCAACCCCACAATTATGCAGCAGCAGCAGCAGCAGCAGCACAACAGGCAGACCCAACTCCCCCCTCCCCCAAGGCCCAGCCCGGCCCACCAGAGAAGAGCGAACTAGGTGAGATAAAGGAGATGCTGCACTTCCTTTGCAGGACCCTACTGACTCAATAACTGCAGGAAAAAAAAAAAAAAAAAAAAAAACCTGCGAAAAAGAAAGAAAGACAAGAAAAATGTTCATCTTTGATATTATCTTTTGCTTAATGAATGGTATTGTTCAGTTAGTACAGTACAGTTAGTACAATGCTATTGGTCTCTAGAATGTAATGCCACTAGGGGAACAAAAAAATAAAAAAAATAAAAAAAATAAAAAACAATTTCCTAGTGTATAACATAATTAAACTCATAGTTCTCTCATAGTATGTTTTTTTAACTGGTTTCATAATGGTCCAATCAAACTATACAATATGTGCTCATCACTTGTCATCAGCTGCTGGAACATACAGGGTCTCTACTCTTCAGCCTTTGGCCTTAAGAGTAGGGATCCTGATTTCTTAAAATCCATAGTTAATATAGATATCCTGATCTTAACAGAAACATGGTGTGGCAAGGACACACAAACTGGGTGCCCACCTGGATTTGGGGAAATAATAGTGCCCTCAAGCAAAACAAAAGGAGTAAAATGCGGAAGAACTTCAGGAGGACTGTTGGTGTGGTACAGGGAGAACCTTGCCAAATATGTGTCTGTTATCAAAATAGAAAAAAACTACTGCTGGATAAAAATGAGCAAAATTGGCATCTCAAAACAGAATGTTTATCTCTGTGCAATATATATCCCCCCATCAGACTCACCCTATTTCGAAGAAACAATAATTCACACACTAAAACAAGAAACAAGCCATTTCCAGGCACAGGGAAATGTTTTACTCTGTGGAGATTTCAATGCAAGAACCGGGGATGAGCCTGATCATATTGACCCACAAGGCAACATACATGTGTTTGGAAGAGACACTCCCTATGCCACACCATACCTCACTCCGCGAACCAACCTAGACACTGTGGTAAACAAAACTGGTAGAGAGTTATTGCACCTCTGTCAAGCCCTAGGCGTGTACATTCTTAATGGCAGGATAAAAGGAGACTCTTTGGGGAGGTTCACATGCTGTTCATCTCTTGGAAGCAGTGCAGTTGACTATGCACTGACTGACATGGACCCCTCCTCCTTCAATGCATTCACCATCAGGAACCAAACTCCTCTCTCCGACCACAGTCAAATTAATGTATATCTGAAAAGGCTATCAGAAATTAAAGAGACCACAGAGTCTAGCAATCTGTACAAACTTAATCCGACCTACAGATGGACTTCTGATAGCCCAGAGAAGTTTACTCAAGCATTAAATTCACCTGAAATTATTCAACAGATTACTAACTTCATAAACGAAGAATTCCCAAAAACTGCATTAGGTGTAAACATAGCCGTGCATGAGCTGAATGTAATTCTTCACAAGGTAGCTCACATGGCCGAATTGGAAAAGAAGGCAAAAAGAAAAAAAGAAAACACGTGACCATGACTGGTTTGACTCTGAATGCAGAAACATCAGAAAACAGCTCAGACAACTGTCAAACTTGAAACACCACCAGCCTAACAACACAACACTTAGGGCTAAATACTGCGAAACATTAAAAAAAATTATAAACATACAATAAATAAAAAGAAAATAAAACCACACTAACCAAATATTATACCAAATTGAAAATTCCATCCATACTAACGAGTTCTGGGAGACATGGAACAGTTTGAACACCAAAGAAAAGTCAGGCCCACCAATCCAAAATGCTAAAAATATGGACAGAACATTTTAAAAATCTATACGATGAAATACAAGTAAAACCACCACAGGAAAATATAAACAAGCATCTTCAAAATCTGGAATCCATTATCAAAAACAACCAAAACCCTCTTGATTATCCTATATCAAGAGAGGAATTGACACAAAAATTAAATTCACTAAAACAAAGAAAAGCATGTGGGCACGATAATATCAGACCTGAAATGCTGAAAT
>NC_085877.1:15880326-15885326 GCF_034702125.1 Engraulis encrasicolus | reverse complement strand
TGTATGCACGCATGGCACATGTGTGTGTGTGTGTGTGTGTGTGTGTGTGTATGTGTGTGTGTGTGTGTGTGTGTGTGTGTGTGTGTGTGTGTGTGTGTGTGTGTGTGTGTGTGTGTGTGTGTGTGTGTGTGTGTGTGTGTGTGTGTGTGTGTGTGTGTGTGAGAGTCTGTGTGAGTCTGTGTGAGTATGTGTCCTTGTGCATGTATGTGTGGCGTGCATGATACGTGTGTGTGCCTCTGTGCGTGCTCACTCACACGCAAACGAGCGGCCAGGCGTGTATTTCTCCATCCTGACACATCACTTTGGGTCCCAGTGTGCAAGCCGCTGCGCTGTGCTGTGCTGACGACTATCGATCGATCGCAGCCTTCCTGCGGTGTACCTGTCACGCACCCTCGTGAGGGCTGTGTGTGTGTTCATGTGTGTGTGTGTGTGTGTGTGTGTGTAGGTGTGGGTATGAGACACAGAGATGTGTGCATGAGAGAGAGGCATGGTGTGTGTGTGTGCGTGTGCGTGTGCGTGTGCGTGTGCGTGTGCGTGTGTGTGTGTCTGTGTCTGTGTGTCTGTGTGTATGTCTGTGTCTGTGTGTGTGTGTGTGTGTGTGTGTGTGGGTGTGTGTGTGACGTGCGCAGCCATGTGAGAGGTAAAGGTCACCAGGCAGGAGCGTCGTAATCAATGGCGCCGGCATTCAGCCCCTCATCAAGTGTCACACAACACCCTCACACACACACAGACACAGACACAGACATACACACAGAGACACACACACACACACACACACACGCATGCACACACGCACACACGCATACACACACACACACACACACACACACACACACACACACACACACACACACACACACACACACACGCGCACACACACACACACACTCACACACAGAGACAAGCAGACCCACAACTACACACACACAGAGACACAGTCCAACGACGCCGGCCAGAAATAATTAAGGGAGACAAAGTGCTTTTTGCACTGGAAAAAGGTTACACGCTCACAATCCGGGAGGTGACAGCCATTGAACGCTGAGACATTAGTTAAGGACCAGAACAATAGAGGCTGAGAGAGAGAGAGAGATTGAGAGACAGAGAGAGACAGAGAGAGAGAGAGAGAGAGAGAGAGAGAGAGAGAGAGAGAGAGAGAGAGAGAGAGAGAGAGAGAGAGAGAGAGAGAGAGAGAGAGAAAGAGACAAAGTGAGAGGAGTGCAGACAGAGGACAGAGGAACAGACCCTGACAGACAGACAGACAAACAGATACAGACAGACAGACAGATACAGACAGACAGACAGACGGACAGACAGACAGACTAACAGACAGACAGATACAGACTAACTTACAGACAGACAGACAGTTGCACAAATAGATCAATAGAATCAGTAAAGACAGGGGAGAGCCCTGGACAGGCAACAGACAGATACTAGACAGAGGAAGAAGATAGAGATACAGAGATCCTAGGCCATACATATGATACTCCATTTTATTTGTACAAAAAAATGACCATAAAAGAAAAATAAAACTGACACAAAAGTCACAGAGTTGCCGATTCATCCAAATGACAGACTTGTGATGTCAGCAGAGCTCCTTGCTTCCAAGTGCTCGCTGTGTCCAGTTCCATGTGCCTGGCTCTGGGTGTTCCAGGGTTACATTTTGGGGGTGACATATTGCATGTGCTTTGGGGTGACATTTGTCTGTGTTTTAGGATGACATATTGCCTGTGTTTTGTGGAGACATATTGCCATGGTTTTGGGGTGACATATTGCCTTTGCTTGTCCATGTGCACAAGAAGCAAGCCATGTAATCGCTTTCAGAACTGCTTACGACAAGTGCTACCCATTGTATCGCTAACACAAGCACGTCCACACACACGTACATGCACACACACGCACGCACGCACACGCACACAAACACACACACACACGCACGCACACGCACACGCACACATGAGTCTACATAATCCTCAAGACCAAAAACAAACTCCCTCCATGTGCCTCAGGTCTTACCCTTTGCCCTAAACTCCTTAGTACTCACAGCCACTCTTCCAAAACGTGGAGAAAGGGACAAGTTAATGAGTCGTCGCGGCAACAACGCATGCCCTTATTCAACCATTTTACACACCCAACATGTTTGCCCCACTGTCCTTCTCATAAAAATATAAAGGCACAATGCACCAGGAAGTAAAGCCCCTTCTTTGGCTCTGGAAACAAGTTATTGAGTCGCCACCGTGACGACTCGTGCCCTTAACCAACCATTTCACAGCAGAGGGAAGAGACGGGAGAAGGGGCCGAGACCCCAAACCAAAATGATGAAGTCACAATGCAACACCAGGACGTAGAGCCTCTTCTTCAACTTAGAGGGGGGGGGGACTGGTGACAAGTTAATGAGTCGTCACGGCGACAACTCGTGTCCTTAACCAACCGTTTTACAGACAAGGGAAGGGAGGAAGCAGGACCTCAATCCAACCCATTATCACACTGCCCCTCTCACAGAGAAAGTTATGTCACAACGCTGCACCAGGAAGTGGAAGAAAAAGCCCCTTCTTTTAGCTCTGGGGACAAGTTTTTGAGTCGCCGCGGTGACAACTCGTGCCCTTGACCAACCGTTTCACAGACGGGAGAGGGGAAGGGACACAGGAAGGGGGTCGGGACCCCAAACCAATCCGGCCAATCTGTGTCCCCCCTCCTGCTCGGCCTCCTCTCCTCCATCTTCATTTGTGTGCCCGTAATTGGCTGTGACGGGGCAGCTCGAGCGTGGCAGAGGGAACAGCCGGCGCTGTGTAAACAAAGCCACATGTTTCCTACCCCCGAACATGGCCGAGGATGGGGGGTGGAGGGTGGAGGGTGGTGGTTGCATGGTGGAGGGTGGTGCGGGTTAGGGGTTAGGGTTGGGAGTGGGGTGGGGAGTGTGTGCCCCATTCCAGCTTCGGAAATGGATTAGATGGGAAATAGGGCATTGGTATAGGGCAGTGTTTCTCAAAGTGGGCCGCAAGCCCCCCTGGGGGGGTGCGGAGGTATCGGAGGGGGGGCGTGTGACATCTGATTTTGGGGTTTTCCCCCCAAGGAAATTATTTCCTGTCTCACCAATTAGCAATACATTTTAAGCCCTCACCAACATTATATCATGAATTGTCCCACTTTGTTTTACTGCTGTTTGAGGGGGGGTGGGGGCTCGGAAGCATCCAGACCCTCCAAAGGGGGGAATGATGGGAAAAGTTTGAGAACCACTGGTATAGGGGTAGAATCGGCGTTACATTCCACATGAACTGGAGGGGAGAGGTAGGAGGAGGGTTGCATGTCAGTAACCTGTCTGACCTGTCAGTAAAAAAAGTTTTTTGAGACAAACAAAATCTTTGAAATTGGAAAAATCCTGAGAGAATTTATGTGGAGGACTGACAACATAGAGCTGTGGGAATATAGAGAAAGCTCTTCCGTGGGCCCATCACGGAATTCTGGCAAAATCTGTGACACTGCCACAGATTTTGTGTTACTATGGTCCGTGTCCATTTGCCAGAATTCTGTGAGATTATGCTGCATTGGAGGATGAGGAGGGTCTTAGCCAGAGGCAGTGCCTTGGAGTCCCCCCTGGAGTCTTCCTGGTTCACTTGGCTGACTGTATGTGCCATGACATGCGCAAGGATTTAGTGCTGAGGGACTGCAAATGACAGAACAAAAGCTGGTCATTAGTACAGTTGTGTGTACGTGTTGGTGCTAGCTGGCCAAAGCCAAGGAGTCTGACCCTCCAAAGCTGTGTGTGTGTGTGTGTGTGTGTGTGTGTGTGTGTGTGTGTGTGTGTGTGTGTGTGTGTGTGTGTGTGTGTGTGTGTGTGTGTGTGTGTGTGTGTGTGTGTGTGTGTGTGTGTGTGTGTGTGTGTGTGTGTGTGTGTGTGTGTGTGTGTGTGTGTGTTTGCATTTCTGCACGTACGGTACAGCTAACCAAATCCAGAGAGCCCTACTGGCTTACAAATACATAGGGAATTGGCAATTCTATTCCGTCTACAATTCTGCCTGGCCACCCATACTGGATGTGAGACCCAAACATTAGATTTCTTTGATGTGACCAAGACTGAGTTCCATGTAGACCGTATATATTTTTTTACTTTCACAAAAAAAGAAAGAAAGAAAGCGTTTTCAACTTCTTTCTCACTTGCGATCAGGCCTACCGAGAGAGAGAGGGGCGACAAATAGGTCATTTGTCCCAGGCCCAGAGAGAGAGAGCAGTGCACAGAATTGGGTCCCTATTAGGTTGCATGTATTGAAAGGGGGTCCTTTCAGAGGACTGGGCTCAGTCGAGGCTGTCGTCTAAAAGAAAGAAAGAAAGAAAGAAAGTGTTTTTCACTCCTTTCTCACTTGTGACGGCGTTGAATGGCGACCAATTCCCAAAAGGTCACCACATTCTGTTGGATAATTACTTTTCTTCTGCCACTGACAAAACAACATAGGTCACCACTGAAGAGAGGGTTGAGAGGTTTCAGTTTTTGTTCTCTGATTTCTTTCTTTTTTTTCTGGGAGGTTTTGTTCCATTTTTTTGTTCTTTACAGGTGAACTTGAAACCTTGGGGTTGCGTCTCATTTCTTATTATTGTTAGGTTTCGCTTGCTTTTGTTTTGTTTTGTTTTAAAGGTGAACTTGAAGCATTGCACGGTGGGGGTGGGAATTGTGTCTCTTTGGGGATATACCTGGGAAACCAAGTTTTTTGGCACCACCACATTGAGCCATCCATTCTGATACCTGTCTGGCTTGTAAGCGGGTCGCTGGCACAGCTTTTAATTTGCTGGCCTGTCTGGGAGTTCTCCTGCTGTGAGGGAGGAGGGGAGTGGGCTGGTGGTGGGGGTGGGGGTGGGACCATGGGGGGAGGACGAGAGGAAGGGTGTGGTGTGGGGTCGGGTGGTGTGGTGTGATGGGACTTCCATCTGCCTCCTGTTGAAACAGGGAATTACTCTGTAGGTGGGGGTGTGGTAGTGGAGTGGTGGAGGCCACAACGCTTCCCATCCAC
>NC_085877.1:15857826-15865326 GCF_034702125.1 Engraulis encrasicolus | reverse complement strand
GCTCTGCAAGTGAGAATGGGATGGAATGAATAAAAGAGGGAGAAAAGTCAGGCACTTAGCACACACTCACACACACTCCTGCGCACTCCCGCGCACACACGCAAACACGCACGCACGCAAACACGCACACACACACACACACACACACACACACACACACACACACACACACACACACACACACACACACACACACACACACACACACACACACACACACACACACACACACACACACACACACACACACACACACACACACACACACACACACACACAGGAGGAAGGAAAGTCAGGCACTTAGCCATGACTAAGTGCTGAGACGAGAGCGTCTGGCTTAGCGGTGACAACGAGAGCAAACAAACGAGACAAATCCCCTTGTTCTCTCTCTCTCTCTCTTCCCTCTTTCTTTATCAAGCTGCTTCTTATTCGCAGACAGAGGGAAGAGTGAAGGGTAGGTTTGGGTGGGGTGGGATGGGAATGGGGCTGGGGGTGGCACTGAGCAGAGAGATAGAGAATTTGCTCTTTAGCACACATAGATCTCTTCAACATTTCTTAATTGTCTGTGTCTCTGTGCCTATAGTCGTCTGTCCTTATGTTCTATGTGCTCACACACACACACAGAAACACACACATATACATACACAAGGACACATGTAGAAGGACATGCACAAACACAATCTGGCATATTTACCTTTAGGCAACCAAATGGTCACACACTGACTGCATACAGGTAAGTGCATTACCTAGACCACATTCTTCACTTACTGTAAAACAAACACTCAAACAGATAAGCCCCCACACACACTTGCACGTGTGTACACGTGCGCACACACACACACACACACAGGGCCCTAAATGGCCTCATCATGGAAGAGCTAAAAGCGCACCAGGGGGTGGAGAGGAGAGAAAGAGAGGGATGGAGGAGAGGAAGAGAGAAAAGGATGAGTAAGAGGCGGGAAAAGGTAGGAAAATAAGGATGGAGCTGGAGGTGTGGAATAGGATAGGAAAAGAGGATGGGTGCGTGGATGAGAAGGATGAGGGGCAGTCATTGCAGAGAGAGTAGAGAGAGAGAGGTTCCATTGGCCCATTGTTTCCGGGTTCTATTATTGCAAGGGGGAGTGGGGAGAAATCCCCCTTTAGGCAGACCTAGGCAGACCTAAGGACTGTTCTATTCAATGCTAGGAGTATTATGACACGGCCCTTTAGGCAGACCGGAACCTGGTCATGTTAGGTGCCCATAGCAACCTATTACATTGGCATATCTCTATATACTTAAAGAATCTCTGGTCATTGGTAGGCACATTAGAGCATCAGAATTGTAGCCCAAAGGTTGCTGGTTCGACTCCTGAGCCGCCAGATTGGTGGGGGTAGTAATTAACCAGTGCTCCCTTGGGGCACCATTTGGAGCTGTTCTCATGCATGGGTGAGGCATACATGCAATTTCATTATGTGCGGTGAACTCTGTGTGCTATGGAGCGCCCTGTCAAAATGACAATGGGATTTTCATGGGCTTTCACGAAAAGAGATGAGAACGACAGCAGAGGAAGAGAGGGAAGGCAGAAAGGGGAGGGAGGGAGAGATATACATGTAGTGAGAGATGGAGGAAGAGAAAGAAGAGCAGATGATGGCGTAAAAAAAGAACAGAGCAAGAGCGGTGGAGGAGAGCGAACGAGGAGGAGACAGAGGAGGGAGGGAGGGAGGGGTGGATGACGGAGGATGTGGTTAAGCTTTTAAAGTCTGGGCAGTCAACACAGCACAGGGCAGACATCACATCTTAAGCTTCCTCAAGCACACACACACACACATACACACAAACACACACGCACGCACGCAAGCATGCGCGCACGCACACACACACACACACACACAGGGCAGCCATCACATCTTAAGTCTCCTCAAGCACGCACACACACACACACACACACACACACACACACACACGCACACACACACACAGGGCAGCCATCGTGTCTTTAGTCTCCTCAAGCACACAGCCATTTTACCCGCAATCAATCATTCATGCGGACAGTCGAAAATCCAAGGTTAAGCAGTGGGGTAATCACACAGACACGTAGCGTAGCATAGTATACCACAGACACACACACACACACACACACACACACACACACACACACACACACACACACACACACACACACAAACACACACACACACACACACACACACACACACACACACACTCACACACACACACACACACACACACACACACACACACACAGTCAGAGTTAAGTGTTTCAGCTACCAAAGCAATGTGTCAGCTTTCCTTTGCTCACAGGTGCCAGTGTATGACAGTTACTTAAGCCCTTTATTGAATACAGAATGGAGGATGATAAATGCATCTCCATATCTTAGAGGCAGAACTACTGCGTTAGGCCTTTCCTACACTCCACAAGTGGTGGGCTTTTCTTTTTAAAAATGTTGTGTGTGTGTGTGTGTGTGTGTGTGTGTGTGTGTGTGTGTGTGTGTGTGTGTGTGTGTGTGTGTGTGTGTGTGTGTGTGTGTGTGTGTGTGTGTGTGTGTGTGTGTGTGTGTGTGTGTGTGTGTGTGTGTGTGTGTGTGTGTGTGTGTGTGTGTGTGTGTGTGTGTGTGTGTGTGTGCAGGCGTTTGGGAGTGGGGGATGTTTGAGAACATCTGACAAGTTCCAAAGATGGCAAATTATGTAATCAAAACCAAATTGTGGTTTAATCATTCCTTCATTATCTTTCAAAATCATATTTCCCTTTTCAAATTAAACGTCACTTTCGCAGGAAAACTGTTATTTTGAGGTGTTTATCTTGTCAGCGCATTCAAGCTGCTTGTCAATATCGGTCATTAAGGCGGGTAAACAACAGAAGAGGTGGAAATTACATTTGTTTTAAAACTCATTTTGTGCTGAAAGTGACCCGAAAAAAAAACACACACAAAAAAACAGCAACAACCTGTACATTTTGAAGACAGATGGCTGGTAGCTCAAAATATTCAAGTACACTCAGTACAATGGGTGCTGTTGGAGCAGAGGAGAAGACTCCAAAAGTAGCAACAAAAGGTTATACAAGCACCAGGGATGGGCTCAGATGATGTAAAGGTCCAGATATGTTTGCACAGCCTTCTCTTCTAAATTGTTGGCAATACTGTAAGAAAATACAACAAAAACCCAACAGCATTGTCCCCTGAGGACTGTCGTCGACCCACCAGGAAATGCCCTTTATGCCAGATTATCAATCCAGGGGTGCATTTCTCAAAACTATAGTTGCTAAGAACATAAGCTTCTTTGTTGTTTGCAATGCAATTTCCCATTGCCAACTACCCAAGTTGCTAACTGGCTAACAACTACGCTTTCGAGAAATGCACCCCAGGACTGTTAGCCACTCCAGATAAAATATATTGTGTCTTAAATCAAGTTTTATACATGTACTAACCCCAACTCCGATGAAGTTGGGACGTTTGGTAAACAGTGAATAAAATCAAAATGCTATCATTTTCAAAACACTCAATCTATTCATTAGATGGAGAATAGTGAAAAGACAACATATTAAGTGTTAAAACCGAGAAAAAATATTGTTTTGGGGGACATATGTACTCATTTCTAATTTGAGAAATCCAACACGTCTCAAAAGAGTTGGGACGGGGACAATAAATGGCAGCAAATGTCGAGGAAGACTAAAAACAAAACAAAAGACAACACTTAACAGTTAAATACATTAACCGATGAGATGATTTTATATAAAAAAACAGTGTTAATTCCTATCTTGGACATGATTTCACCAGCTTAAATGGTGGGTGTATTCCTTGTCATGTTTTGCAATGTTTTCCTTTCTGTAGTGCTTACAGTGTGACAGGTATTGACCAAAAACCCACCATTTTATCACATGCTGGTCCTTATGATGGAGCCAAACTGTTAAAACATAGTAGAGAATGCAATTTGACCTTACTATGTGGCAGTAATCGAAGATCTCCCTTCAAAATATAATGCATGAGTGGCTTTTCATGCTGTTTAAAACCCATTTATACCATTCAGCACTGTATTTAACTCTACAGATGAGTGAGAACATCTTAACCAATACACTACTGCATCCGCATGCCATCATGGAGGCTGACTTTTGAAGCTAGCACTAACACAAGTTGGATGGTCCATTTTCACTGTAGCACAGGATGTGCAATGCTCTATTATTGTCAAAAAGAATGGACTTCTACAACTTCTGCTGACTTCTGTAAGCAAAGGACAGTTTCCCATGTCTTCTGGGTCTATTTCAAGTGAGCTCAGGTGCTTAGGAGAATGTTAAACCCCTGTGTCATTTTCATGCATTAAGCATTCTTAATATGGTCAATTTTCAATAGCTCTAGCACTCCAGGAATTAGAGTGAGACTACAGCCAATATATATTTCATGATGTCATGAACCTATACAATGATTTTATTAACAAAAATATGTCTTATATACACTCAATCGTGGTAAATCAAAGGGAATTCAAAAATGTATGTAATAACTATGGTAATTATTCCCTTTGCATCTTTAATTCTGAGTGACTCAGCCTCTCTGTGATGATCTTATACCTGGACACCTATATTGTCCGTCAGTACAATTCATTTTGAAATGTTCTTCTTTGTTGTTTTATCTTATTTGGATGTTTACTAAATTTCACTGATCCCCGTCCCAACTCTTTTGAGACGTGTTGGATTTCTCAAATTAGAAATGAGTACATATGTCCCCCAAAACAATATTTTTTCTCGGTTTTAACACTTAATATGTTGTCTTTTCACTATTCTCCATCTAATGAATAGATTGAATGTTTTGAAAATGATAGCATTTTGATTTTATTCACTGTTTACTAAACGTCCCAACTTCATCGGAGTTGGGGTTTGTATACATCCAGCCATCATCCAGGTTGTTTATAAGCTCGGTGGTGCTGTGGCACAGCTCGCTAAGGCCCACCACCACCCATGGGCTTGCATGACCCAGGTTCAAAATAGATCTGGGTCATTTCCAAGCCCGGCACAAAAAGCCCAGAAAGGTTGTTTATAAGGTATAAATACTACCTACTTCTAAAATCCTTCTCCATCATCTGATGCATCAACCTGCCTGTGGCTATTAAGCTTCTGTCATCAATAGACTAATCATAAATAGAGTCATAATGCACATTGTTCTACCAGTGGAGCAGCACAGTACTAGTCCTAGAAAAGACTTCACTACTCCAACACTATGACGCTACACAGAGTTGTTAGTAGTTTCTTACAACTCCGTCATTGCCATTCTACTTACAGCAAATTTGTAAAAGGGGCCATGTCTTAAAGAGTTCCACTTGGGAAAACAACAAAAAAGACAACAACAAAGACACAATATCTTATTTAGACAAAGAGTACATTAAGCTTTAGAACTCACCTACAGGAGATGTGCGGCAGGCAGGCAACATGAAAAAAAGAAGAAGAAAAATATCTCAGTTAGACACAGATCACAATTAGGATTGATCAAACATGCACAACTATGCAAAGAACAAAAAAATCACATTGTTTGGGTCTGACGTTGTTTGGTTCGTGACAGGCGTAGCCTCCCCGCGTCACCAAGGACTCGGACTAACAGGATTGAGGGTTTGAACACCACTGTACTTTTGTGTGTGACCGTGGGCGTGCTCTAGCAAGAAAGCAGATGTAATTTGGTAAAAGATTGATGAGTTTTGGTAGCGATATACTCAGCAAACGCTATATTGGCAGCAAACGCTAACTGATGTGCTCAGGTGAATGTTGGTACTTCACAAAGTTGTCAGATCCAGCTGAAGGGACCTTTTGCCATTGCAATAATAGAACATTTATAAAAGGGACCCAGAGTTAAGAGTCAACAAAAAGAGCAACAACAAAAAGAGACCTATAGGCTAATGAAATGAACCCAGCTACCAAACTCTATCTACAGTCTGCTTCTACCGCCCTTTCTATTATGAGCTCCATCACTATGCCACTCAGCCCCCTTATGATGCCCCTTTGTCGTCTCGCCTCCTGCCTTGACCTTGCTTCTAGAAGGTTCCACCAGAGAGAGAGAGAGAGAGAGAGAGAGAGAGAGAGAGAGAGAGAGAGAGAGAGAGAGAGAGAGAGAGAGAGAGAGAGAGAGAGAGAGAGGGGAAAGTCGTGCCCCTTGGTGTCAAAAGCCTGACAGAGGCACCACTGAGCCTTTGACACGTGTGGCACGCAGGAGTGTGGAGGATGATGGCAGTGATGTAAGTGCGCATGTGTGTGTGTGTGTGTGTGTGTGTGTGTGTGTGTGTGTGTGTGTGTGTGTGTGTGTGTGTGTGTGTGTGTGTGTGTGTGTGTGTGTGTGTGTGTGTGTGTGTGTGTGTGTGTGTGTGTGCACGTGAGTGGTGTCTGCGTGTATGTGTGTATGAGTCTATAGTGAGACATGTGTGCATGTGTTTGCGTGTGTGCGTGTGTGCGTGCGTGTGTGTGTGTGTGTGTGTGTGTGTGTGTGTGTGTGTGTGTGTGTGTGTGTGTGTGTGTGTGTGTGTGTGTGTGTGTGTGTGTGTGTGTGTGTGTGTGTGTGTGTATGATTGAGAAGAGGACAGAAAAAGACAGATGAAGCAGTTTGAGAGAGGTAAAAGAGAGAAAAAAATACACTAGGTGTGGAAAAGTATGGAGGAGGGTGCCAGTTCAGAGGTCATTGGCTTGTTTACTGTATGTGTGTTTAAAGCGTGAGGGGGTGAGATGGAAAGAAGAAGGGTGAGACGATGAAGGGATGGAGAGAGGAGAAGAAGAAAGAAAAAAGAAGAGAATGATAAAGAGATGGAGCAGGAATGGAGGTTGCTGGTTCAAGGGTCATTGTGTGTGTGTGTGTGTGTGTGTGTGTGTGTGTGTGTGTGTGTGTGTGTGTGTGTGTGTGTGTGTGTGTGTGTGTGTGTGTGTGTGTGGTGTGTGTGTATGTGTGTGTGTGTGTGTGTGTGTGTGTGTGTGTGTGTGTGTGTGTGTGTGTGTGTGTGTGTGTGTGTGTGTGTGTGTGTGTGTGTGTGTGTGGAAGATTGAGAGGGAAAAGGGGATTGAGAGATGGAGACAGTCCAGTGTTTTGACAGAAGAGAGGAGGAGAGTAGGAAAAGAGGAGAGGAGGAGAGGAGAAGGAGAGGAGAAGGAGAGGACGAGGATGAGAGAGAGGGGGCAGACTGGCAGGGACATGGCAGCTCCAGACAGGGGGAGACAGGGGGAGGTCACAGGGGCCAGAGGGGCCCGGTCACCCCCCAGGGGGCCCCCTATGCCCTGCATTATACATAAGGCTACTCCCCCCACAACACACACACATACAGACACACAGATGCAGATACACACACACACACACACACACACACACACACACCCCCCACACACACACACACACACACACACACACACACACACACACACACACCACACAGTCACACACACACACGCACACACCACACACACGCACACACACACACACACACACACACACACACACACACACACACACACACACACACACACACACACACACACACACACA
>NC_085877.1:15845326-15852826 GCF_034702125.1 Engraulis encrasicolus | reverse complement strand
AAGTAGCTAACGCATTTAGCAACTATGGTTTGGAATGCAATTTCCAATGGGCAACTACCCAAGTTGCTAACTGGCTAACAACTTCGCTTTCGAGAAATGCACCCCAGAGTTGGATGAAGTAGAAGTAGAAGTACTCTTACAGATGTAATTACAACAATAGTAGTGTGATATTACTTAGTTGAAAGAGCAGGTAGTATCCAAAACACAGGACAGATGGACACATGGAGATATGGGCACATGGACATGGTTTGTATTGTAATTGTAATAATAATAGAATAATTCAATAATTCAAATATTTGAGTACCATCAGTGCAAGACTACTATTTGATGAAAAAGCAGTACCATAGTACTCACTTTAGTAATACATTACAACATGGTCATTGCTATTCTAGAAACAAAAAACTTTCAACAGGGGCCGTGTTTCAAAGCATAGCTTATTTCATTATCATGTTCAGCCAGTCGTTCAGCTCAATGTTCCATGATGAACTCATTATATCTCGGGTGAATCCATGATTCCACCCCAGAGATTACATGTACTTGTCTGCTTAACACCAGACTATCTCACAAGTGAGTCTTGAGGCTACCTATACAATTTCTCATAGGAAAGGTGTGGTTTACGAAGGCCCATGGCTGTTTATTGGGCATTACGAATGTATGTAAGTTGGCATATACACGTAGCCCATAGCCAGTCGTGTTACTTGTGATGGTGGGGGAACTGATGATGGTGTTGGACCGTTCCCTCGTTCTCTTTCTATACACCTCTCACTTTCTCTCTCATAGAAGACAAAGGAAAATAATCTTTATTTTCTTGAGGGCATCTTGATGAGGCAAAGTGGTTGTGAGAGGGGGTGAGTGAGAGGTCCAGTTGTGGTGGTTATGGTAGAAGCAGGGTGGCAAAGGCCTTGAAGAGATGGTGGTGCCTATCACTCTAGTACATATGAAGAGTGCAAGAGCGCCAACAAACAAGCATACTGTGACAGGGCAGACCGATGGTGTTTGTAATGGTGATGAATGGTGGTGATTGAAGGATCAGGCTTTGGGGGGAGTGATTGAGTCTGGACGCGACGCGGCCGGCTAGCCGTAGCCCATAAGTCCATTAGAATTGACCAAACCCCCTGTAAAGCCCCCTCCCTAATCAGATTATCTGCAACCCACCGCCTGTCCTTCTCTGTCCTCTCACCTCATAGCCTGAGCACTGAGGCAAAGGTCAGTCATTCAGAGAGAGCCCGGTCGGTCTCATTGCCTCACAGCGCCTGGAAGCCAGCAGGGCCGCTGATAGCTTCAGGACAAAGTCATCTGAAAGGACCCCCTTACTCAATACATACAATGTAATGATGACCCAATTCTGGGCCCACCTCTCTCCCTGTGCCCGGTATACAACTGATCTGTTTGTCCGCTCCCTGTCGGCATCCCTGCCTGCAGGGACATCCAGCTGAAGTGTACTGTAATGTAATAAGTCTCATATCTCCAATTTGGTGCCCTGCTCTGGAGCAGCCTCCCTGGTTCTCTCCTCTATGGGGGTTGCCCCCCAGGAGAGTTGGAACATTCTCCACGGATGGTCTAACCTAGTTGGGCTAGGCATACTGCATGCCTATTGGCTGGAACGCCTACCCATTTTCTCTTCCCATCCTCCAATTTCTTCCATGTCTTGCTCTTGGAAAGTCTGTGTTTTTTTACCCATGGTCTAACCTAGCAAGGTAGCATATTGCTTCGCTATTGACTGAAACTCCCCTACCTCCTTCTCTTCCCATTCAATCCTGCTCCTCCATTTTCAGCCTCTTGCTTTTGGAGAGTTGGCGTTCACGGTCTAACCTCGTCAGGTAGCATGCTTCTCCACTATTGGCTGAAACCCCACTACTCCCCTTTCCTTCTCATTCTCCTCCTCCTCCTCCTCCTCCTCCTCCTCTCTCCTTCTTCTTCTTCTTCTTTTTCTTCTTCTTCTTCTTCTTCTTCTTCTTCTTCTTCTTCTTCTTCTTCTTCTTCTTCTTCTTCTTCTTCTTCTTCTTCCTCTTCTTCTTCTTCTTCTTCCTCCATGTCTTGCTATCTTAATCAGGCAGAGCTGCCCTCGACTCCACATCACCCAGGGGATAGCCTCTGGGAGCAGGCCGTGTATGCCTAATGAACTCACCCTTAGCCTGAACCCTCCAGAGGCAAACCACACCACCACGAGCCACACCACCACGACCCACACCAACACACACACACAGACACACACACACCACCGTGACCCACATCACTCCGACCCAACCCGCACATCACCCTACACCTTACAAGGCCTGACCCCTCTCTCTATGCCTTCCCTCCAACCCCACCACACCATCACCACCAAGAGACCACCCCTACCCACGTCACCCTACCATACAAAGCCTAACCCCTCTTTTTATGCTAGCCTCCAACGTTTCAACACCACCATCACCACCACTACCACCCTCCAGGGAACCACTCTGTTCCATATCACCCCAACCCAACTCCAACCCCCCCCACCCCCCCCATACACCCTATACCTTACAAGGCCCCATTCCTCTTTCTATGCTACCAACCCCCGCATTCCCATCCTCCCCCCACACCCCCATTTCTCTCATCCACAGCAGCACCGACCCCTGACTACCTCCACACGTAACTCCACACGCGAGCAAGAGCAAGGGGTCGGTGCATTGATTTCCTTTACCTTCAGGGAAATCTTCCACTAGTATCATGCAAAGCCCCTCCACCTCCATGACTCCCGGCCCCTCGGTCCCTGGCTGGTCAACCTTGAGAACCTGCTTGCTCTCTTGCGTGCAAGAGACTTACATGCAACCTCTCAATTTCTCTCTCTCTCTCTCTCTCTCTCTCTCTCTCTCTCTCTCTCTCGCTCTCATAGAGGGTGAATGAAAAGAAATTTGATTTTCCTGAGGGCATCAATGTAGGCCTACAGTATAAAGGGTGGTGGGGTTGTGAGGTGGTGAGTCGTCGTGGTAGCAGGCTGATGTAGAGGTTGAGTTTGTCTTGAAGCGCTCCTCTCATCGCCATCAAAAGACTTGCAGCCTCTGCCAGGGCCTCTGGAAGCTTTGGCTGGACTCGGGACAAAGTCATCTAAAAGGCCCCCCACTCAATACTGTACATGCAGTGTAATGAAGACCCAATTGTGTGCCCCCTCTCCCTGGGCCTGGGACAACTGACGGCTTTGTCCCTCAGTTGGCCACCACCACCACCACCTCCACCTCCTCCTCTGTGCTAATTGTGAGTAACTGACCTTTTCCTCTCTCCGTCACCCCTGGCGGCCATAATTAGCCCCTTCTAACACAAGAACCACCACCTCCCCTCTCTCTCCCCATCTCTCTCTCTCTCTCTCTCTCTCTCTCTCTCTCTCTCTCTCTCTCTCTCTCTCTCTCTCTCTCTCTCTCTCTCTCATGCACTCTGCACTTCGAGTGTCTGAAACGATCGAGAATTCAGGTCAATTCTGCGTCTCCAAATTTATGCAAAGCCACCATTACCCCGTCTGATATTGGTCATTATTAATCTTCGGTATTTCTTACTGAAAGAAACGTTCTTGTCACAAGGAATATGCTGCTGTCATCCTATCCTCCATACTTCTGCCAAAAAAAATGAAATTTACATAAAGCATTTTCCCTGAGGCAATTTAGACACAAAGACAGGAAACAAGTACAAGTATAGGCATATCTACACCCTATAAACTGACAGTAGTCTAGTTTCTAGCAGCTTATAGTACTGTACTGTTCTTGATTAATTTCCCCAGGAGGAGGCCTGGGCTCCCAAGACAGAGCTACCAGGGGAAAATAAATAAATAAATATATAAAAGAGCTCGTTAATTAAACCACAATTCAGCTCTTCGTGCCGTGGGTATCATATCCTCGTTAAGTTGACGCATGTGAGCTGCCGCACAGAGAGGGTTCTGGCTAGGCGTGCTTTATACCAAGTAACGCAGATATTGTAGGCCCTCATCCCCTCCCCCCTCCCCCTCTGCTCCTTTCACATGATTAGAGGACAAGCTCTTTGAATTTGAGAATCAAACGCCAGCTCCCCTTAAGTAAGTAAGCGTCTCCTATTACGCCGTCTGCCAGAAGAAAAGGGAAGTAAAACACTTACCGCTGGTAATGAGCATTAAACAAGAGGCTTTAAACCTTCCTATCAGCGCTACCGAGCCATGAAACAACACTAATAAAGCTCAAGCTTTTGGAAATTAGCTGGAAACGGAGGCGAGTAGTTTGGGGGAGAAAGAAAGAGAGGGAATGCTTTAAAAATATATATTATACTTTGATTTATATATATATTGAGAGTGAGAGTAAGGCGGCCTTAAGAGAAACACAACTGCAACAAAAGATTAAAGACATGTGGTGTGTGGAAGCAAGCCAAGCGTTAGCCTTATGGCATGGTAGTGGAGTGGGGGCCAATGAGTGAGTGAAGAGAAGGAGCGAAGGGGGAAAAAAACGACAAAAAAGGAAAGACAAAAGCTCTGGTGCCTCTCAGTGTGACAGAACACCTCTCCAGCGCTTCTGTTTTATGGATTACAGGCCGTCTGGTAAACGGGTGTGGTGCAATGCGCCGTAGCGCGTTAGCGTCTGGATCGTTTAAAAGTGTTCAGGGGCCCTAGGCAAAGATGGACTTGGGACCCCCTTTTTTCTCTTCTAACTATTGGGTAGGGTCCCCCTCAAGAGATATTTTGATTTCCGGGTCATTGCACTTTCCGGTCATTGAATTTAGGGATATTCTGCAAAAAAACCAAATGCAAGTATATAACCAGGCATTACCATGCACCCCATCTTTCAGCTGGGGGCCCTCAAAAATGGACTAGTTTGCTTGCCTGGCTGCGACGGGCCTGTTTAGCGCTAGTGGTAGCGTTAGCCGCGGCACTCACTGTATCGCTCACTCGCTAGGTGCTAGATGTATGAAACAGATGCTAGCGGCTGGGGCTGGGGCGGGAAGGGAGCTGAGTAAATGTAGCCCATCTGCTGTGCGTTTCAATCAGTCTCCCTCCACTCCAACGCTCCACCGCTGCTGCTGCTGTGGGTGTGGATGGTGTGTGAGTGAGTATGTCTGTGTGTGTGTGTGTGTGTGTGTGTGTGTGTGTGTGTGTGTGTGTGTGTGTGTGTGTGTGTGTGTGTGTGTGTGTGTGTGTGTGTGTGTGTGTGTGTGTGTGTGTGTGTGTGCGTGTTTGTGTGTGCGTGTGTGTGTGTCTGGCTGCTGGAGCGACTGCTGCTGTTGCAGGAAAAGCTGTGCAAACACAGCAACATTACTTTTCAGCCCCCCCTCCTCTCTCTCTCTTTCTCTCTCTCTCTCTCTCTCTCTCTCTCTCTCTCTCTCTCTCTCTCTCTCTCTCTCTCTCTCTCTCTCTCTCTCTCTCTCTCTCTCTCTCTCTCTCTCTCTCTCTCTCTCTCTCTCTCTCTCTGTGTCTCTCGCTCTCTCCCTCTCTCACAAACACACCCACACTCACACACAAACATAGCAACATTACTTTTCAGCCCCTCCTCCTCTCTCCGACTCCCCAATGGTCCCTCTCTTCACTCTCTCCATCTCTCTCTCTCCATCTCTCTCAGTATCCCCCTCTCTGTCTGACAAACTCTCACGTGCGCAGCAACATCACTTTTCAGCCCCCTCCTCCCTTCAGCTCTCCAATACTCTCTCTCTCTCTCTCTCTCTCTCTCTCTCTCTCTCTCTCTCTCTCTCTCTCTCTCTCTCTCTCTCTCTCTCTCTCTCTCTCTCTCTCTCTCTCTGACCAAAAAACATTACTTTTCAGTCTCCCCTGTTCCCATTCCTCCCCTCAAGTCTTCAATGGCCCTTTCTTTCTCTCTCTACATCTCTCTTTCTCCATCTCTCTCTCTCTCTCTCTCTCTCTCTCTCTCCCGCTCTCTCTGAAGCATTAGCGTGATGTATGGCGAGAGGGAGAGGTGCGGTGCTCTTTCCCTTCGCTGCGTGGTTCTCATTCCAACTGTCACACCGTTTTTCATCCTTCGCACTGCAGTTACCAGCCCAACGCACACACTCACGCACACACTCACGCACGCACACACACACACACACACACACACACACACACACACACACACACACACACACACACACACACACACACACACACACACACACACACACACACACACACACACACACACACACACACACACACACACACACACACTCCGAGACTGATACACACAGGGACAACAAACTATCACGCACCTCGCTCGGGCACACACACATCTCCATCCTTCTCTGAACTTGACTACCACTCACCATGCAGCTCTTTTCTCTGCAATCTTGGCAATCTAAACCCTCTCGCTCTCTCTTTCTGACTTTTCATTGCTGGGGGGGAAAGAAAAAGCACATGATTGCTTACATCTACATTTCTCGTATAAATGCATCATCAGCATTCAGCTAAAATTACCCAAAATCAGTAACTGGGACACCAACCACTTTCTTCCTTTCTTCCTTCCTTCCCCATATCTCATATCACTCTGTCTAAATCTCTCTCCTTCCTTCCTATCTTCTTTCTTTCCTTCGATCCTGCCTTCCTTTCTTCCTTCCTTCAATCTCTCTTTGATTGATATACAGACATGTGTTCATAACAAGTTAGGTAAAGAACTAAGTTCATACATGCATTGGTAGGAAGGTTGTCCAATAGATAGGCCTAAGTGTCCAATAGATAGGCCTAGATAGATAGTGGGGCTGTAACAATACTCTCAACTAATGATTCGGTTCGTATCACAAATGGTTGTTTTATAGACTGAAGGATAACTAACTTTGAAAGAGAGTATCACGACACTGCCTCCTTACATCAAGATACAGTATCGTGACTCTGAGTATCACAGTTTCTTGGTTCTATCCAATATCGTTGCCGCCCTAATAGATAGATAGATAGATAGATAGATAGATAGATAGATAGATAGATAGCAGGCGCGGAGTGGCCGTCGGGAGATCGGGGACTTGTCCCGGTGGGCCGCGGCCGTATAATGTAATATTGCAGCCACTTATCATTCTTAGGCGGCCGTGAAGTCTTGCAAATGTACTTCATTGCGCTGATTATCCACTTTCCACGTGGCTATGGTAGAATGAGGCTGACTAGCCAATATTTGTAGCGTGTACCAGACAGCAGTACCTCACTGACGGTGTCAAACAGTAAATTGGCCACACCCCTTCTCTACTGATAATTTCATACACCGTAGATCGCGGAAGTTTACTAGATCTTAGTAACACAGTTTCGTTTTCAGTATTTGAAGAACCTGTGATATTAATATTTCCATCCTTAAGTTACCAATCTAAATAAGTTATGATTTATTTTCCGATTTCCACATGACTGTTACAGTTTACAGTCTGCCAGTCCAGATTCACTTGCTCTGTGGTTATTGACTTGGGTTACGAACAGACTCCACCAAGTGGTAAGGAAGAGAACTGCACCTAACAGAAGCAATGGGTTTTGTTTTGATTTGTTAGAACTACCGGTATATCTCCTTATAGTCGAAATAATATTATTATCATACATATATTTATATGTGGCACATTTAG
>NC_085877.1:15837826-15840326 GCF_034702125.1 Engraulis encrasicolus | reverse complement strand
GTGTGTGTGTGTGTGTGTGTGTGTGTGTGTGTGTGTGTGTGTGTGTGTGTGTATGTGTGCGTGCAACTTCTGTGTGTGTGGGTTTCGCAGCGAGTTTATAAATATTTCATGGAATTAATGTTTTGATTATTCCTCCTCAGAGTGAATAGGAGTTAGAGGAACACACACACACACACAGAAATAAAAGACGCACCAGCACCAGCATGGAATCACAAACACACACACACACACACACACACACACACACACACACACACACACACACACACACACACACACACACACACACACACACACACACACACACACACACACACAAACAAAATCGAGAGAAAAGCCGCTTCTGCACCAGCATGGAGTCACAAACACACACACACACACACACACACACACACACACACACACACACACACACACACACACACACACACACACACACACACACACACACACACACACACACACACACACACACACACGCATAGTGCCAGCATGGAGTCGACTTCATCGTTCAACTGATACGAAAAAAAGAGAACAAAGACGGAGAAGATCAACTTTTATCTTCCCTGTCCTAATGTCGTGCTGCTACCACAAAACGTTACACTAAAGTCCTCAGTTCGCTGCTAACAACAACTACTAACAACATGGCTGTGTCAAGAAAGTTTTCTTATTCACTGTGTGAACTATGAGGTAAATAAGTGACAGTGACGATTCTACAATAGCTGGATCTCCATGCGACGCCCCCTCTGGTGCACCGCCACAAACGGTGGCCCCACCACCTGCACAAAAAGGCTGATCATTGCAGATACTACTTATTCAGTACAGACATAGCGCTAACTGGCATTTTCCGCAATGTCGTTTCCCAATGACAATTGTCCGGTTGGCCCGCCCCTAGGACCATACCGGATTATTTGATACTAATTAAAAGAATATCTAGTCAACATTAAGTGTCATTCTGCTATATCAGCCGTTCCTCACTTCATTAAGTCAAACTTAACAACATGGATGTATCTAATATGTTCCCTCATTCCGTACTGTGTTAACTATGTGGTAAATTACTGAATGTGAATAACAAGAATATTCTATGAACATTTTCTTGGCACAGCATTTGATTTCCTTTGCCTGTGTAGCTTTCCATTCTCATTTGTTCAGACTTGCTTCAATAGCTGAGGCAAACACACATGTTCTTGCACACACACACAGCACACAAACAAGAACAAAGAAATTACTCAACTAACAACGCTGTTATTCTGAGTAAAGCTAATTATTTTACAGCATTGTAAACATATGCATTACGAGACCCTGATGACAAACTGATGCGAGCAATTTTCGGTGTGTCGTCAGTGTTTCCACACTGGCTGGCACGAACACACACGTTTTAAACCACAGGAAAGAAAGAAAGTAGATTGTATAGGGTAGGGCTACACATGACAAGGAACAAGCGAATGAGTACGAAGGTCCTTCAGCGCCCACACACACAGTAAAAATTAAACTTTAGAACTGACCTACAGGAGATGTGCGGCAAGAAGGTAACATGAAAAAAGAAGAAAAAAGCACAATTAGACAAAGATAACAAATACATGCTATATTGATCAAATACGCACAATTACATAAACAACAAACAAATCACATTATTTGACGTTTGACGTGGTTTGGGTCGCATGCGTGCGCTCGTACACACACACACACACACACACTGAAGAGCTCAGGACTAGAGGAGCACTGGTTGTGGTGGGATCATCTCCTTTAGGGCCGAATGAATGAACCAACGCAACGCAAATTGCTAAATTGCTAATCTGATTCATGTTAATCGGCCGAGCTAATTGTTCCAGGGGTGCACACGGATGGTTAAGCCACGTCTGCATGGTAGAGTATGCTGCTGCCTACAGCAAATGAGCTTCGGCAACAGTAGGTAAACCTGGAGTTAATTATCTTACCACCTACAGCCAGGGAAGCCGACAGGGGGAGACAAATGGGTATGCTGTCAAGGGCCCATCACGTCTAGGGGCTCATTACACTGCATGTAATGGGTGAGGGTGGGAGGTCCTTTCAGATTACTTTTTCCAGGGCCCTGTAAAAGCCGTTGGCGCTACCCCCACTGCCTCTACCCCCGACAATGCTGCTTCAATGAGCTCACGCAACAGTAGGTGTGTGTGTGTGTGTGTGTGTGTGTGTGTGTGTGTGTGTCTGTGTGTCTGTGTGTCTGTGTGTCTGTGTGTGTCTGTGTGTGGTAAGGTAGAAGTTAATTATCCTACCACCTACAGCTTCTAATGGGGCCTCAATTAAGCACTAGACTGGACTAATTGGACTCCCTTTCATCTTTCATCTGTCCAAACGTCTTCTTCTCGGAGTATAGTATTTATACTATTTATAATACTCATAAAAGACAAAATAAGATGAAGTAGAAGTTGAAATGATGGGTGTGGTGGCTTAATGAGCTAAAACTCGTGCCACTGCACTGGCGACCCGGGTTTGGTTACGGCGCAAGGTCCTTTGCCGA
>NC_085877.1:15812826-15817826 GCF_034702125.1 Engraulis encrasicolus | reverse complement strand
CCCATCAGCGTTTGGCCTGGGATCACCTTATTACAATCATGAATGAGTATGTTGTCACCTCACACCCGTGTGACAAGAATGTTCGGATTATAAAAGTTCTATAGAATTTTGGGCTCCATACGTAATTTAGAATATTGTTTTTTTAGAACACACTATTTTTTATTGAACATTTGAGAAAACACCCTTTTGAAGTGAAAGACAGACAGAATGCTACGGGTATATACACTGTAAAACATTTCAGCCAGTTCAACGCAGAAAAGTAAGTTACCCTGCTGCCTTAAGTTTGTAAGTTAACTCAACTCGAGGAAGTCTCGAATGGAGTTCAATCTTGAGCCGAGTTAACTTACAAACTTAAGACAGCAGAGCAACTTACTTTTTTACCTTTTACTGGCTGCAATGTTTCACAATTTAGATGTATGTATCTCACAGGGATGAGGGGAGGGAGGGCCCCAGAGATGGGCTAGTCAAGCCGTCTGTGTTGGCTGGCTGGCTGGCGACGGGGAAGAGAGCCTAATGCTATTACTGCCCATATGCTTTACTTG
This sequence comes from Engraulis encrasicolus, assembly GCF_034702125.1. Taxonomy (NCBI): domain Eukaryota; kingdom Metazoa; phylum Chordata; class Actinopteri; order Clupeiformes; family Engraulidae; genus Engraulis; species Engraulis encrasicolus. The sequence goes on along the minus strand of NC_085877.1, from coordinate 15,817,284 downwards.
TATGCAAATCCTCATCCAGCCCAATCCGTTCAGCATTAATTAAGGCATTTGAAGGCCCCCTTGAAAGCCTTAAACAGGCGGATTGAGCATGGCCATCAGATTTGCTCAAGTTCAGGGCTATGCGGAGGACTGAAGCTGCTCTTTAGTCCTATCCGGGAAAATAAGATCATGGGCTAACTGGCACAGAGGCTAATTCACACAGACACACAGACACAAACACAGATGCACACAGAAACACACACACACACACACACACACACACACACACACACACACACACACACACACACACACACACACACACACACACACACACACACACACACACACACACACACACACACACACACACACACACACACACACACACACACACACACACTCACACACAAAGACACAGAAATAGTTTAGGTGTCTGTGGATGACGAACTGATCTACAGTCTAGACTACTACAACTATGCATCCAAAAACACTCTCCCTCTCCCTCTCAGTCTACCATGCAGTCGCTTTCCCTCTCAGTCTTACAAGCAGTCTGTTTGTGTGACTGGGTGCGGGTGCGTGTGTGTGTGTGTGTGTGTGTGTGTGTGTGTGTGTGTGTGTGTGTGTGTGTGTGTGTGTGTGTGTGTGTGTGTGTGTGTGTGTGTGTGTATGTGTGTGTGACTGTGAATGTGTGTGTGTGTGTGTGTGTGTGTGTGTGTGTGTGTGTGTGTGTGTGTGTGTGTGTGTGTGTGTGTGTGTGTGTGTGTGTGTGTGTGTGTGTGTGCATGCGTGTGTGTGTGTGTGTGTGTGTGTGTGTGTGTGTGTGTGTGTGTGTGTGTGTGTGTGTGGCATATACACTCTTTACGCTAACCCTTTATGCTAACCCCCCGTACATAATCGCGTTTCCTTCCGCCCTCGGTCGCCATAATTTAATTCCGGCGCGGCAGACAATGGCTCTGTGTGTGTGTGTGTGTGTGTGTGTGTGTGTGTGTGTGTGTGTGTGTGTGTGTGTGTGTGTGTGTGTGTGTGTGTGTGTGTGTGTGTGTGTGTGTGGTCTCGTCTGCATGGGGCAGGTGGGCCTGGCTGCTCGTCTCGTGCCCTCCCCGTTCATCTTCACTCAGAGCTAATGACTCATGATGCCAGAGTGCTTAGAGTGAGGGGGGATGAAAGAGGGGGAAAGATGTTCGGAACAGAGGATGAAAAATGAAAGAGTGGAATGATGTTTGGAACAGAGGATGAAAAAAGAAAAAGAGGAAAGACGCTAGACACAGAGAAAGAAATGAAGGAGGGGAAAGAAATTTAGAGCAGGGGAAGAAAAGAAAGGGAGGAAAGATGGTTGGAACAGAGGATGAGAAAGAAAGAGGTGAAAGATGTTCAGAGCAGAGGATGAGGGGTGAGGGATGAGTCATTTGGCTCAATCCCAGGGTAGTAACCAAGAATTAATTCTATACCAGCTGCTATCCTTATCATTTTCTAAATTATTTTGACTATCTGTTTTAATTGTTTCATATGATATTTTTACGTTTTGCATGCTTGATTTCAGACATAATAATGATCATTCATTCAGCATTGCCATTTATTCATTCATTCAGTCATTCATTCTTTGGTTCGTCTGTTCATTCATTCAATCAATCATTCATTCATTCATTCATTCATTTTCCACAGGCTGTGTCTGGACAATGTAAACTGCAGGTAGACATTTCTGGTAAGGTTTCAGATGGAGCTAAAACATCATTGAATGAGTTGCAGTACCTTGTAATGTCATTGACTGATACACATATGGTTTCTTCAACAAAAGGATTATGTTTCCGTGCATTTCAGTTCAACATGGATCACAGTCAAAAAATAAGAAATCACACCACTCCTTTCCTTCTCTTCAAAAATGGCTTCAAAAATACAGAACTGTATAATCACAATCTCCTAGACGCCCATCTCAGGGAAGCTGACGGGGAGAGACCAAAGGGGTCAGTCATCTTGGGCCCAGAGAGAAGAGGGGTGTGCAGAATTTGGTCCTCCTTACATTGTATGTACTGTATTAGAAAAGGGGCCATTTCAGATGACTTCGTCCTGGGCCCAGCCCAAGATGCTAGTGGCCCTGGCCAGACAGAAACGTGTTTAATCACCCTTCCTCGATACCATCTGATCTGAAATTATTTATTGATGTCTTGTATGATATATGTATTAAGCCGTGCCATGGCCACATGGCATGGGGCATTAATGCGATGTGAAAACAGTGAAGACAGATGTAACTGAGCCGGGGTAATTAGTGTCTCTCTCTCTCCGTCATTAAGCCGCGAACGTTTCTTGGGACGTGCACACACACATGAGCGTGCTCGCGCACACACACACACACACAATGTTTCTTGGGAGTTGGTTCAAAGCGGCAGGTGTTGAGATGCCTCTCTGGTCCCGTTGACCAGCCCACCTGCTGGACCAATCAGATTAAACGCCCTGGGGTAGCAAGCCAATCAGAGAGAGGAGTGGGGAGGAAAGGCGTGCCATGCGGCAGACGGCGCTGGGCTGATCTATCTGACAGGTTGGGATAATTACTGTGTAAAACTCTCTTTCTCTCTGTGTCTCTGTCTCTGTCTCTGTCTCTCTCTCTCTCTTTCTCTCTCTCTCTCTCATGGAAAGAAAAAAGGCTGAGTTGAGTTACCATGCTTCTCTCTTTCTTGAGTGTCACACAGAGCCAGTGGTGATCCTACAATGACTGGTGCCTTGGGTGACTGGCACCCCCAACTGTAGAACGAAAGAAGATTGCAAAATTGGCCAAAAAAATGCCTATAACTGCTGATAAAAACCACTCATACCATGTCATTATTACAATAGCATGGTAGTAGCACAGAAATAATACGTCAATAGTGTGATTGGCAATTTTCTAATACTGTGCAAACACACAAAAAGAGACAAAAGCTACAAAGAGTTGCTGGACTGTCTCCTCAGCAAGAGCAACACGAGGGATAAAAGTGACATAACAGAGTATGACCGTTTAAAGCAAAATGGAAGCATCCCAACACTCCAATTGGCTGCGGCAGCTGTCATGGAACCGCATCATAGCTCATTAGCATAATGTTCAGTGAAGTTCAACTACAAAGTGTCGCTTGAGTTGCTCAGATCGCCTCTTGTCGCCCATTTTGACAGAACACAGGCCGGACAAAAAAACAAAACAAAAAACAAACCCAGAAAAGCCTATGCAGGAAGAATAAACCGCGATGGGAACCAGAGACCGCCTGCTAGCCAAACCTGCAGTACTACCACATCTATCATCCCACTCCCCCACCCCCCTCCCAATAGTCAAAGCCCCTGGACTACCACATCTACCCAACACCAAAATCAGCCCTTCCCCATTTCCACCACCACCATCTCCTGCATCAACTCCGCCACTACCACCCTTTGAGTTTCCATCACTACCACCATGACCACCACTACCTCCACTACCATCATCACCACCACCACCATCACCACCACCACTGCTACCACCACCACTACCTCCACCGCTACCACCATCCACCCTCCAATGATCCAGCCCTCCTGCAGGCATAAACAACAACAAACAACAAACATTATCCACGCTGTGCCGGCTTGCGCCAGAGCTGATGCAGGACTCGTGCTGGGAAAACACAAGGAAAACACACATCGCTGACCAAAGCTGAGCTGAGCTGAGCTGGGAGAGAAGAAAAAAGATGCTGCCCTGAAAATCCCTGCAGAGAGCGGGAAAGAGAGAGAGGGGTGTGGGGGAGGAGACAGAGACAGACAGAGAAGAGAAGAGAAGAGAAGAGAAGAGAAGAGAAGAGAAGAGAAGAGAAGAGAAGAGAAGAGAAGAGAAGAGAAGAGAAGAGAAGAGAAGAGAAGAGAAGAGAAGAGAAGAGAAGAGAAGAGAAGAGAAGAGAAGAGAAGAGAAGAGAAGACCCAACAAAGGAAATTAGGAAAGGGAGATGTGGAGAGATAGAGAGGTAGAGACAGAAGCAAGAGTCCTACAGACAGAGGGCTAGAGAGAAAATGAATGAGACAAAAGAAATAGAAACAGAAAGATAGATAGAACAAAGAACACTGTGATGAATGTTCTAGAGTGTTCACCCTGCAGACGATAAGGCCTAGCATTCTGATTGAACTGAAGCTATTGCACAGCATTACAGTACAAACAGCATTCATATTCATTTCAGTCGCAATGAAATTCATGAACGTTATGAAGGATAATGCATTCACCCACCACCAAACTCATAAACGCCTTCACGGGTAAGAAAGAGAAAGAAAATGATGATGCACCAACCTAGCCAGCTATCACTGCTGGCAGAGAGAGAGAGAGAGAGAGAGAGAGAGAGAGAGAGAGAGAGAGACAGACGGAGAGAGAGAGAGAGAGAGAGAGAGAGAGAGAGAGAGAGAGAGAGAGAGAGAGAGAGAGAGAGAGACAGACGGAGAGAGAGCGAGAGAGAGATGGCAATGCAAAACAACAAAACAAACATTTTATTAATGAAGCCT
>NC_085877.1:15800326-15807826 GCF_034702125.1 Engraulis encrasicolus | reverse complement strand
AGTACTGTAGCACCATTTATTTCCTAATAACTCCTCAGAGATGACAATATGGGACAATGTACAAAGCGGTGTCTTTCTCTCCACATGACATTTGTACATCAAAAGGTCTTAGATGTGGAAGATAATCAACATGAAAGGCAACAAAATCTTTCTTTGTCCGACTCACTTCATAAGCAAAGAAATGTTCTCGAAAAGCTACTGTAAATAAAGGTATGGTGAGCAGCACCGCTTTGTCCTGTATGATCACAACTGATTCAATCTGGTAAAACAGAGGCATTTCATTGAGAACTTCACCACAAATGACTTGATGTTGGCGGTATACATACCCATTGTGCTTAGCCCACGTTACTTTAATTACCTTTTCACAATTGGACATTTTCATCTCCATAGCAATCACTGAACCACCATTGATCATATTTAAAGGCACACTTTTTCCTGGACCAATGTCCAAGCGAATAAAGGTTGTTGAGGATTGCCACTTGTGTGCAATATGATTTTGGTGCTTTTTGGCCAACGTTTTGGTGACATTTTTAAAGGACTTCAGCTGTTTCTTGAAGAAATTGTGTTTACCTTCATATCGCATGCACCAGCTATGAAGTACAGGTCCTATTTTTTGAATGCAGCGAGGATAATGTATAAGGAAATGGTGCTTGGGTAAAAGTTTTTTCTGAGGATATACCTCCTTAAACAGTTTGTGATGTTGAACAATCAAATGTTTCAAATACACACACAGGCCTTGAGATAACACGGGAGAGAATACAATGTTTACTATCTGTAATAACAAAATGAGCAGGGACCAGTGTGGGTTTGTAGAGGCTACCAAATCTCCAAATATAAGGGGAACATTCCTCAGCAAGCACCATGACTGAATTGCATTTAATCCCAAATCATTAGACTCTGCACTTAAATTCACAGCCACTGGCCTATTACATCTCTCTGTGAAACCGTAATCAAAACTTAATATTCTTGAATTCAGTTCTGTCGGTGTAATGTGTTCTTCCAAATACAAAAACAGCTGCTTTAATTCAAATTGTACAACACCCTCTAATAGATCATGCATAATATCAACTGAATAGTTCTCAGTTGTGTGAAAATATGTAAGTGAATTCAGTGAGCATGATCTCTTCACTCCAAATACATAAGGAAGAGAGGGCTTATTTGCCATTTCTTGGCAGTGAGCACTGTGGGTGTCTTTGGTGCGCAACACAATTTTTGGAGACTCTTCGGAGAATTCAGTTTGGAAGTCCTCTTTTTCAGCTAAACAAAATCTACAGCAATACCTTGCACTGAAACTCTCAACCAGACCAAACAAACTATGTAGGCCTAAATTATCTCCAGTGACCTGTATAACACTGCCACGAACACAGCCACCATACAATGGAATATCAATGCCATCATTCTCCAACTTTTTGAGATCACGAACAATAGGATCTAAAACTGCACTATAACTGTAACGCTTCACATCTGTAGCATGAAACAAGGCGCAAAGATGTATATTGGCCAAAATGGAATTCCACTTTGGTTGGAAATTCCTCAAAGTAAAATAGATGGCACCCAATTTATGAATCCCCTTCTTGCTTCCCAAAGCATTCGCCGTCTCCAGGTCATCGTAGAACATTTGTATCTGTATCGTGTGTCTCTCTGATGAAAATAGAGGATGAGTTTTGAAGAAAGAGCCGTCACAAATATCTCTTAGTTTTGAATCACTAATATGTGGGCTTCTGAGCATTTCTCTGGCGTGTTCACTATTGAATATTGACTTTAATGTCAATAAAATTGGAACATACATAAATGTGTCTTTAACTACTACTTGGTCATATGTTCCTGTCTTTTTGTTGAGCCTCGAGTCAAATCTTGAGCCAATAACAAGCTCTACTGGTTCCACAGTTTCCCACTTGCTCGACATAAATTTTGACTGTTTGTACACTGAATTAAGAGCTGTAAACGGATTCTCTAATTGGTTAAGACATTCCTCAACATTTTTGCATGTTTCAGTTTCTCTTTGATCGCGAAATACACACTGGATGACTGACTCTTTTGCATGCTCATGTATGTCCTGAACAATATCCTCCAAAGAAGTCACAACAGAATTAACAACAGACTGGGCAACACCTGCTGCCTTTAGATCTGAAATGACAGAGGCACAACTATTTACAAGGTGCTGTGACGATAAGGCTGGCTCTGACTCAACCTCTGCCCCATATGGCTCTTCTGCTGGATTTGCATTACCACCATCCCGAACACTTTGACACTGTGGTGGTTCAGCATTAGCAATAACAGCAGACACACTATTCACATGGCACTTGTTCAGGTGCTTCCTAAAACCAGAAAAACTATTGAAAAAACGTGAGCATCCCACTTGGCCACATTGAAGATAAAGAGTCCTTCCCGTACAGAGTCCATGTATTACTTTGAGATGCTTTACAAGATTGTTTGCTCCACCAAGATCATTACTGCAAAGAAAGCACCTCATTTTTCTTTAAATGGTGTCTAACGCACCATTCTAGCTCGCAATTCTGCAATTCTTGGCGTTTCCTTAGTTTTCCCTACATCAATGTTGTAAATGGCAGTTTGGAGAAAAGTGAAAAAATTGTTCAAGGCAGGACTGTAAGATGTACCAAAGACAAAGTGGGCCTTGAAGAGTTCATCCAGGGCTCCGACTGAGGTGGTGGCTTGGCATGGAAGTGCGTGCTTGTCGATGGCAATGAAGAAGGAGTGAATGCTGCTTTTTGTGGGTCCCTGTGCAAGGATGTAGGGCTGACGGCTTTGAGTGATGTTGTCTAGATGCTGCTGCAGGCTTGTTCCCGTCTACGACAAAGCACATTCAATAACACCATTTATTAGAACAATAACAATGATATCACTCTCAACTTAAAACAAGTAGCCTTTTACTACGGATGGGGTCGCCGGTGGGCCTATTCCCTACTTGCTAAATATACTCAACTACATCATAACAACATTGCTATGAAAGAACAGAGAGCCTTAAGTATCAGGTTAATTACAATTTTGGTGACAGTAAGGTTATAACAAAGGCTCTGCGCTAAGGGGTTAAGAATGATGTCACATGCATAGAATTACTAGCGGTGGACTTGCATTTGAGAGTACGATGTGGAGTGGTGTTGGCCTGAGGCTGTGCAGTGAGGGTGACTGGGTGTAAAATGATGTTAGAAAGTGTAAGGGTAGAGGAGTACTGTTTGAAGATGTGAACTGTCTCTCCGATTAAAAAAATATCTATCCAATTTTGCAAAAATGAAAATAGAGTAATGATGGATCTGGTTTAAAAGCACACAAGTTCAGCCACTGGCTTCCGTAAGAATCATAGACGAAAGAGTGCTTTGACAACGACATAACCAAAAAAAAGGTATTCAACATACAGAAATTAAGCCCATCCACAAACAACTCTGAAACCATGACTGCTTTTTCACAGCAACCCGCTTTAAAGTTGCAATAGCCAGGCTACAATATAATAGAGTAACTTTATTGAGATTGAGATGTCCAGCAGCATAGACAACTACACAATAAAGAACTCACGCCAATTAACAAGATTCAAAGTGTTCTGTGAAAATGCCTTCAAGTAGCCCATATGGATTCTAGTGGCCCTAAAGATGATCCAGTGTTACATACACTAGACTACCACACACGCACACGCACACAAGACACACACAAGGAACGGAAATACATAAATGGATAAATGGTGGAGTAGAGCAACTAAGGGCCTTTTAAATCTTTTGGGGGGCTTTTTGAGGTCTTTATTTAGACCGGACAGTCAAAGACATAACAAGAAGTAAGTGGGAGAGAGACAGGGTGGGGTTGGGAAATAACCCAGAACTGACTCAAACCCAGGTCGCCTGTATATGGCAGGGCACTGTGTCTTGTATTATCTCAATATTACTTTTTATGTATGAAAAGTGCAAGTTGAAGGATATATCATATATGTCTTTTTTTTTGGGGGGGGGGGTGGGTTGTTTGAGGGTATGTGGTGTTGTTGGCAACGGTGGTGTGATATATGAGGTATGAAGTGTTGTTGATGGGGTGATGATATGGATGATGGTTTGATTAATAATCAAATATTAGTCTAGTGTACCTTTTGAAATTTGATGAGGTGATCGACGGCATTAGATGCTGATATCTTCCCTGGCCTCTTGCGTCCCTGTGCAGATGGCGGTAGCAGATGTAGCAGCAGTATGATGGCAGACATGTCACTGTCCCACCCTAAAGGCCAACAAGAATCATGTTAACATTGAGTTACAATTTTCCACCGTCCTCAATATATTTAGCGACACGCATCTCTACATTCAAAGACTTACCATTTTCAACTTCAGTGGATGTCTCAGCATTGTGCATCAAATCAAGAAGGTCTGTGGAGGGGACAAGTCCATGGCTTTCCTTGATGACTCTTGCTTTGAAAGTGGTAGGCCATCTCTCCAGGAACTTATTGGCAGTCTGCTCGCCAAACATCAGTCTGAAATCCTGCTCTACCTGTAATTTGAAAAAGAAAAAAGAACACAACAAAGAAGATAACTGCAGGTGGTACCTTGTGCTACATGTCAGGGCTTGACATTAACTTTTTCACGTATCGGCCACTGTGGCTACTGGTTTTCCCGAGTCACTGGCCATTCAGTTATTCCACTAGCCATATATATTTTTTCTTCATCATGATAGTGCACCTCTAACCTCAGAGGATGAGGTGCTTGCAAGATGAATGAATAGCTTTCTACATGGAAATATAACAAGGAAATAGAAACTGAGTTACTGAGCTTCTTAAACTTAAATACAAACAAATAAGAAATAAGCTGCCAGTCAAATTGGCTAATGACATTGAAAGTAACTTATTACTAGCCACAGCCAAGTTTTACCATCATTTGGCCGGTTTGTAGGTGCCAGTATCAAGCCCTGCTACATATTACAGTAAGTCTCACTCTTCAATGAGGATGTGTAGATGTCTTACCAGTCCCTGTGTGTCCAGGAATCGTGGAAAAACTGAGAAGACCTCTGCCGATTTGTCATGGTCATTGACCATTGCTTGGCGGTAACTGAAGGTGGTTTTCATTTTTTCACGGATGGTTTCCTCATCAGCAGAATGTCTCAACACAGCGATAGCTGATTCCACCTCCTCATCAGTCAGGACTTTGTCAGTAAGGGGTGTAGTACGTCCATGGCCTGGCCCACCAACTTTAAAACAAAAATAATTTTGTTGTTGCTGTTTACAACTACACACTGTTATATCCTCCAACAGTCCACTCTTGTTTTGCACATATTTCCAGTATTTCCCAGCATTGTTCATGAATGTGCACATCATTTTCTTCTCAATGTTTTCAGCAGTTAAATTTATTGGATCAGACTTTTTAGCATAGCTTAACAGAATCAATGGAAGTAAATGGGAGCATTGGCATCAAGCCACAAGTGATCAAACGACAGGATTAAATAGCCATTTTGCACTTTGGTGAATTTTACATTCATTTTAAAAGTAATTTATAAGAACATTTGATGATATTTTGTTTGCTCCCATAGTCTTGCATTGCTACACTTAATCTGGCTGTACTGTCAAACTAGGCAATGCAAACACATAGACGAAAATTATATACACAATCAAGAATAATGTTTGGGAATACTGCTAATGCAAAAAAGGGTGGACTGTTCCTTTAAACACATTTGACAGGTTGATAATTCACCCTCGTGATAAATTATTACCTTTAGGAGATCTAACAGCTGGACCTCTTTCCTCTGAAGCTTTTCGTTGAATAGTCTTCAACCGCCAAGCAATGTATCCTGAACCGCTTTCCGGGTCGTAGTAGTGTTCCTATATATACCGTAATGCATGCACATTATGATGTATACATACATTCATAAAGGCCAACATTTGATGGAGAAATATAGCATAAAACCTTTACTTACAAATCCATTCTGTGAGTATGGGTCTTCAAGGTAGGGAAACAGAGCGATAATCCCCTGTGCATACATCACTTTCACACTCCGGGGTGGCGAGGTCCTGGTATATTCAATAAACAACATTATTAGATAATATTGGACAACATGATCAAACAACAAACTTCATGTCTCATAACACATGACCCATCCTTACCCATGTGTTTCGGTCATTTCTGCAGTAAGTATGTTGATGAGCCGTCTTCTGGTTGAATCCGTGATTGATTTTGTTTTGGCATACTCCTCCATGATACGGTCACCTCCAGGCTTTGTAGTCAGGATTTTTTCAATCAGCTAAAGGATAACAGATGCAGTAATGTATTTTGAAAAACACTTGGTAATTCTGAAACAAACATGATGCATTGTATGCAATTGAGACCCCCTATCCACCCACACCCATCCACAAACTCACAGCTCTTGCTTCATAGTTGATCCGGCAAGGCCTTTTAGGTTGACTGCCTTGGGCTGCAACAGGGTCCTCGGCTGGCTCAAGCTGGGAGAAGTTGAGGATCACTGTCTCGTCAGATGCAGTAGACCCTGGAGATGATGTGAAGTGAGGGTTACCTGCACATTGGAAAATATGAACACAATTATTACATTACATTACATTTAACTGACGCCTTTGACCAAAGTGACCTACAAGGAGGAAATTCAAGTAAGTACAGAGTAAGAGGTTAGTGCAGAGTACAGCAGAAACACTGACATCATTGTCCAACACATGGTAAAAGAAGATGTAAGTTTAGCAAATAATGAGGTACATAAAAAGTGTTCAAAAGTAATCTAGGTAAGGTGTTCTAACAGGTGTTAGAAGCAGTGGCTTACATACAGTAGTTCAACACTTCCACCTAAATGATGTGTGTGTAAATCATATGCAAGTAGGCAACACTTACAAGGTGCTTCATTGGCCAATGAAACTAGGAAAGGTCCATGGAACTCTTTTATGAGCTCCTCAAAAACCTCTGAATCTACCTCGGTGTTAGACTGGTCATAAACTTTGAGGTCCAACCTTCTGTCTTCGGAGATGTTAAATTTCAGACTCACTGCAGCAAAAAATAAACAATGCACAAAACGCTCTGATGAGAAATAATTGCAGTATGACACCACTTTAAGCTACATTAAGCTACTTTCAATCCAAATTAAGTGACAAACCTTCTCTCAAGAAATCACCAAACGTCAGTTCGGGCATCTTGATGTACTTCTGCACTCCACCAAATGAGACACGCAGCAGCATTTTCTGTTAAATTTCAGAAAGGTTGAATAACTGTTAATACCCATCAACGTATTCACACACACACACACACACACACACACACACACACACACACACACACACACACACACACACACACACACTTGGATCAGGAACGAGCATGCTGGTTAGGATACTTGTATGGGAGGCACTGATCAGAACACTACAATGAGGTCATCTTTTTTCATGTCCTTCTGAAACCTCTTAAAGCCAACTGAATTAGATCAACTTAATAGGCCTACATCCCCGTAACATCTCTGTTGTAATAGATGATTGCATATCATTATTCAGCAAAACATGGGAAGACAGTAGCATGGCTCCGCCTT
>NC_085877.1:15777826-15790326 GCF_034702125.1 Engraulis encrasicolus | reverse complement strand
TCAGACGTAGCCTAAAAGTGGAAATGTGAAAAGTCAAGTTAGGCGATGTTGAGAGTAAACAAACACAATTTTTCCAGACTGCTAGCAGACTGACTACAAGCTAAAAATGAACACAAAGCCAACAACCTGCATGTTTCAAGGTTCAAACGAACTCAGATGCTTCAAAAGATATTGTTTCAAGAGCGCTTACTGGACACAAACATCATGTATTTGAGGTGTTCTTTGGATGGGAAAACTTTGATGAAAGAACAAGAAAAATTCCAAGGCACTCTCATTTATCGAAATTCCAAGGCACTCTCATTTATTGTTTTGCCTTGGTCACATTAACCCTTTTGAAAGACTTAAAAAGATACATTTCAGCATTCTTCAGGGATTCAAAAGTAGAGTCAAACTAGCGTGCTTATCTCTTTCCCTTTGAGAGTATAGCTCCATCAATGCTGCGGCCTCTTTTGTGAAATCATTAAGCTTTCAAAACATGCTAGCATGCTAACACTTGCCATTTCACTGTGACCTCAAGGCTTTTGTTGTCATGTTGAGAGGCACTTCAGCTAAGCTGTGGTCTCCTTCGCGAAATCACTGTGTTTTTTAGCCGTCTCGTCTGTCCCAGTGAGACAATGGTTGGATTTTAGGGTTTCATCTGAAGGGACCAAACCACAGCTCACCAGTAGGCTAGGCCTACCTCATTCACTCACTCCCACTCTGTCTGTCTCTCTTTCTCGTGGTTACTGTATTGTGACTCTCTCTTTCTCTCTTTTCTACACCTCTCTCTCTCTCTCTCTCTCTCTCTCTAGTGGTTATACTGCGACTCTCTCTCAGACAAGTTGGATCGACATGAATGGCAACGCTGTAAAAATATCGCTTGACTTATTTTAACGCTTTCAAATTTCCAGCTCTCCCTCGCCGCCCGCTGTGTGTGAAGCCTTGCCAAATAATTATGGCTAAATATACAGTGTGTCTGTGTATATGTATGTGTCTGTCTGTATGTGTGTGTGTATGTGTTTGTGCAGGGATTCTGCGATGTGGGAGTATAACAGTGTGTGTGTGTGAGAGGGTGAGAGAGAGAGAGAGAGAGAGAGAGAGAGAGAGAGAGAGAGAGAGAGCGAGCGAGCGAGAGAGAGAGAGAGAATCCCTTTTCAATCATCTCTGTGATGCAACACACAAAATCCCACCAAAGGAAATAAATAATAATAGTAAACACAAAACAGAGATTTCCGTTAGCGACGGGCGAGCGGGCGGGCCGGCCGTTAGTGACCGGCTTTTTCATTATCAGCTGCTCTAATACTTGACATCCCCCCCACAACCCTCCCCCACAATAAATCTCCTTTTCCAAAACAGTCTGGCCACTCAAACGGCGGCGTAAACGTTTTGTCTATTCACTGGCACGCACACACTGGCTCCAATTACAGCCTCTCCTGAGTGGAGCGGGGGAGGAGGAGAGAAGGAGAGAGAGGAATAGGGGATGAGAGAGAGGAGGAGGAGAAGAGAAGAGGGCCAGGGCCTTTCAATAATGCCAGGGCTGCGGTGGTCTGATAGCGGAGTAGGCGGGTGAGGGCACTGTTTATATCAATTGAATGCTCTCTCTCTCTCTCTCTCTCTCTCTCTCTCTCTCTCTCTCTCTCTCTCTCTCTCTCTCTCTCTCTCTCTCTGTGGGAAGGGGCTGAAAGTGGGGGCACTGTTTGATAGAGGATGATTTGGCAGTGGTGGTGGGCACAGGCTGTCTATCTCACTCTGTTTATCAATCGCTTATTATTTCTCTTTCTGGACGAGGGTAGCGAATTGGGTGGAGGTTGGTTGGGGTAGGGTGGGGGCATTGGTTGACAGAGGACGATGTGTGATTATGCAGTGGGGGTGGAGTGGGGGTTATTTAGGGCACTTTGTCTCTCTCACTGTTTATCAATCATGTACTCTCTCTTGTACTCTCTCATGTACTCTACTCTTTTTTATTTCTATCTATCTCATTATTGGAGGGAGGGGAGATGTGGTACTGCTTGGTAAAGGGAGATTAGATGGGAGGGGAAAAGAGTCTTTCCCATTCTCTATTTCTATCTGCTCCTGTTTCCTCTCTCACTCCATTTTTGCATCTCCCACTCTCTCTCTCTCCACTTAATAGTGGTGATTGATACCATGGTGCCGGGGGAAGGGGATGGATATCAGGGCCCAGACCATCTCACTCTCTCTCTCTCTCTGTTTCTATCTTTTATTTCTTCTGTTTTTTTTACTGACTCTTTCGATCTCTTTCTCTCTCCACTTAACCTGGACTATCACTGTAGAGCACCAGCCATTGACTAGAGTCCAACTGTTAGACAGCTCAGAGATTCAGAGAGAGAGAGAGAGAGAGAGAGAGAGAGAGAGAGAGAGAGAGAGAGAGAGAGAGAGAGAGAGAGAGAGAGAGAGAGAGAGGAAAGAGGGAGATGGGAAAAGAGAAAACAACAAAGCGATTCCACTATAGTAGAATAAGAAGACAAGTGCAATAGAGTCAAAAAAGAATCCCAGTGCAAAAGAATCCCAGTGTGGAGCAAATGCCAAAAAAATACAAAAAAGAAAGAAAAGTAGCCTACAGACATCAAGAAAGTCGAAACAAATGAAAGGAAAGGGAATAGAGATATACAGACAGGCAAGCTTGAGAAACCTGGCCAACACAAGCACCGATTACACTGAGTGTCTGCCTGTCTGCCTGAACTGCCTGTCGTAAGAGGAAGGGAGTAGGTGGGGGGAGGGTTCGCTTTGTGATGCTAGCCAGCTCTTGAAGACCTTAAAGTCAGCTATAATGGATTTCAATTAGGCACGGGCTAGCAGCGGCTGCTAATCTGCCACGGCCTCAGCACAGAGCCCTGCAGTCCTGCAATATTCATGTACACAAGTTAATAGAGAAGCAGCACAGCACAGCACAGCGCAGCACGGGCGATTAGAGATGAGACGACCGCCCGACCCCCGCACTGGTCCTGGTGAGGGTTTGGCGTCGTTCGCATCGAATGCCCCAAACCCCTTTGGCATGTAACGCAATGGGCTGGAGAAAGCATGACGTGGAGAGGATGGAGGTTGTTTTCCGTTAATTTAATTCAGAGAAGAAGCACAGGCGATTGGAGACGACCGGCACTCGCCACCCCCCATTCTGGTGGGGGGTTGGCGCACACTACAACACTTTGGCAAAAGAAAGAAGGCAGTTGATAAGGGGAGACAGTTGAGAAGGTAAAGAGGAAAGAGTCAAAAGAGAGGAATGAAGAAGAAGAAGAAGAAGAAGAACAACAAGAACAAGAAGAAGAACAAGAAGAAAAAGAAGAAGAAGGGTCCCAAAACACTTCCCTGTTCTGGAGGGGGTTGGAAGCAATTCCCATCGCATGCAACCATTGGCAAAGGGCTGGAAGAAGAAGCTAGTTAATTAGGCTAGGTTAGAGACGCCAACCAGAGACAGAGAAGGTGAAAGGCAATGTGGAAAGTGAGGTGTAGGAGGAGTGAAGGGGGGAGGAGGAGGAGGAGGAGGAGGAGGAGGAGGAGGGGGATGAAGACGTACGTATACAAATTATTATCACCCAGTGAGCAGACGGAACGTCTTCTGATTGGCTGAGCAGGTGTCCTTTATTCCCCGGTAGCAGGACACCTATGATGTCATGCGGGCGTCCAAGTTGCTTCTTTTCTAACTTTCTGGCGAAGTGCCGTTACTAGTTCTATCACATCTGGTTGTCTAGTCAAGACCACGCCGTTACTAGTTCTATCACATCTGGTTGTCTAGTCAAGACCGCGCCGTTACTTCTATCGCATCTGGTTGTCTAGTCAAAAACCCAGTCGTCAATTCTATCACATTTGGTTGTCAAGTCACCCCAACATTCTGTGCGCGTCCTTACATGCCTCCGATAGAGGCGCGTCTCACTAGATTAGGAAGTGGTGCCCATAGCAACGTACCAAGCGCAGTGGTGAATCTACTTTCTCACGAAGCCTTAGATTAACATATTAATAAATTAATACTTAAATGCTGGTAACCGGGTGATAAGCGGAATAGCGGCCTTCGAGGTGTCCCGATATCAAGGGAAAATGGACTTGGCGAAGCGAACAGCCCTTCGGCTGCGCCGTCGGGCTGTTTAGAACGCTCCGCCTCGTCCATTATTTCCCTTGATATCGGGACACCTCGTCGGCCGCTATTCCATACATAGAGGAGGGCAGTCGATTAGACAGCCTTAGAGCCTTTACATAGTCGACGAGAGCAACGAAAGCTAATGTACGTTAACGTGCATTGCCTACCTGCGTCACCGAAATTCTCTACAGTGATGTAAGTACGGCCCCCAATGACAACGCGTCGAGAGGTGCCAAAAGTAAAAGTCAAATCATTAGGTACAACACGAGCTTATGATATTACATATCTGTTACACCATTTACGCCATCGTACCTAATGTGTTACTTCGTAAAAAAAATAAGGACCCACCAAACCCACGCACTTAACAAGGACCCACCAAAAACGTGATCCGCCAGAGTCAGCTGATCGTAAAACAAGTACACCAGTCTACTGGTTACTGATATAAGTTACCTGTCTTGGAAGAAAACTGTTCATTTTTTCCCTTTACTTTTAGTTTTACTTTTAACACCTCTGTGTGCGTCACATATCAAACCTTGAAAGGGTAAGTTTTGCTATTCATTGAAACATAATAGCCAAGGCATACCAACGACGCATCGCCTATGCAAGCCCTGCTGTTCTAGTGGTGCAAAGGACACAGCTTCTTAGGACTGCGGACTCCAGTTGATAAGGAGACAGAGAAGGTGATGGGAATATATGGAGATATGGAAAGACTGAGAGGAGTAATGAGATGAGGAAGAGGATGGTGAGGGTGAGGAAGATGAGAGAGTTGCTTCTGGTGTTGTCTTGTTTTGATGTTCTTTCCTCAGTCAACTCAGAGACGTGTGCACACGTATGAGCATACAGCCACAAATACACACGTATACAGACATACACTTATACACAAGGACGGTATGCCCATGTATACACACACACACGCACGCACGCACACACACAGACACAGACACACACACACACACACACACACACAGAAACATACAGTACACACACTTAAAAACTCACTCCCCTGCTAGCTATCACCTGTCTTTCCGGAAAAAGGTTGCAAAAAAAAGAAGGGAAAAAAAGCGCCAATTTACCACAAATGTGTCATGGTGATCTTAACGTATTCTGTTTGCGGGGGAAAGACTTGAAAGGAAGCATGACGGCTCGCCGCTAATGGGAGAAGATTTCCTCTCTTTTCCGGAGGTAAGGGCCGGGGGCGGCAAGGTGTCGACAGGAGTGTGTGTGTGTGTGTGTGTGTGTGTGTGTGTGTGTGTGTGTGTGTGTGTGTGTGTGTGTGTGTGTGTGTGTGTGTGTGTGTGTGTGTGTGTGTGTGTGTGTGTGTGTGTGTGTTCATACGAATGATGGCAAAGAGGTATGGTTGGATGATGTGAAGTGTACGCAGGTGTGTGCGTGCTTATGTGTGTAGGCGAAGGGGGGAATGGTGTGTGTAGAGGGAGTGGGGTGGGGAGGTGGGGTGGGGGTGGGGGGGTGTTGTAAATGGGTAGGAGGACGACAGAGACGTGACAGTAATTGGCTGGCGCATGGCTGGGGGGAGTGGGGGTAACAGCGACGGCTCTTCGTGTGTGTGTGTGTGTGTGTGTGTGTGTGTGTGTGTGTGTGTGTGTGTGTGTGTGTGTGTGTGTGTGTGTGTGTGTGTGTGTGTGTGTGTGTGTGTGTGTGTGTGTGCGTGCGTGCGTGTGTGCGAATGGGGGGGGATTACAGCGGCGGCTCTTCAAAGCTACCGACAACGTAGGTGGGGGCAAAGCAAGGCAATGCAACGCGTGGGTAGGGAATACACACACACACACACACACACACACACACACACACACACACACACACACACACACACACACACACACACACACACACACACACACACACACACACACACACATCCCATCAATACAATACCACCTGCTGATTACACAAGCAACACATTGTTGCAGAAGAGAAGAGAAGAGAAGAGAAGAGAAGAGAAGAGAAGAGAAGAGAAGAGAAGAGAAGAGAAGAGAAGAGAAGAGAAGAGAAGAGAAGAGACGCGACGAGATGCAACGAGACACGAGGAGACGAGACGATACGAGACGAGACGAGAAGAGAAAACATTAGAAGTCATGTTGGAGGATAAGATGGAGAAACGGAGAAATAGAGGAGAGAAGAAACAACTAGGGTTTTGGCATCAGGATGGACGGACAGAGACATAAGAGTGATGGAAGAACAACCCAGACTTTTGCCGAAAGAGAGGAGAGAGAAGGGGTAGATTAAGATGCCCCCCGGGCTACCGGTTGCTGTAGGCACTGCTGGAAGGCAAATTGCACGACGAAATAATTTGCATAGATATTGTCATAATTACAAGGTGGGAATAAAGGCCAATACAGTATATCTGCCAGCTGTGGAGAGGAGTATTGACAATATTTAAATCTGTACTCGACAGATGAATTTTTCAATATTGCATCCATCCTGTCACAATTCTGTGTTTTTTTTTATTTTTTACTTTTGACAAATCGGGGGCCCCCTGGCAGGTGGGAGGCCCTTAGGCTGCAGCCATATTTAGCCTGTGCTTTAATCCGACCCTGAGGGATAGTGTAGGGAAATACATTGGCTCATACTGTTGCAGAGGGACGAGAAGGGAGGAACAAGTGTTTGAGAATCAGGGATGGGGGAAGAGAGAAAAAAAGGAGAGGAGCAAAGGAGAGAAGAGGAGGAAGAAATAGAATAAAAAAAAGAGAAAAGAGAAAAGAGCTCCAGCCCAGTCTTCAACAATAGTCTTCAGTGTTTGCTGTGAGTAAGCTGCACGGCACTAAATTAGGTTAGGAATTCAGGGCCTAATCCCCCCCTCTTTAATGAAAAGGAGTTTAAGCGACTTCAAACACGGGATTAATGTGTCACTGGACAAACGGAGTTAGCACTGAGGCACTCCTTATGGGGAATTAGTGTTAGCTTTGCACGTCAACTAAACCGCGCTACCCCAAACTCCGCCCCACCAACCCCACGCTCTCCTCCAACCGCCCTTAAGCACTGCCCCCACTCCACCCTCCCAAACCACCACCTTTTGCCTTACCATGCTCCACCACCCATCCCCATCTACCTCTCCATGGACATGGTCATGGTCCACTTCTGTGACCCCGCCCCTCCCCGGGTGCCTCTTCTGCCCCCTTTACTCCTTTCCCCAACCCCTTCTCCCCCTACAACACACACACACACACACACACACACACACACACACACACACACACACACACACACACACACACACACACACACACACACACACACACACACACACACACACACACACACACACACACACTTCCAACCCCTTCATGCTCCAGTTCTGCACCCCCAGCCCCACCACCACCCTGTCACCACCACCACAATTCCCTCTTTTTCCCAATTGTACCCTTTTTTTCCGATTGGCAATCCCAACCCCTTCAAACGTACTCCTCCACTCTCCACTCTCCACTCTCCATCTGCCCCAGACCCCTTTCTTTCTGCCCCCTGCCCCCCTTCCCCAATTGTTCCTCCTTTTCCAATTGGCAACACCCCACATCCTCCTAAAAAAACTCCTCTGAGCCAGTTCCTGTTTTGGGACAAAAAAAATTAAACTGAAAAAAAATTCCCTGACCTTTTTCTGGAGGTCCCCGAATAAATTTCACGGTTGGCAGATATCTAATTTTATGCTTTTATGGATTTACACATTCCCAAACATAATGGAAAAGTACGAGCTGAACTGCTTCCTTGCTCCCAAACAATTAAGGCGTGGCCTGTCTATATTGTGTGTGTGTGCGTGCGTGCCTGCCTGCCTGCCTGCGTGCCTGCGTGCCTGCCTGCCTGCCTGCCTGCCTGCCTGCGTGCCTGCGTGCCTGCGTGCCTGCGTGCCTGCCTGCCTGCCTGCCTGCCTGCCTGCCTGCATGCCTGCGTGCCTGCCTGAGTGCCTGCCTGCCTGAGTGCCTGCCTGCCTGTGTGCCTGCGTGCCTGCGTGCGTGCCTGCGTGCCTGCCTGCCTGCCTGCCTGCGTGCCTGCGTGCCTGCCTGCCTGCCTGCGTGCCTGCGTGCCTGCGTGCCTGCGTGCCTGCGTGCCTGCGTGCGTGCCTGCATGCGACACAGCATTCGTGTGCAACGGAAAAGCTGGCTCCGGTTTGGCATGCATGCATGTGTGTGTGTGTATGCATTTGTTTGTGTGTGTGTTTGTGTGTGTGTGTGTGTGTGTGTGTGTGTGTGTGTGTGTGTGTGTGTGTGTGTGTGTGTGTGTGTGTGTGTGTGCCTGCGTATCTGCAGGCATGCGTGTGTGTGTGTGTGTGTGTGTGTGTGTGTGTGTGTGTGTGTGTGTGTGTGTGTGTGTGTGTGTGTGTGTGTGTGTGTGTGTGTGTGTGTGTGTGTGTGTGTGGGAAAAGCTGGCTCCGATTTGGCGTGCATGCATGACTTCTTCTGGCTCTGGTTTTGGTACCTTCTACACTATGGAGCTTCATTATTATTAGTACAGTGAAGATCTCTTTCTCTCTCTCTCACACACACACACGCACGCACCACACACACACAAACACACACAAACACACACACACACACACACACACACACACACACACACACACACACACACACACACACACACACACACACACACACACACACACACACACACACACACACACACACACACACACACACTGTGAAGGCACTGGCATCTCCCCGACCTCTTTGAAGTGCTAATTGTGGACTGGGAACAGCAGTACTGCACTACAGGGAAGCTGACAGTGGCGGGGGCAAACAGGGTCCGTTGTCCCAGGCCCAGGGAGAGGGAGGGGGACCCAGAATTGGTTTCTCATTACATTGTATGTATTGGGGGGATGAGGGGGCTTTAAAATGATTCTGTCCTGGACCCGATCAAAGCTGACCGTGCTGCCCCTGCTGCACTAGAAGAGGCCAACAGTACACAATACAGTAGTGCTGCTGACTACACTACTATGCAGGGGTGAATTTCTCAAAACCAAAGTTGCTTACTACATTAGCTACTTCATTGTTTTCAATGCATTTTCCCATTGGCAACTACCGAAGTTGCTAACAGGCTAACAACTTCTCTTTTGAGAAACTCACCCCAGACTTGAGAAACTCTCCTCTTTCTCTTTTTCTCTCTTTTTTTGGTTTCACAGAGCCTTACTGGTGTAACGGTACATGTGAGTGAACATAATTAATTCAGTTATCTCCCTGCTACTGTACGTATATGCTGCGCTTGCAGAATTATTATTATTTTTTTGGCTTTTAACTTCTTTTCTTGGTTCACTTTATCGCCAGGTTGCCTGTTCTTTTTCGTCTGTTCTCCTCTCCTCTGCTCCTCTCGTCTCTGCTCTTCTCCTCCTCCTCCTACTGACAAGAGCCTCTGAACTTTCGAGGAGGGGAAGCTTAGCCAGAAATGGACGGCGTTCCACTGAGAGGATTGTGCTCCCATCTCCCTCTCCCTATCCCGCTCCTTCCCTCACCCAATCCTCTCCTCCTTTCCCCCATGCATGAAGAGGGGGATTATGGATGAGAGGATGAGAGGCCCGGCTGAGCGAGGGATGGAATGGGCACGGGAGGAGAAGAAAAGAAAAGAAAGACAGCGTGGGGAGAGAGGGGAAGAAAGAAGGTGTGAAGGGATGGGACTGCAGGAGAGATGAAGGTGGGACAGTACGGCACATCCACACAGTACATTTGGGCTGTACTATTTCAACTAGGGCTGTAAGAATACTGTATTGAACCGAGAAATGAAGGTACACAGAATCATGATACTGTATCACAGTATACGAACCAAGTCGTGAGATGAGTGTATCATTACAGCCCTAATTTCAACACTTAAAGAGTGACAAACTATAACAGTGTTAAATTCGACTCTGACAGTGTTCAGTGCTCAATACACTGCATCGGAATCCTAAATTGTTCCAACAGTAAATGGGCCTGCTTAGAGGAGTTTCAAATTCAACAATCAAAATGACTTTCAGTAATACTGCCAACTTTACAGCAGAGGAAACCCGAA
Source organism: Engraulis encrasicolus (assembly GCF_034702125.1). NCBI lineage: Eukaryota > Metazoa > Chordata > Actinopteri > Clupeiformes > Engraulidae > Engraulis > Engraulis encrasicolus. Next base: position 15,780,269 of record NC_085877.1, on the reverse strand, counting down.
ATTGTTCCAATTGCATTTCCCCCCACACACCTCTCGTCTCCATTCGTCCATCATAGTCTTCGCCTACCTCTTCCCTTTCATACCCTCCGTTTGATCAGTTATCAATTCTCTCATGATACACTTACAAAACGTATTCGCTCATGCATCCAAATGATTAAAACCAGGTGTCCCTCTCACTTGGCATTTAGGCATTCAGACTGTATCAACATTTGTGAAAGAATGGGCCACTCTCAGGAGCTCAATGAACTCCAGTGTGGAACTGTCATAGGATGCTATCTATGCCACCTAGCCCCATGTAAATCTCCATGGACATGGTCACAGATGACACAGAAAAGCCCTATTACTTATTTCCATTGTGGTCCCCATGGTGTGAAAAGAATGACTGAAACTTGGGAGGACTCACCACTGCCAAAAAAAAGAGCAAGCACGCATACCTTACAAGAGCAAAAAAAAGAAAAAAAGAAAAAAGAAAAGACGAGGGACTTGCTGACAAAGAAAGTGGTTCCCTTTAGAAGTAGCAAACTTGTACAGCACGCAGCTGAGAGATCGTTAAGGACGCTTCAGTGGCTCAGCGATCAATTAGGTAAAAAAGACGAGCGTAAAAAAACACAAGCGCACACACACACAAGAAGTAAAGTGTAAAACTCAACTTTGAGCGTTCCACTTTTGTGAGTATAAAACTAGAGCAGAAGGCGAAGAAAATTGGCAAAAAAAGAACGAAAGAATGTCGACTTGCTATGCTGAAGTGACAGTGTGAGTGGGAAAAAAAAGACCACAAAAAACACAGAGTTCATTTTGTCGTTGGATCTGGCAGAGAGAGAAGTATTCCCAGCTTCACTCAGAAGTGCATATGAGTACAGGGAAGTCGATTGGGGGAGACAAAGGGGTCAGTTGTCCCAGGCACATGGAGGTTCGGGGTCAGAATTGGTATGTGGGTCAGTGACGTGTCAGCAGTAGCCCAAGTCAGGGTGGCGCAATATGAGTGCCATTATGGTATGGATTTTTTTTTGTTTTCGGGTGACTATAAGAAGCATGTTCATTGCAGCATATCAACCACGAATTGCTAATTCATTTATGGGCAATAAATACCGTTACTCCACCTGACGTCTGAGCCACACAAAAAAAAAACTTCTTTCACCTGTGTATTGAATGAGGGGGGCTTTCAGATGAGTTTGTCCTGGGCTCAGTCAAAGCTGTCATCGGCCCTTGATGAGGGCTTACGGTAGGTGATTTTCTAGCCGGAGCCTGCAGATCTACAGATGTGCACATACTGTACTTGACTGAGGCACAAAGGGATTGATAAGCAGAAGGCAGGCAGTAAGACACTCCGATCTGGAGGGAAAGCCATTTAAGTCATGCAGACACTTTGAGTGTGTGTGTGTGTGTGTGTGTGTGTGTGTGTGTGTGTGTGTGTGTGTGTGTGTGTGTGTGTGTGTGTGTGTGTGTGTGTGTGTGTGTGTGTGTGTGTGTGTGTGTGTGTGTGTGTGTGTGTGTGTGTGTGTGTGCGTGTGTGAGGGAAAGCCATTTGAATCATGCAGGCACTTCAGACTCGCAGCTGTTTGTTCCCTGATGAGTCTAGTGGGGTAGAAAGGGCCACACATACACCCCTCCAACACTGTGTGTGTGTGTGTGTGTGTGTGTGTGTGTGTGTGTGTGTGTGTGTGTGTGTGTGTGTGTGTGTGTGTGTGTGTGTGTGTGTGTGTGTGTGTGTGTGTGTGTGTGTGTGTGTGTGTGTGTGTGTGTGTGTGTGTGTGTGTCTGTGTGCATGTCTGTGTCTGTGTCTGTGTCTGTGTCTGTGTCTGTGTCTGCGTGTGCGTGTGCGTGTGTGTGTGTGTACGCGTGTGTGTGTACGCGTGTGTGTATGTGTGTTCGCACGCCTGCGTGTGTGCACATGCATGTATGTATACGTGTGTGTGTGGTGTTTGAGGGGTTAAGATCCCCTCTCCCATTCGATAAGAAAGCCAGCAAAACTGACAGCTGAAACGGGATGACAGCCGTGGCTAAAAAGAGTAGAAAAGCAGAGTGGATAAGGACTGAGGAGCGAGGGAGGGAGGGAGGGAAAGAGGGAGAGAAGAAGAGAAAAAGAGGGAGGGAGAGAAAGGGGGATTAAGGAATCGAGCCTTAATTAACTCAAACGATATTCTAATCAGGTTTGGCAACCCCCTACCCCTCATCCAACTCATCGCTAAAAGGACTTGTCCGGATCTCCTTCTTTCTTCCTTCTTCCCTCCCTCTTTATTGCTCTCCCCACTCTCTCTCTCTTTCTGTGTCTGAGTCTCTGTCTCTGTGTATCTCTCTCTCTCTCTCTCTCTCTCTCTCTCTCTCTCTCTCTCACACACACACATTGTCTTCTCTATCCTTGATTTCACTTAGCCCCAGTCTCCTCTTTTCATCCCTCTTTCTGTCAGCCTCTCCCTCCCTCTCTCTTCTCATCCTCAAATCT
>NC_085877.1:15765326-15772826 GCF_034702125.1 Engraulis encrasicolus | reverse complement strand
AACGTCGACCGTACTCTACTACTCTAGGCTCCGCTCAGCTCAGCAGGGACTGTCTGCAAACCGCTTTGCAAATATTTACAAAAGAGACCAAATGGCTTTGCCCCGTTGCTTGTGCGAGTGTCTTGCTCTGTGTGTGTGTGTGTGTGTGTGTGTGTGTGTGTGTGTGTGTGTGTGTGCGTGCGTGCGTGCGTGCGTGCGTGCGTGCGTGCGTGCGTGCGTGCGTGCGTGCGTGCGTGCGTGCGTGTGTGTGTGTGTGCGTGTGTGTGTGTGTGTGTGTGCGTGCACGTACGCGCGTGCACATGGTAGGGATTGTGTATGTGTGCACGCTTGTAGTCCTTCATATAATTGTGAACATGTGTGTATATGTGCATATTCGCACATGTGTATGTGTGTGTGTGTGTGGTGTGTGTGGTGTGTGTGTACATGTGCATATGTGTGTGTGCGCGCGTGTGTGTGGGTATGCGAGTCGAACTCGGTGTGAGTGAGTGAATCAAATAACTTCTCCTATGTTCATTGTGTGGATAATTTCACACCTGAAGAGCTGCAACAACTGTAGCCGGGAGCCGAGCCGCCGCACTCCTCCTTTGTTTTCTCTCCATGTAATTACACCTCTCTATTCTCTCTCTCAGAGTGACTACAGGACACCAAATAAAAAAAGAACGAACGAACAAACGAATGAGTAAAGCTAAGTGAGCGAGAGAAAGAAAGTAAGAGAGAGAGAGAGAGAGAGCAAGAGGGTGAAAGACAGAGAGATTGACAGACAGAGATAGAGAAAGAGAAAAATACAATAAAAGAGCAATAGAGGGAGATGAAAAAATGTGTTAGAGAGAGAGAGAAACAGAGAGAATTGTCTTAAATCGAAGTTGAGAGAGAGAGAGAAAGAGAGAGATGGTGTGAAAGAAGAAAGAAGGGATAGAAACAGAGAGAAATAGTGAGAGACAGAGTGAGAATGGTAGACAAAGGAAAAAAGAGGAATAGAGAGAGAGAGAGAGAGAGAGAGAGAGAGAGAGAGAGAGAGAGAGAGAGAGAGAGAGAGAGAGAGAGAGAGAGAGAGAGAGAGAAATCTAGTAATTTCGCCACGGAGTGAGAGAGCGGTATTGTTCATCATGCCTGAGTGCGTCTACCTCTGCTATTTGAGACGCTTCTCTGCCAATCCCAGACAGCAGCTGAAAAAAAGAATCTCACTCACTCAATAATTTCTCTTTTCCTCAGTTTACCTTTGTCTATCACTCTGTCTCACACTATGTCTGTTTCTAGCTCTCCTTTCTTTCGTATCATCCATCCATCCATCCATCTTTCTCTCTCTCTCTCTTTCTCTCTCTCTCTCTCTCTCTCTCTCTCTCTCTCTCGCTCTCTCTCTCTCTCCTCCTCCTCCCCTCCCACTTGGCCTGGTGGTATTTCAGAGAAAATATGCTCCTATAAAACCACTTAACACCCGGCTAGACGTGTTAACTCAGGAGGTTACCCCGTGACAGTGTGCAGTGCAGTGCCACAAATGAATCGCTCATCCAATTTTATTAACCTGCACCTGATTCGTTGACGTTAAGGAAGTGGAGGGTGGCGGGGGTAGTACTTTTCGCTACGTCCCCCGACCCCCCAAGATGTTAATGACTGTTAATGTTAACGCACAAATTCATTAACATGTTAAGTGGGGAGCTTGATGAAGGGGAAATAATATTACGACTCGGCATGTCTGCGGTTGGTATTTCGGTCTGGAATGAGTGAGGGATATTGTGGGGTGTGCTGTAGGTGTCTGTGAATGTTGGTATGTGTACGTATGCAGGCAATATGATTGTGCTATATAGGATTGACAGGCTATATAGACTGTGCATACAATATATATGCATGTTCAAGTGTGTGAATCTGTGTGTGTATGGAATAGCAAACTGTGCGGCATGGCATGGTGGTGTGGTGAATGGTCTGCAGTGTTAAAAGCCTTTTCTCTGTGTAGTTTATGGTGGTGTGTGAGTGAGTGTCTTAGTGTGTTTGTGCGTGTGAATGTGCGTGTGCGTGCGTGCGTACGCGTGCGTGCGTGTGTGTGTGGTGTACGTGCTTTAGTGAATGCCTTTTTTCTGGCCATAGTATGTTGTGGTGTGTGTGCGTGCGTGCGTGTGAGCATGCGTGCGTGCGTGTGTGCGTGCTGTGTATGACTAAGCGTGTGAGGAGAGGAGGGTGAATGCCTTTTTTCTCCAGCTATATTTAGTGGCCCCAGGGCTTGGGGCCGGCCGCATACAATTTCACAGCTGTAATTGAAGCCCTGGTCTCGTCTAGCTCTAGCCCTCGTCTAGCCCAGCCGGCAGGGGGAACGACGGGGGAACAATATTTGCTATGACGTGACCCTGTGACCCCCCGAGGCTGCTCAGATAGCCATCTAATGAGAGATGGGAGAGAGGAGAGCCTGCCTGCGGAGAACAAAAGGAGAGGGGAGCGCGTCGGAAAGAAAAGAACGATAGAAGGGCGAAGGGATTAGACGAATGACGAGAGGGATGGCGGGATGGAGGTGAGACACAGAGGAGAAAGAGGAGCACAAAAAGGAGAGGGCATGACAATGGAAGGAGGCAGGACGAGAGGAGGAGGAGAGGGAGGAACGAAGGGATGGTGATGAGAGAGCAGGAGAAAGAGAAGATAAAACGAGTGTGTTTTAAAGGTGCACTGTATAGGATAGTGGCCAGAGTAGGTATTACAGAGAGAGAGATAGCGAGAGAGAGAGAGAGAGAGAGAGAGAGAGAGAGAGAGAGAGAGAGAGAGAGAGAGAGAGAGACTGAGAGAGAGAGACAGAAAGAGACAGAGAGAGAGAGATTAAGGGGGAGGAGAGTAAGAGGAGGAGGAGAAGATAATAAAAGGAGTACATCAAAAAAGGGAGGGTTGATGGATGTAAGATAGAGCGAGAGATAGAGGAGGAGATGCAGAGAGAGGAGAAAAAGGAGGAAAAGATAACAAAAGGAGTTTGAAAGATAGAAGGGAGATGTATGGACGGATGGAGTGATATGGAAAGGGTTGCCGGAGGGAGGGGGACAAAGGGGTCACTTGTTCCGGCCCGGGGAGAAAAGGGGCCTAGAATTCCATCGTCATTACATTGCATGTACTGGACGGAGGGCCCTTTCAGATGACTTTGCCTTGGGCCCAGCCAAAGCTATCAGCGGCCCTGGACATGGTGTAATGTGGGGATGTATGAAGGACAGATATGGAAAGGGAGAGCTACAGAGACAGAGAGAAAGGAGAGGAGGAGGAGGAGGAGGAGGAGAGAACAGACACGGGTCGTTGAACAAAAGAGACACGGGTAAAATGTGATACATATGCATGCCTGTGGTATTTGAAATGTGTCCTGCCGGCGCGTAAATGAACACACACAGAAACACACACACACAAACACACAAACACACACACACACACACACACACACACACACACACACACACACACACACACACACACACACACACACACACACACAGGGGGGGGGGGGGGGTTGGGGGGGTGACAGTTGTCCCGGGCCCAGGGAAAGGTGGGGGGCGAAAATTGGGTCTTCATTACATTTCATGCACTGATGACTTTGTCCTGGGCCCGGCCAAAGCTGTCAACAGTGCGCGCATAAGCATGTGCACACGCACACACACAATCACGCACACACGCACACTCACACATATATACAGCGTACATATACTTCATACACATACACACATACATACACAGACACACACACACACACACACACACACACACACACAGACACACACACACATGCACACACACACCTCACTTCACTTACTCATAGTGGCACCCCGAGCACATGCCTCACATAGCTGTCTCACATTTCCTTCCTATTATATTTCACAGCCCCTCTGAGACGAGATGGTGAAGAAATTACAGCCAGCCCCAAAGGCTGGTAACGCAGTGTGTGTTGTGTGTGCTTAGTGTGTGCGTGTGCGTACTGTGTGTGTGTGTGTGTGTGTGTGTGTGTGTGTGTGTGTGTGTGTGTGTGTGTGTGTGTGTGTGTGTGTGTGTGTGTGTGTGTGTGTGTGTGTGTGTGTGTGTGTGTGTGTGTGTGTGTGTGTGTGTGTGTGTGTGTACACTTTTACATGTGTGTGTGCTTGTGTACGTATGGAGGTGTGTGTACATTCCTATATACTGGAGGTATGTGTGAGAGTGAGCGAGAGAGAGAGAGAAATAGAGTGAGAGAGAGAGAGAGAGAGAGAGAGAGAGAGAGAGAGAGAGAGAGAGAGAGAGAGAGAGAGTGAGAGAGAGAGAGACCCAGATTTGATCCTTTATATTTTGACATGATTAATTTCCCCTGCAACCCCCTTCACTTCAGTTCTCCGAAGGCACACACACACACACACACACACACGCACACGCACACGCACACGCACACGCAAACATATAAACGCATACACATACACACACACACACTTTCCCCCAGGACATGGGCTGCACATAAACAATCCGTGGCAAGGCAAGCTAGCCGCTATTTTCCCCTCCTCTCCTTCCACTCCCTTCCTTTCTTTCCCTCAATCCGTTCTCCCTTTTTGTCCTCGTACGTTTTGCTTCTGTTTCCCGCCCGTTACTCCTTTTTTGACGTTTCGAACCATAAACCTTCATCTAACACTGTGGTTCTCAACCCTTTTTGAACAAACGCCCCCTTGACCTCATCATAAACATCCCAACGGTCCCTTGACCACATCATAAGCCTGCCAACGTCCACCTTTGTATTAAAAAATAAAATATGCTGATGCCCCCCAATGGCAAATGAGCACCCCATTTCTCAGCTGCATCCATCTCAACCAAGGCCTCCCTAACAAAGTCTATTCCAGCCAGCGCATGCAATGGTGAAAAATATGCTAGTCTCCCCCTTCTCCTCGCTTTCCTCCTCTCTACTTTGCACCAGTCACTGCGTTTTGACATCATACTAGCCCATACAGCTTCCCATATTTAGCACAGAAGCACTACATAGAAGTCTTTTCCAGCATGATGGTGAAAGATTGTTGAAACGAGGAGATGGTGACAATGGTTTAAAAGTCTCCATTTTCCCCCCTTTCGCTCCTTTCGCTCCTTTCTTTCTTTCTTTCTTTCTTTCTTTCTTTCTTTCTTTCTTTCTTTCTTTCTTTCTTCCTTTCGCCTCTCATCGCTGGGATCCATACGGCCTTTCCCAGCGGCTAGAACAAAAGTCTATTCCAGCATGATGGCGGAAGATTGTTTTAATAAAAAAGATGGTGAAAAATGATTTTGAAAAAAGATGGGGGTTGGGAGTGTCTCTGTGTGTGTGTGTGGGGGGGGGGGGACGCTAAACAGTAAATCGATATTTTTGCCGTTACCTTCTGAAAATCTCCCAGGTAGGCTGTGGGGGGTAGTGGGAATGTGTGTGAAGAGAAAGGGTATACTATAGATATAGGTACACTTCACACAAACACACACACACACACACACACACACACACACACACACACACACACACACACACACACACACACACACACACACACACACACACACACACTAACTGATGTACGGTGCGCGCCAGGAGGGAATTGGGATACGTGCGGAAGAAAAAGGGCATTGCAGAGGTCAGAGGTGGATGAGAAGATTCTAGTTAAATGAGAGACAAGCGCTTGTTTTTCTCGCCTTGTCTTCTCTCGGAGGATGTGTTTACCTTCAGAGAGCTCGCTGTGTGTGTGTGTGTGTGTGTGTGTGTGTGTGTGTGTGTGTGTGTGTGTGTGTGTGTGTGTGTGTGTGTGTGTGTGTGTGTGTGTGTGTGTGTGTGTGTGTGTGTGTGTGTGTGTGTGTGTGTGTTTGTTCACTGTATGTCAGCGAGGTGAGAGAGAGAGAGAGAGAGAGAGAGAGAGAGAGAGAGAGAGAGAGAGAGAGAGAGAGGAAGAGAGGAAGAGAGAGAGAGAGAATGTGTATGGGTGCGGGCGTGTGTGCTTGCGTCTGTGTGTGCGTGCGTGTGCCTGTGTTTGTGTTTGTGTTTAACAGTGTGTGTGTGTTTTTTTACTGTGTGGTTGTGTATATGTCCATCCACCATCCATCCTTCTGAATTCTGACGGATATTGCAAAATATAGCATGGCTGGGTGTGCTTATTACTGCATCACTCTATGTGTCGCTCCCTTTAAAGCACATGGGGACCTTATACACATGTCAGCATCATTCATAATAAAAGATACAAGTCTTATTAGTCCCTTCAGGAATGGAGCCGAGTTTAAGTGTCGCTCCAGTTTTGCAATTCACTTGAACACTCAAGACGGCCAAATTTAACATTCATGTAGCAGTGTTTTTTCTACTCTCAAAGTGTTGAATGAATGCCCCACAATCTACTGGGTGTGAGTTCTCTTTTGAAAACATGGGAACCTTATCGCTCTTTTCTTTTAACACTTTGAGAGTCCATCTTCACACACACAGTACTGTTGCTTCTACTCTAACGGTGCTGAATTAATATTCCCAACATCTACTGGGCATGACTCCCTGAGGAACATACTGAAATATTGAAACCTTAAATGTGGGGTAGCCTATCACTGCCTTTAGAAGACATGGGAACACCATTTTCTACTCCTATCAAACGCTTTCATCTTTTACCCTCATGCAGTCCCCTATCTATCCATCTCCACAGCCCCCAAAAATAGCCCTGCCCTATATTTCCCACTGATATCAAAAGAAGTGGATCACCTGTGTACGGTGTGTGTGTGTGTGTGTGTGTGTGTGTGTGTGTGTGTGTGTGTGTGTGTGTGTGTGTGTGTGTGTGTGTGTGTGTGTGTGTGTGTGTGTGTGTGTGTGTGTGTGTGTGTGTGTGTCAGTGTTAATTTCGTCAACCATGACTATGACTAAAATATTTCGTCAATGCCCTTTTTTGATTTTCGTCATTTTGACTAAGACTAAGACTAAATTGGAAAGGCAATGACTAAAATATGACTAAGACTAAAATTGATTTTCGTCATTGTGACTAAGACTAAGACTAAATTTTAAAAAGCTGACGAAATTAACACTGTATTAAATAAAATAGAGAAAAAGAGAACCAGTGTGTGAAGAAGTTTTATTCTATACAGTGTGATATATGTTAAAAAGAGAAGCAGTGTGCGGAGAAGGTTTATTCTGTACAGTCAGTGACATATGTTAAAAGTGTGTGGAGAAGTTCTGTAATGTACAGTGTTGACTAAAATGACTAAAATGACGAAAATGACTAAAAATTGACTAAGACTAAAATTGATTTTCGTCATTTAGACTAAGACTAAGACTAAATTGGGAAGGCAATGACTAAAATATGACTAAGACTAAAATTGATTTTCGTCATTGTGACTAAGACTACGACTAAATTTTAAAAAGCTGACAAAATTAACACTGGTGTGTGTGTGTGTGTGTGTGTGTGTGTGTGTGTGTGTGTGTGTGTGTGTGTGTGTGAATATTCTTTTTACAGTAGACAGTAAAAGGCACCTGGAAGGACAAAATGGAGAATTTATAGAGTGCTATCTTTCTATTCCACAGAGGTATCCAATCTATCTCTCTCTCTCTCT
>NC_085877.1:15742826-15750326 GCF_034702125.1 Engraulis encrasicolus | reverse complement strand
GTGTGTAGTTTGCGTGTGTGTGTGTGTGTGTGTGTGTGTGTGTGTGTGTGTGTGTGTGTGTGTGTGTGTGTGTGTGTGTGTGTGTGTGTGTGTGTGTGTGTGTGTGTGTGTGTGTGTGTGTGTGTGTGTGTGTGTGTATACAGTGAGTCCAATATGTATTTGATCCCTTGCTGATTTTGTTGGTTTGCCTACTAAAAAAGACATGATCAGTCAATAAATGTTATGATAATATGTATTCTAATATGGAGAGACAGAATATCAAAAAGAAAATCCAGAAATTAACTGAAGAGAATATATATTAATTTATTTCCATTTCATCGAGCAAAATAAGTATTTGATCCCCTGCCAACTGATTACAGTTCCGGGCCCACAGACCAGATGGGCACTTCCGATCAACTTGTCATTTGAATTAAAGACACCTGTACATACTAACATGCATAAAAGACACATTGAATCAGCAGAATCAGTCCATAGTATGAGTGTATCAGTCACACTCCAACCTCACCAGCATGGGAAAGACCAAAGAGTGGTCAAATGATATCAGGGACACGATTTTAGACCTGAACAAAGATTAAATGGACTGCAAAGCCACAAGAAAGAGACTGGGTATTAATGACCCAGCTGTTGATGCATTTCTTCCAAAATGTGAGGAATACAAAATTACTATCCATCAGCCTGTCAGGGGTTCTATACAAGATTTGACCTTTTGTAGGGATTTTATAATCATGAGAACAGAAAGAAATCACCCTAGAGCTGTACGGGATGAACTAGGCAATGATATCAAAGCTACTGGGACCAAAATCACTGATAAACCTACTGGTAGCACTTAGCGCCACAGAGGTTTAAAATCCTGTAGTGCACACATGGTACCTCTACTTCAGAAGGAACCTGTGCAGTCCCACTTGAGGTTTGCCAACAGACATCAGACGGGTTTAGGATATGATAAGGAGGTGCTGTAGTCAGATGAAACCAACATCAAGCTGTTTGGCATTATCACAATTCAATGTGTTTTGAGAGAGAGAGTACTGCTGTCTATGATCCCAAGAACACCCTCCTCACCATCATGCATGAAAGTGGTATCATTATGGTTTGAGGGTGTTTGTCTGGCCAAGGCACAGGACAACTTCGCATCGTCAATGAATGGATGGAGGGAGACATGTAATGTGCAATCCTGAGTGCAAACGTCCTTCCCTCCAACACTACACTGAAGGGTGGGCCATTTTTGGATCTCCCAACATGACAATAATACACAACATACAGTCAATGCAACAAAGGAGTGGCTCAATAAGAAGCATATTAAAGTCGTGAAGTGGCCTAGACAGTCTCCAAATATTAACCCTATAGTAATTCTATGGAGAGAACTGAACCTCCCATTTGCCAAGCTACAGCCACAAACTATTCATGTTTTAGAGATAATGTGCAAAGAAAAATGGGCAAAAAATATTTTCTACTATATGCACAAACATTGTCATTAACTAAAACAAGCATCTAACCTCAGTGCTAGACAACTAGGGCTTTGCCACAAAGCACTTTATCCTCTTTAGCTAGAGGGGTCAAATACTTATTGGCCTAAATTAAATACAAATAAATTAAAATATATTATTTTAAGTTATTTTCTGGAATTTCTTTTTGATATTCTGTCTCTCCATGTTTGAATACATATTATCATAAATTTATAGACTGATCATGTATTTATTAGTGGGCACACCGGCAACATCAGCAAGGGATCAAATACATATTGGACTCACTGTATGTGTGTTTAGCCAGAGGCTTGCTCTCTAGCCCAGTAATACGTGCATGGGGGGGTGGGGGGGGGGTGCTCAAGGGCCTGCTGCTCAAATGAAGACGTATCTGTGAGGGTCGCACTCGCACACGCCGCCTAGCGTACCGCAAATGTTGACAAATAAGGGGGCTGCCTAGGATATGTGCATTATCTGTGCAAGTGTATGAGTGTATGTGTGTGTGAGTGTGAGAGAGAGAGAGAGAGACAGTGTGTGTGTGTGTGTGTGTGTGTGTGTGTGTGTGTGTGTGTGTGTGTGTGTGTGTGTGTGTGTGGTGCGTGTGTGTGTGTGTGTGTGTGTGTGTGTGTGTGTGTGTGTGTGTGTGTGTGTGTGTGAGTGTGGGTGCAGAATGTGTGAACAGTGAAGAATGTGTGTTTTAGAATGCACAATGTATATATATAGGCTATATTCTCCCCACAATGCAACCATAAAGATGTGTGTGTGTGTATGTGTGTGTGTGTGTGTGTGTGTGTGTGTGTGTGTGTGTGTGTGTGTGTGTGTGTGTGTGTGTGTGTGTGTGTGTGTGCACGTTTGTATTTGTGTGTGTGTGTGTGTGTGTATTTGTGTGTGTGTGTGTGTGTGTGTGTGTGTGTGTGTGTGTGTGTGTGTGTGTGTGTGTGTGTGTGTGTGTGTGTGTGTTTGTTTGTGTGTGTGTGTGTAACCCCATGTGCATTTTAGAATGCACAATGTATGGTCTCTCTATAGTAAACCCTATAGGTACGTGTGTGCGTGTGTGCGTGTGTGCGTCCGTGCGTGCATGTGTGCATGCATCCAAGCGTGCATGCTGATACCCTATAGATTAACTTTACCCTCAACTGTTCACCTTCTTCACCATAGAGCACAAACAAAACAACATGGCTGCATGTAGCATGTAACGTATAGCAACCCAATCCATCAGTCAGTCAGTCAGTCAGTGAGTCAGTCAGTCATGCGATGCAACCACAGCACATGAGACTTCCCATGCACCAGGCAGAGGGGGGGGGGGGCAGGGCCGAGGGGCTGGGGAAGGGAAGGGGGGCTGGGCAGGGGGCAGGGCCCTCGTGTCGGCCCGATACGGATCTAATCAATATGCAGCCTCTCATCCGCTCGCACAGCAGCCCGTGAGACACAGAGCTGACTCTCACACAGACTCGATATGAAGAGTTCAGATGCAAAACCCCCTATGTGCCTTTTCAAAAAAATTATCTTAATTCATTTTTATTTAATACAAAGCTATCAAAATTGCATATTTTTTTATTTTATTTATGTAATATAACTATTTATATGTATTATCAGGTACATGAATGTAAACCAAACCAACAACGGGGTTCTCTAAAAATATATAAGTGCAGGTCTTCAGAAATGGAGTTAGGGGGTTTTGCATCTGAACTCTTCATATCCTCTCTCGGCAACCCGTCAGACACATCGCCATGTCTCACACAGATTCTCGAATGTCTCTCGCAGCAACTCGTGAGACGTAGCTTTATCGCTCACACAGACTCTCTGTCGTCTCTCACTGCAATCCGTGAGACACAGCGTTGTCTCTCAGCGTCTCATCCGCTCTAACTGTAATTCTTTAGACACATCGCCATCTCTCACACAGACCCTCTATCGTCTCTCACAGCAGCCCTTGAAACACAGCTCTGTCTCTCGAAGTTGCTGTTCTGTTCTGTCGAGATGTGCTGCTTCATCGAAATGAGCTAACCGATTGGTTGTCAACATTCAGTAGATCCCAAACCTGAGGGGGCACTAGCATAGGCTATACTGTGGTGCATTGCAATGGGTTGGTGCTTTCACTCAGCTCGATGGGTAGCTCATAGTCTCTCTCTCTCTCTTGCTGTCTCTCTCTTTCTTTCTTTCTTTCTTTCTTTCTTTCTTTCTTTCTTTCTTTCTTTCTTTCTTTCTTTCTTTCTCTCTATCTCTGTCCGTCAGACGTTTTAGGCATAGCGAGATAGTAGGGACCTGATAAGTCATAAATCAGTTTACAGTGTCAGAATAAGGCTAAAGCTGTAACGAGCCATCTGAACCGGACACTAATCCTGCCCCAGTGGCTCTGCATGCTGTACTGTAGGCTACTTTGATGGCACACTGTGTGGTGGGTTGACTGACTCTTTGGCCTACTCTCCGTGTGATAGTCATACGTATAGCCTATTACTGAATACAGGGTAGACTGTCTATAGCTTACTGTCCATGGGCTGGACATACTGTGTATCTATCAGTGTGATGTACCTGTATCTCCATGTCATGCTTAGAAAGAAAGAAAGAAAGAAAGAAAGAAAGAAAGAAAGAAAGAAAGAAAGAAAGAAAGAAAGAAAGAAAGAAAGAAAGAAAGACAGAAAGACAGAAAGAAAGAACGAACTTATCTAGGCCTTACTGCATCTGCATAACTGGATCATCATGGGTTTATCAACTGATCAAAAGTGGGTCTGCAAACACAACCAAACAACCAACACCATGGTGTGACCAATGCATCTAAAGGACTATATCTGGTTTCTTGATAGCCTGCGAGATTAAATTATGGAAATGCATAATCAGAAGAGGCCAGTTAATGGAATTACTTGAGATTATAATTGGTAGATCCTCCTTCGAAGCCGGCAACACACCTGCTGAAACTGAGCTGCAAACAGGATTTGTGAATGTTAGTGTGAATCAAATCAAATTTGATGCCGGCATTACTAGCAGTTGTAATGGTATTAGACAGTGTGCTGTTGATATCCGCCTGTTTGCTGTTCTTATGACGGAGATTTCTTCTTTTTTCTTCTTCTTCTCCCTTGTTTCATTTGCGGGGATTGAAATAGGACTCTGTCGGTGACTAACTGCATTAATTCGCAGCGGGAGTCATACCGGACAAATCTGGCAAGGCTGTCCGCGCAGCTGCGGAAACTACAGGCGATTTTTTTCTCCCCATCTTGCGCCGGCCTGAATTGCAGGCTACACAGCTAATAACAGTAGAGTAATGAAAACTCCTTTGAACCGCATGGAATTCAAAGGGGGCGAGCTTCTGTCGTGATTAGATTGCCGTTCCGTTGCCCTGGACGGCAGCCCGACGGATGGGGAGAAGATATAGGGGCTCCGGTCGGCTCGACAGAGCAGAGCAAGCGGACCTCAGCATTGCCAAACACGCTGGCAACGCGCAGCACTAGAATTCCTCCGGACTCTCACTCCCTCGCTCTCTCTCGCTCCCCCTCTCTCCGTCAGGAGATGGAGGATTTTTTCAGCTGATCTGCAAAAGATGGACCCCTAGTGGGAGTGCACGCGCAGTAACAGTCAGAAAATGTAGCCCTTCACCCAATTACTGCAGCAAGCCTAATTTCACAAGGATCCAGCCCCGTATCGACGCGAAATCTCGAACCAACATGTCTTGAAAGTTATATTCGCTCAGTAGCAATTATCAAGCGGGAGATAAGACAACGTGCAGACAGAGTGCTTTCGCTACATGTCTATGATTCATATCAAAGTACTGTAATGTAGGGGAGTCAGTCTAATGGAAAAGTAGGCCAAGACTTCCCCTCTAAATGTGGTGCGGGTGGAGGCTGTGGCAAAGCAACCAAAGCAAGTCAGTCTGCCGTTGCCTTCTCCACCCATTGTGTCGAACACTGTATGTGTCATTACGTCCATAGCGCGCTTGACTGGCCCCCAATACCGCTGCTCTCAGTCAGGATCAAAGGGGAGACCAGGGCGCAATAAATTGTGACACGCATCTCCATCCATTATCATTCACCAGCCAGGTTCAAAACAACCACATACGTCAAGGCTGTCACCATAGTGGCGTAAAATGCTGACAAATATGAATAAATGGTCGGGAGTATTTGTAATGACCCTATGCGTAAATGAATAGCCTAGGCATGTGCTTCAATTAATCTAATTTCAACAGGACCCGGATTTGACATAGAAATGACCCAAAGCAGCATTAATTGGCAAGTTAATTGTGAATGAAGTTGTTTCATACGCGTTGCTTCAACCAAGTCACCACTAATGTGCCCGCTCTCAAGTTCACATTAACCCCGTTAGAGATGCAGTCATCAGCTCAGCAACCTTGGGTTCGGGCGCCAGGGGAAAGAGTGGTAAAATGTCATACTTCAGGCCATAAAAGTGGGTATCCATTCCGCTACCAAATGGAAAGGAGCAATTTACAAATGTTTTGATGACTCCCATTTTGAAACCGATGCAGTGGCGACGGCGGGAGGGGAAAAATGAATGGAAACTTTGGCAAGATACCATCTTAGTTCCCACAAAATGAAGTTGCAGTGCGCTGCTATCAATTATTCTCCGCCCGGACGCAGAGTAATGTCATCTGAAATTGCGCCCTGCTGGCTGGAGTTTGTCATACCGAAGATGTTTCCAAACGCATCTTGTGCACTATTACAACCACTTTAAAAGGCGTCTTCTTTAATCTACGTTGCTGACTCAAAATGCCGGCGGTCACCTTGCGTCCGACCCAAACCAATGAGCCTCGCGTCACAAGCAGATAACAAGCAAAAAAGGTTAATAAAGAAATAACATTGCGACTCACCTTCTTCCGGGGCTGCCATTTCATCATATTTGTAAGCCAAAAATTGAGAGCATTAAGACCGTACGTGCCAGAAAAAGTGATTCTCGAGGATACGGCAAGAGTAAGTCATGCTGCCCTTCCACTTCCCTCAATTTTGCAGCATATCTTCCTCCAAGGCGAGCGTAAACCTTTATGGGATTGCTGGAGGAGACTAGGGTGGGCTGAAGACTTTACAAGGGTGACCTCTCAGAAGATAGTCCGTAAAAAGAGAACGTCCAAAATATATATCCAAATGAGTCCTG
Organism: Engraulis encrasicolus; assembly: GCF_034702125.1. Lineage (NCBI taxonomy): Eukaryota > Metazoa > Chordata > Actinopteri > Clupeiformes > Engraulidae > Engraulis > Engraulis encrasicolus. Next base: position 15,743,772 of record NC_085877.1, on the reverse strand, counting down.
AAAGAGGTCGCCGCAAACAACTAAGAGGCGCAATGAAAAGCAGCTTTATAAAAGACAAACTTATCCAGTTGAATTAGCTATGCTGTAAGCGCGGATCAAGTCGCATCGAAGCTTTTCCGTGACAGCTGCTGGCGCCCCTTATCGCCAGGAACAATGTTGCAAAAAGCAGCACAGCTCTCGCCAGCGCCAATCACTACAGCTTATAGTACTGCAAAGAAAAAAAAATCCTCTCCCTCGACAACTTTTATTCACTTTGATGTCTGAGGTATTTTTCCCCCAAATGTCCGTTAGTCCAAGAGCGGGATGAGAATGACAGTAGATCCGGTGACAACGTAGTAGCCTATCTGGAGACTTAACTGGGCAAACAGTGACAGAGGAATCCAAGAAGGAGAGAGGTTTGAAAACACCCGACAACACAGCTTTGCCCCTCTCCTTCGTCTTCTTCTTCCTCCTCCTCTCTCAGCCGCTGCCTCCGAGTGCTGGAAATAATCAGATGGCAAATTGGTGGAAAAATAGTACTTGCCAAATAGAACTCCCGGGAGAAAGCGCGGCGCGAGTACAGCTCCGTGGAAGACGAAGAAGAAGAAAAAATGTAACGGGAGAGCAAAAAGACAGAGAGGGAGAGAGGGAGAGCGAGACAGAGGCTAGGAGAAATCTCTGGAATTTCGAGGAGTGCAATGATGTCCTACAAGAGCAACAGAGCTGGAGTGGGAGCGCTGGTAAAGACTTCCTTCCCCGTTCGTTCGGGCTCTGGCGTTGCGCATAACTGAAGCTTGACAGCGGAGGAGGAGGGGGGGAGCCAGGCTCCTCGATCTACCGGGGTCATAGTGCCGTCGTCTGGTGTTCTCGTTTAGTGGAGTCTCTCACACATGGGTCACATAACATGGAATCCAGCACTGTACTGAATAACACCTCAGAATACTAACAGCAATACATTATTATTTGG
>NC_085877.1:15710326-15722826 GCF_034702125.1 Engraulis encrasicolus | reverse complement strand
CGGCAGCTTAACAATAGATAATTATCCACAGAATTACCCAAAAATATGATGTCACACCACAGGACATTGTTTTCTGTGACAAAGTTTCATAAGTCCATATGGTCTCAGGGAACAGGGAAAAAATTAAACATTGCCACTTACTAAAATAGACACCTTGAAAAACATGCCATGGTTGTTTAGACAAATGACTGAGCTTTGATTATTTATTTTCAAATGTTTTAATATGGAGAACCAGGCTTGTGACAAGTCACACCAAAGGACAAATATGACATTTCACTCAAAATTAAGTATACTTATTTAAACTCTGGATTTATTACACATTACTTTTTCACAACATAGATACTAGTTTAATCATTTAAAATATTGACAATTTTGAAAGCAAGAATTTACTTAATTTTAAGAGCCTGTGACAGCAAAATTCACACGACACGTCAACTACCCAAGTACCAATTCATCTACTTTAGCAAACCCATACTGAGAGAGCGGAGAGAGGGGAGAGGAGAGGGAGACAAAAGATAGGAAGGGGTGCAGGGACGTGAGTGTGAGCAATAAAAAAAGATATTAAAAAAGATATTAATTTATTGAGATTCCCATTTGGACTGTGATGATCACAGAACTGACATGACATTATAACCTACACTCTAAGAAGGAATGTGTCATTTTTTGACAAATTCATCTGAATGGCCCCCTCACGCAATACATTCAATGTATTGAGGACCCAAATCTAGCTGGTCCTCATTTGCTACCACCACACAGGGTAGCCAACAGCTTTGTCTGGGCCTGGGACTAAGTAATCTGAAAGGCCCCCCAACTCAGTATATACAATGCAACGGGCCCAGGACTGACCTTTTTGTTCCCCCTGTCGACTTCCTGGGAGATTCGACCTGTGACCCTTTGGCTGTAACTCCAATTTCTTTGTGGAAAAGGCCTGTGAAGAATAATTCTTTTTTTATGTTTTTTTAGGGGCTTTTATGCCTTTATTTGTCAGGACAGTGTGAGATGGAGACAGGAAGCGAGTGGGACAGAGAGACGGGGGATGATCGGGAAATGACCCCAGCCGGACGCGAACCAGGGTCCTGTGAAAATGCAGGCCCAAATATGAGGGGCTTAGCGCGCTGCGCTACAGCGCCCCCCTGAACAGAATAATTCTTATTTGGCATTATGATCCCACATCACACACTCTAGTCCAGAGCAAAACATGCCTCTGCATTTAACCCATCCTCTCATCTGTTAGCCATGTTAGCATTTGGGAATAGTGCACCATGCATGCTCCAGGGCTCCTCAGTAACAGGTGAAAGGATGGAGGACAGAACTCAGAATTACTGACATCACATACAGTACATACGTACCTGTTGGTGTGGGGAATTCAATCTGTAACCCAGATCTGTGGCCCAGAGGGAAAGAGAAGGGCAGGTAGGCAAATAGCCAGAGAGACATAGAGTAGCAGAGGAAGACAGAAATAAATATAGATAATAGAGAGGAATGAAGGAACATGAAGAGAGATGTACAATTCTCATTGGACATTGTGATCACACAACACACACAACAAGACATGACCCCTGGATTTAAAGGGACACTGTGCGGGATTTTCACCAGTTTGTAATTGAAATTTAAGATACCCATTAATAAATACAGTATTTTTAAACCCATTTCACATCTGTCCCGAAATCTAAGTATTTTGTTGAACCGAAATATAGCCATTTCTACCTACATAAAAAAGGGGATCTTCTCCTGTGCGGCATCCATCTTGAACTACGGACCGTCTGAAGGACAAACAGTATTACAGCCACGCCTTTTCGCCGTTTTCATAAATCCGACCGCGGCCATGACCCTGACACACAGCAGCAGCAGCAGCATTGGATTCAGTACTCTACGCTCTGTTCGGATTGTAGCAACTTTGAACATAGACAACAAAATGCAAGACCACACATATTCCAAGCTGAATGAGCAAGCAACTCCCTCAACTAAGAGGAAAAGAAGAAGGACTCTCGACACGGACAGAAGTCGAAGTAGTAACAAAAAAAGAGTGAACATCGGAGCTTCGTTCCAAAGGTGGAAACATTTGATGCAGCAGAGGGGGATAACAAGGAATGCTGAATTTGCAGCGCTGCTTCTAGACAAGTAGGTTTACTTTACATGATTTGTACGGTGTATCAACCTTGAATTCAATGTTCAAATATTTGATCAATGCATGACCGTGTAATAATTACTAGCACTAGCTCTACCCGCAAGCGGACGGTGTAACTGGGCTAGGCTAGGTTACGATGAAGAAATAGCCAGCTGATTTGGCCATCACGCGCACTAATGTTTGTGATATTGGTCTCCTTCGGTCATTTATCTTACATTCTCCTGAGTGTAAATGAAATGCTGGTTTTGTTTAGAGCCATATGGGCCATTATAGATAGTTTTTAATTCTGCTTCATAGTCACGCAGTATCATTTGGTGTAATAGGCAACCACTTGAGATGAACTGCAAGTAGCTTGCCTTAGCGAATCTGAAAGAATAGAAAACGGTGGTTACTGCTCAGATCATCCCTTTTGCTACACACGAATTGTGTTGGCATACGATAGGGAATGCATTTCACAATGACATTTTGGAAATGTGTCTAAAGACATTTTCTTTTTCTGTCGAAGTTATGAGAGATGGCTGGCAACCATTGATTCAACTCCCATGAAAGAGTCTCACTCTCTACCTGAAGTGCGCCAGTATCCGCAAGTGTCAAGCATCTCAAGCGGAGCCGAGCAGCAGTGAGTTATCAAAACACACCCTATCTATGCTGTGTTCTCTATCTCTAAAGTGTAAGATAACATAGGCCTAATGACTGTCCTTATGTATCGTACAGGGACGAACGCTTGACGGCGATTGCTGAGGCAGAAGAGATGGCAAGTCTTGAGCAAAGGTATGCCACGATACATTTGATGATAAAATTGGCTTCATTATTAGTCTCCTATTCTCCATTTATGTCAAAATAGATATTTACTATATAATCACAAGTATTTTTTTGTTTGTTTTTTTGAAAGCTTGCTTGACATGAGCTTTGCAGAGTCTGAGCTGGATGAGGATGCCCACAATGACCCCATGAACAGCATGTGAGTGACACCATCGATATATTGGTCCAGTGTATTGCTGCTTGTTCATTGACAATTTCTCAGTGAAGCCATGAGGTTACAAACAAATGCTTTCCACCATCACAGAATTGACTGGACAGACGAGGGCCCTGAAAGTGATGGCGGAGAAAGGGATGACAGTTCAGATGAAGAGTATCTTCCTCCTATATCTATACGGTGAGTCTGTAATGAATTTACTTTGAGTTTGTGACATGCTGTTTTGTGTTTACAGTACATGTGAATTATGTATTGTGGTAGACTACTGCTGGATAAATAAGGAGTAATGGTGTGGGGGGTATGTAAAACGCTGTAGGTACATTATGTGGGTGAGTGTCATGCAATGTGGGATGCTCACAATGTAAAAACAGCTAGCTTCCTTCATTACTTAGTCAGCTAGCACCCTTGGGCATTTAAAAGTGTGAATGTGAATAGGTGACCGGCAGGAGGGGGCACACCCATGAAAGGGGGGTAAGTTGTATTATTCAGATTCAGAGACGTACAAGTATGTGTGCGACATGATTCAACAAAAAACAAATTCTGTACTAGATTGATGGACTGCCTTGGTGTAAAAATGAATATCCCCATGAGACTTTAGTGACTCTAATCTTAAACTCTCCAATGTTCTTCCTACATAGACTGGGTGGTGCACTGAAAGGAGGTCTCTCTATAGATCATCTCCCCATTGTTGGCCTGGATGAGACTGTTCATGATCTGCCCGAGGATGAGGATTGTCCGGATGACCCATTGCCCAGTGCTGAAGTGGTGGATTTCCCATGCCCAGAGCAGGTTCACTCTGAGGAAGATGTCATTGGTGTCCGTGCTGCTGTGACCTATGAGAACTCCCTCAAGCAGCTTGTAGAGTTCTTAGTCCTGCCGGTGGACAGATGCACCCATGTTCTTTCTTACGGTGAAGTGTGCAATAGCGGTGCCCTGTTTCGCACAAGTATCTCCTTCAAGGGCACAGCAATGGCTGTTGAATGGGTAAGCTTTGACCAATGATTGTCATGTAAGGATTGCAGTGATTGACACACGCAGCTGCATGTGGCACTCTATATTAAATTACCTTTCTTGCTTTTAGGTGTGTGCCAATGGACATCGTTTGTGGAATTGGAGTTCCCAACCAATTATGAAGTTTGCAATGCTGGCCGGGGATTTTCTTCTTGCCACCAACATTTTGCTGTCCGGGAACAATTATTCCAAAGTGGCACTCCTGTTTAAATTCATGAACATCGGCATGGTGAATCCCAACACGTACTTCAAAATCCAGGATGCGTACTGTGTTGGTGCTGTGAAAGATTTTTGGGAAGAGAGGAGGTCTGAGAACATCAGTCACCTACAAGGGAAAGATGTAGTTCTTTTAGGTATGTGATTTTATGTGCCAATTTATTTTTCTTTGATCTTTGAAATTGTGGCATTTCAACAGTCATGATCAAATATTGCACTCTTCATCGTGTGTGTGTGTGGCAGTGTAAGATCTCTGTCTGCCAAGGGCATAATGTAGCCCATGTGTTTTAAATGTTTAACATGCTTTTAGATAACATATTGTACTGTAGATCTAACTATGCTATTTGGCACATTGATTTTTTTTATCTGGCATTAATACATGTTACTCTGTTCTTGACTATTACTATGCATTGGTGGCTATGTACATGTTCATGGCCAGAATCATGGTCTGTGACCTACATTACAAGTGTGCGTGTTGTATTGTTGTTTTTCACAGGGGACGGGAGGAACGACTCACCAGGACACTGCGCACAGTTCTGCAGTTATACCACCATGGAGCTCGAATCCAAAAAAATACTCCACGTTGCCACCATTGACAAGCGCCAGACGTCATGGAACTCCAACATCATGGAGAGAGAGGCCTTCATCCAAACCGTGGACAAGCTCTCCAAAGAAATCCGGGTGGTTGAGATCTGCACAGACGCTCATGTACAAATCGCTGCCCTTCTAAGTAAGTTGCCCTCAGTTAACATACAGGACAAAATAGCTGACTAATAATGTAAATAATGGCTGTTTTAATAACATGCTTGGATTTCACTTCACAGACCCTGACAAAGGCAGATACAAGGACCTTGCAATATTCCACAGCCTAGACATGTGGCATGGTGCCAAAAGCCTGTCAAAAAAGATTTCTGCTGTAAGTATCGTGTATGGTCTCAACTCTCTGTAGGTATAAAAAAGTGGCTGTTGTTGTCCAGCTCTGGTAAAATGTATTGGTCAACATTCATGTGTTCATTGGAATGCATTTGTTGTGGTTCCTTTATCTCTCAGGCAGCAAAAGGAAAAGGACATTCCGTGCTATTGAACTGGCTGAAGGACATCGTCAACCATTTCTGGTGGTGTTGCAAGATGGCCAGCACAATTGAGCATTTTCTTGTGAGGACATACTTCTATTGCAATTACACATGTGGTAATGAAGTTATACTGTATATCTTACATATGTTGCCATCTAATTCTCTTGCGTTGTGTTTTATTCTGGACAGGGCCTTTGGGTTGGTCTTCTGAACCACGTTTGTGACATCCACTCATGGACTACAGGTAGCTGTCAACATGGTCACCTTGAAGCCCTTGAGGGAAAGCAGTGGCTTGAGAGAGACTCCGATGCCCACAAGACCCTGTATCGAATCCTCTGGAATAAACGCTGGCAGAAAGATGTGCATAAGTACCTGCGCTTCAGGTAAAATATAGACGTGTGTGTGTGTGTGTGAAATCTCTGCCAAGGGCATAATGTACCGGTAGCCTATATTTGTAACATGTTTACCATGCTTTTTAATAATGTGCATGTCCTGTGTATTGTACTGTGGATCTACCTATGTCATTTGGCACCTTGATTTGGCTCTTGACTAATACTATGCTTTGGAATATAGACATGGACATTTTCCAAGGTTTTACAGAACTATTGGCCTTGTGATTTTGTGACTTCACTCATGGGTACTTTTCATTTTCATACAGATCCACAGCACACCTTGAGTCATTCCAGAATCACATCCTGATGTATGTCAGCAAGCGCCATGCCTTCAGCTACCATGTCTACGAAGCAAGGGTTCTATTGGCAGCACTGGACTACAATTTCCATCGCAACAGACCAGCCAGAAGGAATGCAGACGGCAATCAAATGTATGAATAGACATTTGAATTACTTTTTACTTGACTGAAAAATATACCAACCTCCTTCCTTTCACAAAGAAATGCTATTCATATCAGTTCTGCTGTCCATCCCATTGTCAAAAATGGCTGACCAGTAAATGTTCATTATTTTTGTATCATTATTATTTTTATGTTTCCTTCAGGTTCAGACGGAAATTCAACAAGAACGCCAGAAGATACAGTCTGTATGCATTGAAAACGCAGAAGGACTATGGCTACATTCCTGAGTTGCAGACACAAATCATCAGAACAAGACTGGCAAGTGATGGTGGTATGCCACATACCAGGACCATGAGGGATGACGACCCCAGAAGAATAGGTCTTGTGCCGGCCATTCCTGCCCCATCGATAGCTGAACTTCTACGCACTCAAATCTCAAGAGGTTTAGGTAAATAGAAAAGTGAAAAGCACCTCATTCAGAATGTTGTTTATGGTCCATTAGATGCTCAGTCAACAGACAAATGACTTGTCAATACATATACCATCCTCCTTTTTGTGCCACGTCTGCCATGTTCCTGATTGCCTGCTGATTACATTAGCAGAACAAAAGACCACCATGTCTCCTGCTGATGAACCCCTCCCAAAGTTTCACCTACATTGTCTCCCTTCCTGGGGGTTGGGGAAGTGTTAACGACCCTCTAAGCCCTCAGGGAGTGGGTTTTCAAACTTGACCAGTTCACTGAGGTGAAGCAGAAATGAGATTAAGATATCTGTGTTATAGAAATGCTGCATGTTTACTTTTTCATGTTTGGTGTTATTTTGAGGCCCTGCACAGATAAAAGCAGCAGCTCCAATGGGCCCTTCTGCCACCACTTTTGGTCGCGAAAGGAAACCTTTTAACACCATATGTTTCCTGGCTCTAAACATTATATATACTTAGTATACAATGATTCACTGATGTTGTGTTCCCCTTGCTGCGCACAACTCATCTTGATTGTTGAAAACCGCTGTCGGTCAAAAAAGGAAAAGCTCACGTGGTTGGCAACCACTCTTGCTCCTCCTCACAGTGTTTATTAAAACAAAAACAAAAACCCATGTATACTCTGACCCACCAATCTGAATCTGGTCAAAACTATAGGCATGCAGACACTGGAACGAACAACAGTAAGAACAAACAAGTTACTTGTATGCACTTGTCTAATTGTGCTTCACTTCTTTTACAGAGCCTGCTGACAATACAGATGCTGACCCCTGATGATGACCATGCAAGCCACAATCCCGTTAAATCTTGGACCGGCACAGTCTAAATGGCACACAGCGTAGTGTTGGATTGTTGTAAATACACTGTAACAATAATGTAAATATGAATAAATTTGATTTGTTTGCATCTGTTTGCTCTTTTTATTGTACAGTATTTACACTTGGGCCTACACTGGTAATTGTTAGGTAATTTCTTACACCCTTATTCCCATGTCATAAGGCAAGACAGAAAACAGTCTGTGGTGTTCAAATATTTTTAATAAAAACTATTGTATATACATGCTGTGCAGAACAATAGAAAATGGTTAAAAATAGAAAACGGTTTTTAAAAAAAAAAGGATCTGGCCAAACACAATAAAAAATTACAGTCCTGGAGTGTAGCCTCTGTACTGTCCATGAGGATCTGGAAAGGTCTCCCTGATCTTGAATACGCAACAGCTTGGGATAACCTTTCGGTTTCCTCCACCCAGTGATCCATACTGCCAAAATATATAATGTCTGTACGCAGCATACCGGAACTCCCTGTTGTCATCGCCTGGCTCCCTTAGCTGACCCAAGACAGTAATCTCCTCCCTGTATTGGCGGTGAATTCGCAGGTAGCCTGCATCCAAGCAGTAGTGTTTGAAGTGGCGTAGCAAGCTTATACAGTTTTCTGGAACTTGGCCACAGCATTTGTTTTCCAGAATTGATGGCATCTGAACACAGTTGTCACATATACACCATCGCAGGACAGGGGGTTCAGCAGGTCTTGGAGGAGGAACACGCAGATGTTGAAAGTCCAACAACACATCATAGAGCACTCCTGGTTGCTTAATCAGCATCTGACGTGTGAGTTGCACATGGTCTTCTAGGCTCATGCCCTCTATAATGCGCTGGAAAGACACAATACACAGTGTAAGTTGAATGTAGACAGAAAACAGTTTTGTTCATACTGAAGGTATGCAATGGGAGTATGTTTTTCATTCATTGTTAACATGGAAAAACAGTCCTTGTTTACATGTACACATTTGTTCATATGCATTGCCTCTGCATGAAATCAATGGTAAGGGGGTGAGCATAATTGTCTTGATAAATGGTAACAGGGTGAGCACAATTGTCTTGTGTAAATCCACATATTATCATTCTTAGTAAGACATATGACAGTTTCTCAAGGACACAACCAGGGCCCATCACCAGCCAAAATGACCAGTAGATGTTTTACATTTATTAGCCAAACAAACTGACTGATGGGACAAACTAGCAAGTAACATCTTTTCTACCAGCCAAACTGAATTTTACCCAGCATTTGGTTATTGTTAATTTTGAGCCCTTGTTACATCACACACACACACACACACACACACACAGGTCTGGACTGAAGAGAATGGCTGGAGTAAACTAGCCAAAGGCACTGTTCAGTGGACATGATTGGAGTTTATCTATGATGAACATGAATTCTACTATTTAGCCAAAGAATACTTACATCGATTTCCTCTTCCCTCTCACGTTGCTGTTCCGCAATCCTCTCCTCGTCCTCTCGTGCCAAAGCCAATTGTCTCGACGCTCGACTTCGCCTCCTTCCCGTTGGTGCGCGAGTGCTGGGTCCGGCAGCAGCAGTAGCACCTCGACCAGATGACCCTTCCTCTTCTTGCTGTAGCACGGCGCCCCGTCCTCTCCCTCTCGCTCCTCTTCCTCGTCGCCCACGATCTCCCCCTGCCTGTTCTGGTTCAGGTTCCCAATCTGATGATTGGATGAACGATTCCTCTTCTATTGATTGCAGAGTGCTTCTACCTCTGCTTCTGCCACTTTGCCGATGACCCCGACGTCCTTTCCCACGTAGAACTGACTGTACTGGGGAGTCATCTGATGATGATGTCTGCTGACTCTGTGTGTGGCATAATCGGACAATCGGATAATAACAAACTTTATTATCGGTATCATCTGCACGAGCAAACGGCACACAAATATAGCACAAGTTGTTGTGATTAAGTTTAGGAATAAACGGTGCATAAAACTGACCTGATTTGTTCATCTTTGCAGTGCAACTTGTAGAAGTAGGTATGCTACTGCTAGCACCACTGACCTAAGCAAAGACAGCTATCAGGTTTCATCATCATCCGGTTCAAACAGGAAGAAGTTTTGTCAAATAATATCTATGGTTTTGTGAATGAACCTCGAGGGTTTCCGTAGCCCTTTTGGACCATCGAGTTTTAAAAAAGTAGTTGCAGTACCGTTTTTGACCATTTCCCGCACAGTGTCCCTTTAACCCATCTCACCTGTTTAACTCATCTTACCCCTTGATTTAATCCAGCTCACCTGCCATCACATAATTGCACAGGGAGCTGTTTGTGGTTGAAGTGTAGGTGAGAGGACGGAGGAGACTGCTGGTAATTTGCTGCCACCACGTGTCTGTTGATTTGGGGGATTCATGTGACCCTTTGGCGGCAAGTCTGTTCAAGATCTCCTGCTCCATCCCCACCACCACCAGTTCGGTCCGGTCTACCTGCCAGTGGGATTAAAAATTGGATTCCAGCTGTATGGCAATGGCAGGCTCTACTGGATCCGCTAAGGAGGGCTGTTGATTGGACCTATGCGAAAGGGTCTACCTTGTGTCAAATTCTATGTCACCTATGTTAACAGGTGTTAACAGTTTCATCTCTCTGAGACTCAACGGCTAAACTAAAGGTCTCGACCGATAGGAGGTTTACTAGCATCCATTACAGGTGACTGTCCCAAAGAGAAAGATGGATGCAACCTGTTATACTTCTGTTGCAAGTCCGACCCCACCAGTATATGCCCAGAAGAAAAGGGATGGAAGGACAGATGGGCAGGCAGGCAGGAAAACAGAAAAAAACATCCAATTCAATTACACCAATGACTAAAGGGCTAACCAGTAGGCCTAATGCATCATCTCACATGCTCACGTATTAATCTGAAAAAAATATACAAAGGATACATAACTGCCAGATAAATTCAAACCGATGCCATCAAAATCTGTTTTCATCTCAGTGTTTTAGTACAAAAGTCTTTTGAAGACAACAGTGTTGAGTAAAACTTTGCAAAAAAAGTTTAGAATCACTGATGCATAAAAGGATTAACGTACTAGCTGTGAAAGTAATTGGCAGTTAGTCAAAGTAATGATTTTCAAGCCTACTTATCCAACAGTCATGCTAATCCTGTTTATGCAAAAAAAGGGATTTTTTTCTCTTTCTGATCACACAGTACACAGTGTAGTTCAGTGGTTCTTAACCTTTTTTTCACCCTTACCTGTGTCCCCAAAACAAGCCCCCACCAGTGACCAGTTGTTACCCGGATGAACTTGCAGACGTCCACGTTGTTGTCGCAGGTCGCAGAGAAAAAAACAAGCATTTTGCATCACAAACCATCTTTCTGGCTCCCGGGCTCTAGCACATGTCTGTCTGCGTGAACGCGTCTTTGGTGCACAACCTTTGTTTCATAACACAAGTGTTAGCAGGGGGATGCCATGGCAACAGTTCCTGAGGAGCGAGGTGTGGGGACAATGGCCTGCTCAATTTAATGTCCCTATAAAATCATCAGTTGGGTCATGGGGGAACATAGAAGTCATCTGAGAATTCCGGAACCCTAAAAGTTCTTCGAAGGATCATAAAAGTTCACTGAAGAATGTACTGTAAAAGTTCTGGGAAGAACAAGGATCCATACAGAACGTTTAAGAGTTCTTTCACAGTGGCAACTTGGTTCTCTGAAAAACCTTCAAGAAGTCCTTGGCGTTCATCAAAGAAGTTTTAAGTAAGCAGCAAAAATTGCAGTGTTCGTTCAACACTTAGAGTTTAATTCAAAACTAATCATGCTGGTCCTACTGTACTCTCTGAGTTTTAAAATAAGACTGTAGAGTTTACTGTGTGAACATTTTCACCCGTGCTTTCTCAAAATCTGACACCAGTAAATGAGTCAAAGTCATGGGTGTTGTACAGACAGACAAATCAGCTGATTTAGCCTGGACACATCGCCCAATATAATTTGTCCAAGCATTTCACCCAATTAGAACATTACCAAAAAATAGTGTTTAGAATAATTCATACACACTGCAAAGCCTACTTAGACTACTACTGTCGCTCTTCACAGATAGAATTGGATATATTTTTATCAGTTAGGGTCAATTCTGCTTGTTGTTAAGCCAACCTAGTCTAGTATTATATTCTTTTAGATCTAATTACATCTTCTAAGGTCTAATTTAGACCCTATGAAAACAAAAACCTGATGTGAACCCCATTTTGTCTGTCTGCATTATATTTAAAAGATGAACATGCGGTAATGAGCCTACGACTGCACTTTGGGAGCCTTCGGGATAGCAGTAATTAAGATTTAATCTAGTATGATGTGTTATGTTAAACTTATTTGACTTTCCCATTAAGTATTTTTGCACGGTCATTAACTAAAAGTCTTAAATCAAATAGGGTCACTCACAGCGTGTGTGTGTGTGTGTGTGTGTGTGTGTGTGTGTGTGTGTGTGTGTGTGTGTGTGTGTGTGTGTGTGTGTGTGTGTGTGTGTGTGTGTGTGTGTGTGTGTGTGTGTGTGTGTTTGCATGTGCGTGTGTGGTGCTGATGGAGGCATTTGTCTGGCTATGTTTTGGTGTGGGTTTCAATGTGCTTGTGTCATTCATTAACAAAGGCCCCGACAAGCTTGACAGGTTAGTGAAAGAACACCTTCACAAGATCTAGGGTCCATTCGAAACGGGAAAGGCAGCTGTCCTTCCAGTGAGCTAACTGGACATCGAGTCACCAAGTGTGATTCGAAATGAAAAATTGTTTTATCTCCTCACTTGGCAGTTCACTGCAATTGTGGGCGTAACGGGGATATTTTCAGGGCAACATCAGATGCTGACTTGGTGCTGCCTTATACCCAAAATGCTGTGCGCCACCTCCCTCTCAAAAGGATACATGAAAACAAACATGGCTACCACCCGAGATACTACCTCATAATGCTCTTTATTCTGACACTTACTATGTACGTAGATATTGAGAATCGAAGGGATAAATCAACATCGCAGTATTTAAATATGCGGCCGCTAGATCTATTTATAG
>NC_085877.1:15697826-15700326 GCF_034702125.1 Engraulis encrasicolus | reverse complement strand
ATTGATTTATTATATTGTTCATTTACGGACTCCTGCATGAGCTGGAGTTGTATATTTGACTGCCTGATATTTGATAGTGCTATGGCTCAATTTTCTAGCTCATTTTCTGTTCAGGTGCTTTGTTCCTTTCAACCTTTCCACCCTTCTCTTTCTCAGATTTTATCGTCCAAAAAGGGAGATTGTGCAGCAAGTCACCAACAGACAAATAACATCCTGAATTTCCCCCTGATCAATAAAGTTACTCTACTCTACTCTACTACTACCCATATAACAAAAGGGAAAAGGTAAGGTAAGGTAAGGTAACTTTATTGGTAGGAAGGTAGATTTGTTTGCAGGTAAAAAAGTAGAGGCGTGCGACAACACCACACAATACAGTGACAATGACGCAAGACAACAACAAAAGACAGGAGACTAACAAAAACAAAAACATTGACAACATTGAAACAGACATAACAAACAGAACAAAACAAAACAAAACAAAAGCAAAATGCTCCTGGTTGGATAAGCAATAGCAAGATGAATTAAAAAAAAATAGAGCTATATGGGGGGTGGAAATCATGTCCTGTTTAGGGCATTAATAGCTGAGGGGACAAAACTACATCTATACCTTTTAGTTTTGCACACAGCCATTTTGAACCTACGGATAGAAGGGAGATTCGTTAGCCTAGAAATCTAGACGCCCCTAGCGACCGCAAATTAGACCCTGGTCGTTTTGCGAGGCTGAAAGTTATCCGATGACAGGGTCAATCAAATCGCGAGGAGCGAGATGGGGCGCCAGGCTACCTAGTAAACACAGGAAACTTTCTAAGAAGAAACATGGCGGCCGTCAGTGCTACGTACAGCACGAAAGTTTTTGCTTAATTTAAAAAGCCTGGATGATAATACATTTCGTGGCTGACATGGATTGATGTAAAAATACACCATGAACTTATCGGACACAAATAGATCACTACACATTACTATTTGATCATTCGATGTATTAAGCTAGCTCGGTAAGCTAATTTGAGCATTTTACAGAACCAGATAGTCACACTATTATCAGATTGCTGCCCCAATTTCTAATAAAAACGATTTTAAAAAGCCATTAAAAACGAGACATTTGGGAGCGTTGAAAGTCTTTGAGTAGCTTACTAATGACACCTAGTCTACCTAGCAAGCTAGCCAACCTGTCGTCAATAACAGAGCTAGGTATCCAGCCTTGTATTATACGCCTGCCCCAAATTCTAATAAGATCCATGTCATTAAAAACGAGACATTTGGGAGCTTTGAAAGTCTTTAAGTAGCTTACTAAATAGATGGAAATGACACCTAGTCTACCGAACTAGCGGCCAGCCAACCTGTCGTCAATTACACAGCTAGGTATCCAGCCGTGTGTTAGTTCTATGGGTATACAGCAAGCTAACACCGAACATGCCATGTTGACAATAATCATAAATATAACCATTTAACAAGCCCCAAATTGCTCAACATTTCGCTGGTTGATCAAGGAGGGCCTTGTGGTTGAAAACGAGGCATTATTGAACTGTGTAAGTGAAAACACGATTCATTAGGAAACTGGTTTGTGGCTGTGGTGATCACACGCATTCATTCCTACGACGGCTCGAAGTTGCCGCTTCACCTACAAAGGGGCGCGTCGCGTGTACGTTCTGAAAGACAGCTGTGACGTTACATAGAAGTGTGTGGGGGTTGGTTGTTCCACCATCCTATTGCGTGGCGTTGAGTGCCAAGGCATTTTGATAGACAACTGTTTATCCCGCCCACACTCTCTCCGAGCTCGCCCAGAGCCTTGTACAGCTTTTTGCTGTACGGGTCTGGCTCGCCAGGCTAGGAATTCGCCGTATCGTGGATGAGATCTGTCCTCTAAGATGGACATACATTACATTATTGGAAAATAGGAAAATGCATGCATGCATGCATACACACACACACACACACACACACACACACACGCACACACACACACACCAGTGACGTGCGCTGGGATTTATGGCTGGTGAGGCAACCTTTTCAACATCAGATTTTCAAATAAATAATTGCCAAATAGGCCTACCGACAAGTTCCATATGTCATAGCAGCTTTCTTAACATAAGGTAGGCCTACATATTTTGACATAAGCTTACTGCATTTCCGCAGAGAAAATGCTATTAGATCTCTCTCTCTCTCACACACACACACACACACACACACACACACACACACACACACACACACACACACACACACACACACACAGGATTCAAACAGTGGTCTCACATAAACCACACATCACCAATGTGGACAGCAGAGCAGAGCAGAGCAGAGGAGAGGAGAGGAGAGGAGAGGAGAGAAGGGGAGAGGAGAGGAGAGAAGGGGAGGGGAGAGGAGAGGAGAGGAGAGAAGAAGAGAGAGGAGAGGAGATGAGAGAGGAGGAGAGGGGAGGAGAAGAGAGAGGAGAGGAGATGAGAGGAGAAAGGAGGAGGAGTGGAGAGGAGCTCAAGGAGAGGAGAGGAGAGGGAGAGGA
>NC_085877.1:15654205-15690226 GCF_034702125.1 Engraulis encrasicolus | reverse complement strand
CGTTTTGGTTTCTGCATGGCGCTGCGCGTGCATAGTAGGCTGCATTAACATGGTAGGCTATGATTTTGCGACATTGTCAGCATTTAAGATAGTGTTAGTCATGTCAACGTTACTGTTTTGAAAGATGTAATTGCTGTCAATGCCAACAAACAGTTTGAGTTTCTAAATTCTAATATATCAGTTTCAGTAGCCTACAATCTTAAATAGCCCTAGTGTAATTATTACCTCCGCCAGGAGGTTATGTGATCGCCTGGGTTTGTGTGTGTGTTCGTTATTGTATGTTCGCACTGCTATTTCACAGCCTGCCACAAGGTGGCCGGATGAGCACTGAGCACATGTGGAACATAACACGGATTGCCGTGAAAAGGGGGGGCGGGGTCCACTCTAGTGTTATCAGTACAAGCTGCCCAACCACATTATCCAAGCTCACAAGGTGGCCGAGGTGAATTGAGCTATGACAGGGCATGCTTGCGAGGTGGATTGATGGACAGTGACCACAGCCAGAATGTAGGCTATTACGCGCATATTTGCTGTGCCTACGTGGCTGCGCAGCCAATAGCACACCAAATGATATATAATAATAATAATATACAATATGGCACACACACATATCGTCGCAGAGTGTTTGCCCTGTCAACCAAATCAGCTTTCGTGGAGTTAATTGTTCTCCAAGTGTTTCCTTACTCAGTTGAAGGCTGGAGATACTATTGATAACGGCGAATAGTATAACAGATAACAGACAGCGCCAAGGAGGAAAAGGTAGCCTATCCGGTTCACTACAGGCTACATGAAAGGTTAATCAAAGTTGTGCTGCGACAGTCACCACACAGCCAGGCAGACAGAATGCACACAGAACGCGCGGATTTGCTGTGCCTGCATGGCTGAAGCCAGGTGCGTGGGTAGCCAATAGCACCAAAACATAATGTAGCCTAATCAATGTAATCAACGATGCATATCGTCGCAGCTTACGCGGAGTGCTTTCTCTCGTCTGTCCAGTTGAAGTTTGTAGCCTACAAATGTAGGCTAGGCCTAGTGAACTGGATCCTTGGCGCTGTTCATCAGCCTAACTGTTCACCGCCCTATTTTTTTTTTTTTAATTCACCCTTCGTACGCATATCGTCGCAGCTTTCTCGGAGTTTATTGTTCTCCGAGTTTTTCCCTGTCAACAAATCACCCTTGTCTGTCCAGTTGAAGTTTGTCAGTTAAAGCAAGCCTTTTGCTTAACAGCATGCGAAACACAGACTGGTTCTTCTAGCCTACTTTACAAATAATGAATGAATAATGAACGAGTGGAGAAATTAATAACGACGAACAGTTTAATCGTAGGTAGCAGCGCCAAGGAGGGAAAGGTAGACCAATCCAGTTCATTACATTTAAGCAGGTGTAGTCTATTTTTTTGAAGTGGGTATACTGTATATTCGAGCATTTTTTGAAGTGGGTAGCCTATACTGTATATATGTATGCCATTCAAAATAATGGATCAATCAATTTCAAGTGGGTAGGCCTAATGAAGCCCTTAAAATTTAGAAATGGGTATACTCCGTAGGCTATGCCTGCGTTCTACGTAGACTTCACCACTGCATTTAAGGTTAATCATGTTAACAGACCACAGTTAATCAAGGACATGGTAGGCCTAGCCTAATTAGGCCCTATAAAAAAAGACAGATATCATTTGGTTACAACTTCACTGTTTAATAATGGTGTATAAACCTACATAAATGACACCACATCATCACACAAATAGGCTATCCTATGTGTCTAAAAACAAACTGAACGTCCTTGGCGGAGGTCTGCACACTCTGGGTGCATTTCTAGTTTTGTATGCAATAATTTGTTTCATTAGTAGGCCTACATTGGATGGGCATATAGCCTTCTATATAATTTAGACTGATAGGTTGGCAAATAACCTACATTTCCATTGTGAAATATTATATGAGACCTACATAGGTTATCTACACAGTACATATGCAAATTATTGTTAATTATTTTTGGGTTTCGTGCGCTGTGTGATTAATCGCGATTAATCACAGAAAGTCATTGAGTTAAAGCGATTAAAGATTTTCATGTTTGCCCACCCC
This sequence comes from Engraulis encrasicolus, assembly GCF_034702125.1. Taxonomy (NCBI): domain Eukaryota; kingdom Metazoa; phylum Chordata; class Actinopteri; order Clupeiformes; family Engraulidae; genus Engraulis; species Engraulis encrasicolus. Next base: position 15,688,148 of record NC_085877.1, on the reverse strand, counting down.
TATTAAATACACATTAAAATGTATCAGAAGTGTTGCAACAGGTTAAACATAAATAAACAAATACATTGGGGGAAAGTTCGTACAAAGACACACTGGTTCCTACCATGCCCGGGTCGGCGCTTGCCTACTGGGCCGAACAGAGGGAACAGTCAGGGCCAACCCCGTAATACACACTTGAAGGGAAATGACCCCTAAGGCAGAACACAAAATAGTCCAAATTATTTAGCTCTGCAACCCCTGTTACACACGAGTGGGGCAAATAAACTCGTAAGGTGGTACACAGTCAAGAGTCTCACACACTGACTCAGATGGAGCTCACGCACTTCCACTACACACTCAAGTGACTGTTTCAACAAGGAGACTGCGTACCCTGGAACAGGGGCGCTGCCAGAAATGATGGGCCCCATGAAAGATTCAAATTTTGGGCCCCCTTAAGGGCCCCTCTCAGTGCTTGGGCCCCCTTAAGGGCCCCTCTCAGTGCTTGGGCCCTTAGAATCTGTACCACTCCCCCACCCCCTAGCGGCCCCCATGCCCTGGAACCACGACCATAAGGGCCAGTAGGGCTGGACTATTACCGGGTGCTAAAGCGGATCAGATCCAGTGTGAATTGGGGGGGGGGCAGACTAAGGGCCAAAACATACCAAGGCGGAACGGAACGGTCGCAGGACGGACGCGGTCTTTCTGCTTAGTTTTGGCCGGCGTGCTTTTCTATGCCTTGCACACTGACAGCGTCGGCGTGCGCGGCCAGTCCTGTTCAAAACCCTCCCCACAGCTAAAGCTAGCGTGCTACTTTGCCATTCATTTGAATGAGACACCGCCGGTTGCCGGCGTGAAAAATACACTGGAGTTCTATTTTCCAAATGCAGCGCGGCGCGGAGCCGGCTCCCGCGCCGCTGACGCCCGACTACCGCCGGTTGGTGTGTAAGGACAGATAGGTTTCAGTGTATTTTCACCGACGCCGGTAAAAAACGCGGCCGTTCCGCGACGCTTTACCGCCTTGGTGTGTAAGACCCCTAACAAAGGGAAGAGGAAACAAACTGAACAGAAAAAAAGAATAGCCCCCCTCAGCCTGTGGTCACTCCTTAGATTAGTCAGCTATAACCTCTGGCCACTATGACAGAGGGGGTAGAAAATAACACAACAACAAAAAACCCTCAAAACTACAATGCAGCAGCAGCAGTTAACACTTCACACTCACACAACACTCATAGGTTCTTTAGAATTTCTGTCTAGAGAGAACAGCAGCTGAGCTGCGCAGCACAGAGTTCTGTGACTATCACGCCACAGACACATACAGGTGAATGGCTCCGTAGGCAACTCTGCTATCCCGACCACCACTGGCTTCTTGCACACACTCAAGTGCACACAGGTAACTGGGTCCCGGTCACCAGCTGCACCACTTGAGTAAACGTCGGACTACTCGGGCACAGTGTTGCCAAAAGAAAATCAGCCAAAGTCGCTATGGGCTTGCTGAAAAGTCGCTAGATGACGTCATGACGTTACGTATGACGTCACAATGTCACGCACGGCGCGCTGATCTACAGAAAACGTGCCCACATGCCTTCGTCCACAGTACAAATGGGCGGTGCTAGCTACTTTTTGGAGATCAGAGCTAATCTGCAGCCCTGCTTAACCGTGGGAAACGCTTCTGATGGCGGCGCAGAGTCAGAATTATGTGGAAAAACGATGAATTTGTCACTGAAAATGCACGTTTTAAAAAGTCGCCAGATGCACCAAAAAGTCGCTAAAGGCGCTAGATGAGTTTTTTGTCGCCATGTGCCCGAGATTCACTGCGGTCGGTGCGGCCAGCCTGCTAGTGCTCATTTAAATTTGTCATATGCATATCCCAAGGAGCCGTTGTGGTAGCTTTTGTGATACGCACCGGATTCTCATGCCCCCTGTATCTGCTTGTAGGGTAGACAGAGTAAAGTTAAGTACAGGGTACAGTTTAGGTAAATCAAATATACCTGTGTAACAACAAGACTCTGATCTAATTCCAAAGTGTAGGCATAACATAAATGACAGTCCCAAAACATTTGGTGACCATATCGAAGATTGTGTAATCTCGGTTTATGTTGACATTCGGTTCCTGCCATATCTTTGTCCCATATCGCTTGCCGTAGCCTCATACAAGCAGATGTGCATGTGCATGAGAATTTGTGTGCGTATCACAAAAGCTGCCACACCGTAGTGCATCTTGTGTCACGTCTGTCTCTAGTTACGTGGCGCTATTCCGACGTTAATGTCTATTGTCGGAATACCGACACGTTTTCCACCGTCCGCCGCTATTCCTATATGCCGCTATTCCGACATCCCTAACCTTAACCCTAACCCTAACCCTAACCCCTAAAACACACAGAACAAGCTACCTCCTCAGGACCCCACAGGTGCCCTGAAGATGCCAGCGCCTAATTGCGGACAGCGTTTACGACAGCACATACCCAAGCGAAGGGGGATGGGGGGGGGGAAACAAAAAATACGAAAAACAACTATCCTGCTCCCGTTCCTACATGCTACATGTAGTCTGCCAGTTTTCCGGGTTAAGCATGTGATAGCAACATCGTATTTATGTCGGCGTTTGACACAAAAATGATCAATCATGTCATCCCTACAGCCTATTTGTAATACCCTCGTCAGTTTGCAGGGGTTCGCTAATCGTGTGTTTGCACACACACCTTATTTGAGACTGGTCCCCGTTCCCCACGGCCATTGAGTGGGAACCGGAAAGTCCTTAAATGCTAACAAGAAATACTACAGTCTGCTACATGTTTCCGGGTGACTTCGGAGCTCTATTACCGTTGCCTCTTACGGCAGATGGGGTCACCGATGGGCCTCTTACTATGTACTGAAAATACTCAACTACATCATATCAGCGTTGCTAACATTGCAGAGATCCTTCAGCAACATATTAAGACATTGCCATTACAATTTTGGTGATAGAAAGGTTATAACACAGGCTCTGTGCAAAGGGGTTACACTGTTTTTTTTAGTACGCAAAACTGTCACATTGTTCTATCCATTGCCTGTGTTAAAAGGTTTGTGTTAGTCAACTAGCTCGTCTTGTTAATCCCTGTAAGAAGTCTATGGACGGTACTGGCTGGCGCATCTCTCCTGGATCAATAGCCAATAACCAAAGTAGCTTTTTTGCATTCTCTCACTTGGATTGTAGGACTGTTGTAAGCGTATCTAAACATTTGACAACTAGCCTGTTTTACAATCTGTGTCTCATTTTAGCAAGCTAGCAGTATAAGTCAGGATATTCCCGACATGCAGCACATTAAAGGGTGATCTTCTTCTCCATGGTCCGCCATTTTGAATTTCCAGAAATGGATATTTTTAGCTGCAAAAATGACTGTTCTTGGGCCATACTAGAAAATATTAGTTTATTACTTAGTAAACGTTCATGAAAAAAAATCCAATTTGGCAATACCAAATGACCATTTTCTGCACAGTGTACCTTTTAAAGGTGAAATTTGTAATATTTTTCGCGGCTTCTTTCCAGAATTCATGCTGCCCATTCACAGATGTTACCCTTTCACTCACCACCCCCATCAAATTGTAATTATTCATTATGAATGGGCAATTTTCACTTTTCATACAATGAAAATGTGGATCTTCTCCATGTCTGCCATTTTGAATGTCCAGAAATAGACATTTTTAGCTGAAAAGCGTACTGTACTTTGGACTAGTAAATAGGCCTATTGTTTCATTATTTTAGTAAATACTTATGAATACATCAAATTTGACAATAGACAGCACAGTGACAATGGGCAGCATGGTTGCAATACCTACTCTGGCCTACACAGTGCACCTTGCTAGCCTAGCGCAGCCAGACCCGTACAGCAAAAAGCTGTACCAGGGTCTAGGAGAGCTGGGCAGCAGTGTGGGCGGGATAAACGGTTGCTTCAGCACTCAACGTCACGCAATTGGATGGCAAACAACCAATCCCCACACACTTCTGTGTAACGTCACAGCTGTCTCGTACACGCGACACGCCCCTTTGTAGTTGAAGCGGCAATTTCGAGCCGTCGTAGCAGTGAATTCGTGTGATGACCACAGCCACAAACAAGTTTCCTAATAAATCGTGTTTTCACTTATACAGTTCAAAAATGCATCGTTTTCAACCACATGGCCCTCCTTGATCAATCAGCGAAATGTCGAGCATTTTGGGGCTTGTTAAATGGTTATATTTATGATTGTTGTCAACATGGCATGTTCGGTGTTAGCTAGCTAGCTGTATACCCATAACTAATACATGGCTAGCCGCTAGGTCGGTAGACCAGGTGTCATTCCCATCTATTTAGTAAGCGACTTACAGACTTTCAAAGCTCCCAAATGTCTCGTTTTTAATGACATGGATCTTATTAGAATTTGGGGCAGGCATATAATACAAGGCTGGATACCTAGCTCTGCTATTGACGACAGGTTAGTTAGCCACTAGCGAGGGCCTCTTTGTAGGTGAAGCGGCAACTTCCAGCCGTCGTAGCAGTGAATTCGTGTGATGACCACAGCCACAAACAAGTTTCCTAATAAATCGTGTTTTCACTTATACAGTTCAAAAATGCCTCGTTTTCAACCACATGACCCTCCTTGATCAATCAGCAAAATGTCGAGCAATTTGGGGCTTGTTAAATGGTTATATTTATGATTGTTGTCAACATGGCATGTTCGGCGTTAGCTAGCCAGCTACCCATAACTTTCCCGGATTGTCGCTCCCAACGCAGGACGCTCCCCGCTCGCTCCCACTAGCCAGACTATCGATCCCACCGCCATATAACGGAGCTAGTTATCTTTTTGATGTTAGTTTTTTGTTTCTAACCCTAGTTTTTTTTTTCTAAGACTAACCCTAACCTAACCCTAACCTGGATACCTAGGTCTGTGTTGTTGACGACAGGTTAGCTAGCCACTAGCTTGGTAGACTCGGTGTCATTCCCATCTATTTAGTAGCCTAAGCTACTCAAAGACTTCCAAAGCTCCCAAATGTCTCGTTTTTAATGGCATGTGTCTTGTTAGAAATTGGGGCAGCAATTTCATTCTACACCTACAGTAGTGGTCTGATAATAACGTGTGACTATCTGGTTCTGTAAAATGCTCAACTTAGCTTACCGAGCTAGTTTAAAACATCGAATGATCAAATGGTAATGTGTTGAGATCTATTTGTGCCCCATAAGTTCATGGTGTATTATTACATCAATCCATGTCAGCCACGAAATGTATTATCATCCAGGCTTTTTAAATTAAGTAAACACTTTCGTGCTGTACGTAGCACGGACGGACACCATGCTTCTTCTTAGAAAGTTTCCTGTTTACTAGGTAGCCCGGCCCCCCTCGCGATTTGATTGGCCCTGTCATCGGATAACTTTCAGCCTCGCAAAACGACCGGGGTCCGCTAGACTGCCCCCGGGAGCAAATTCAATTTGCGGTCGCTAGGGGCGTCTAGATTTCTAGGCTAGCACCTTGCAGTAAATGCAACAACACTCGGGTAGGCTGTGGTGCTGTAATGATGCTCAATTGCAAAAAGGCTTAAAGTGCGCCAAAATATTCCCACTGATGCCAAATTCTGACCCAAACATCTGACCTTTTTCCAATCTTCTGTTTTCCAATTTTGGTCAGCTTGTGCGAATTGCAGACGCATACTTTGGTTGAGACAAGTGGCCATTTGAGTTACTGTTGCACATGAACTAAGGATATGGATTACTGGAACCTTGTCCTGTCATCCGATGCCACCACGATAAACAAATGCAATGGTCGTTTCCCAGCCCTACCCCATCTCTCCCTCACACTTGTTTCCGTCTCATCTTACACTGTCCTAATAACAGCCGAAAAAACACCCAATTTTTTTTAATCTAAATTTCAAGAATTGCCTCCTGGATGCCATTGGACTGCCCTACATGGATATGCATAATTTAACCCTCTGGTTGTGTTAGAAACATGGTTACGTTCATGGTGTTAACGGTCAAAATTGACCGCCTACACAAAAAAGGTAATAATACATTGATTAAAAATCTGATTTGCATATTTTGTGATTAATACCTTTTAGACGTCCTTTTGAAACATTTCCAATGTGATTTAACTGTTATTCTGCTTTGTTTTAGTGGTTTGTGGGCTTTTTTTCTTATCTTGCACCAATTCGTTCTATTAACCCTCTGGAGTCTAGGGCGACTCAGAGGCTTTCAGGCCGTTTGGAACACCTTTACTTTTTTCAGTTATTTCAACTAACTGTAAATATCTATACTAATGTGGCACATATGGTTGTCTTCTGAAAAGCCTACAAAAAAAGAATATGAGAGTAAAGTGAATGTAATATAAATGTATATAACTGTGGGAGATGTAAATTAATGGTCCGTTCATTTTTGACCAAAACACCATGAATGTAACAAGTTGGTGTATCTTCCACAATTCTTAGGAATTTCATTATATTTCATTTTGACCATTTGAATAGGTAAGCTGGAGATTATCATGAAGTGTCATTTGTGTATGATGAAAAATAGAGAAGTTATTTAAGAATGAAGTTTCAAAACGGTCATTTTTGACCGTAACACAACCAGAGGGTTAAATCCATCCGTTCCATTCAGCCCATTGCCAGTGCCATTGAGAAAAACAAATATTTCCCGAGTTGGCAGTCTATGACCAGCAGAGGGCGCCAAATACAAGCTTTTTTACATCGTGTCTGCATATCAGATCAACTCTCCAAAATCTCACTGGCGCGGGCGCGACAGTGGGTAAATAATTGTGTTGTAACTGAACCTGGGGACGTCAACTGAAATTTGTGTGGGACGTGTGGCTCATCTCGCAATAAGCGTAAGACAAGGCTGAAGGTGAAGAAGTAAGCTAGACCTCTGTACAAAAGTCCCAAAGTGGCGTCTTTTGGGGTGTGTCCGCAGCCTGAGCGCAGCTGCGCCGCTCTCCATGGTGCTGCATTTGGACAACTGGGAATGAGCGGTGACTTGAGACAGTGTGACTTCAGTGAATATTTGATGTTGGGAAATGTGCTTGTCGAGTGCTGTAGTTAGGCTGTTGTATATTTATTTTGCTGTATGGTGAATGCATGGCGAATTCCTTCTCTATTGTTTCGTCTATGCCTATGAGCTAGGGCGCAGCCACCAAGTTGTTTGAAGTGTTGACGCGCAGTCACAATAAGATGCACCAATTATATCGGCCAGCCATTATTGTAAAGAATGAAATTAGAAATCATTTATGAACGCAACATTTGAGAGTGTGCTGGTCTGGTGGGGGCAGAAGTTGAAAGCAGTTTTGATCTTTAATTGCAAGCAGCCTTTGTCCAACTCCGAGCGCCCATTGGTGACAGAAGAGCAATTTTAAAACGGCAGGAAACGTTCGAGTTCGTTTTTTCTGTGTCTCTCTCTCTCTCTCTCTCTCTCTCTCTCTCTCTCTCTCTCTCTCTCTCTCTCTCTCTCTCTCTCTCTCTCTCTCTCTCCCTCTCTCTCTACTGTGTTCTGGGGTTTCCTTCAAAGAGTATCAAGGGCTTGGCGTTCCAGGCTTCAGGAAAATCCCACGCAAGGGGCTGAATGAGCTGAGCTGAGTGCCTGCTGGCAGTGGGATCTGAGGGAAAGGAGGCGGGGGGAGTGCGCTTTCGTTCCGTGCTACGGCGCGCGCTCCGGAATACAGGAGACCAACCCCCGTGGCCGCGAACGCTTTCGCTATCGGTCGTTGCATGCGCAATAGACGACTCAGCTGTCGATTCCGCCTGTGCCGAATTAGTTCGCATCAATTGCTGGCATCTCTGTTCTGCGGGCTGGCACGAAAATAGGTAAGGATTCATCTTTTTGTTCTGTTCTGTTGTCTAAAAAACAATGCAGTCCAACATATAATCACCGAATGGTGTTTATTGATTGTGTTGTTCATTAGCCTAATTCTTGAACATTAATTGGTGAGATCCGCTCATAACGCGGCATCAATGGGAGAGCATCTTGCCAACCGGGAGAAAATGGATGGTTCGCTGTTGTAAGCCTTTCATTTGCATCGAGAGCAAAATTTTGTGATGATTTTATTTTTACTATAATGATTTGCGCTCCTGTATGGGTACACGCCAAAGCAAAAAGCAATTTCATTCAAGATTCGCGGGAGCACCCATTGTTTTTCCTCTTGCCTGTTTATGGGAACAATAACTGGTTGTCGTGCTAACTGTATTAATGCACGCGTGAGTAGGTGACGAAAGCCCCCTCAACTTAAATGCTGTGAATCGCTGACAAGCGCGCGCGTGTGTGGCTCCCCCGCCACCCCCCTCACCACAAAAAGAAGCGATTATCCGCTGTTCACCATGACCTACGTACTTTTGCTGAAGGGAGTCACAAAATCTGCCATGAAAGGCAGTCGATTTACGATGTTACTATGTTCTGTCAGCGCTGACAAAAAAAATATTAGCATGGCCAATCGTGGAGATGCATTCATCCTCCACAATCACCAGCATCCAGCGCCCATACAGTCGGTTCGCTGTGACGTCTTGCTGGCTCTCTCTCTCCTCCCATTCACAGTGGCTATACGCTGCTTTGACAGGTTGTAGTTAGGGGGGCATTATTCCACCGTGTTCCCTGCCTTCTCTTCCCCATTGTCAATTCAGGCAGGTGTTATTAGTATGAATAGGAGGGTGATCTCCAGACCCCCTCCCCGCCTGCCTGCCTGACTGCCTGCCTGCGTGGCCTCGCTGGCACGAAATGAAAGGGTTGGGAGGAGAGGAAGCGCTATGTCAGCGGGATACAGATGTGTCGCTCTCCCTCTGAACTAAGTTTTGAGGGGCTGGCATTACTGTAAATGGGCTGTGAAAGAAAGTGCTTACAGTAGGGGCTGTGCTGTGTATTGGAGAGGTGCTCTCTCTCTCTCTCTCTCTCTCTCTCTCTCTCTCTCTCTCTCTCTCTCTCTCTCTCTCTCTCTCTCTCTCTCAGCCCTTTAAAACAGTTTATAGCCTGCTGAGGAGGCTTGGATAATGAGATACCATATGTGCAGTAGACCACTGGTTCAGGAGTTGGTCTTGGATTAAGTGAGCTTCTGCTTTCTCTAGGCTACCAGTGAGATAATACATGTGGATGGGGGAGTAAACAGCCACTGCCTTCATCTTTCATACATGGCTGGAGATCCTTTTAGACAAGGCATGACTACCCGGTGATCAGGAGAGACTGTCCTTGTATGTTACTTGAGGCTGCTGGCAGAATGGCATGGACTGTGGACTGGACTGCATTTATATAGTGGCTTTCTACTCCTGCGAGCACTCTATGCGCTTTATAATGTAGGCTATGGCTCACATTCACCTAATGTAAACACGGTATACACTGAAGCAGTGTTCACAGTGGCGTGTCTAGCAGGCACTTCGAAGAGTTTTTACCAGTCCTTCTAGAATTGTATTCCAACATTCTACAGCTCCCATAGATCTCTACGTTAAACAACACACAGTAATTGTGACATTGTAATGAGAACTCAAATTTGTCGCCAACGTTCTAATCACATAGTTCTAATCACAAGGGGCTCCTCAGAGTGACTTGACCCATAGCCCATCTTTTCTGCTAGGCCTATCGATGTCTTCTCATGGCCAAGGCTTTAAATTCCCATCCTGAGAGGATTCAGACTCTGCTCGGCACAATTTAGATGTCCTATCCAGTTTGGCTCCAGAGCCAGCGTTTTCCCAATACAATCGTCGAGATTGGGTAAGATTGATGTTGAGCAAGCACAAGACATAAACTCAAGACTTTTGTTGTCAATATTCGGTTTCCATTGATGAACAGGCTGGTGGAGGTGCTTTAATGTGGAATGGTGGACTGAGTGAGATACAGATAGAAAACCATTTCAGTTTCACAAAAGGTAATCTCACAAATAATGGGTAAACTTGGCAATGTTCCTCCATCTATCTAGGAATGCAAAAGATTCAGAAAGCCACAGGCGCATGCACCCAGGCACACGACTGGGATGTGTCACTGTTGTGATGACACCCTTACACCACTGGCTTAAGCTGTCAGATCCTGTAGCGTGCAGATGGGCATACAGTACTGGGGGCTGGTGGGCAGAGGCTTGGCACCCTCCTGGGTGAGCAGGGAGAGGGCTGTGTGGTTCTACAGTAAGCAGTGGGTGAGGGGGATGGAAGAGGATTGAGGCAGGGAGCCAAGGCAAGGCAATTGTTTTGGTATAGTGCATTCCATACACAAGTGCAATTCATTGTGTTTCACAAAAAAGTAAAATAAAATAAAATAAAAATAAAGGGAGGAAGGGGGAGTGGGATAAAGGTGGAGTAAGAAGAGGAGAAAGAGAGGATGGATGGAGAGTGAGGGGAGATGATGGGAGAGAAAGAGGGAGGGCAGGACGGATTGAAAGAGAAGGTGGATGATGAGAGAGAGGATGGGATAGAAAGAGAGAGGATAAGAAGAGGAGAAAGAGAGGGTGGATGGAGAGAGAAGGGGGAGAGAGATGGATTGAAGGTGGATAGAGCGAGAGGGCGGGAGATGAATGGATGAATGGCAAGAGAGAGGGGAAGAGAGATAGAAGGAGGCCAGGGCTGTAACAATATCGTATCGACCTGAAAAATCACAATACTCAGAGTCATGATACTGTATTCCTGTGCAAGACAGCAGTTTCGTGATACGCCCTTTCAAAGTTCTGTTACCCTTCAGTCCAGAAAAAAACACGATATGTGCACTAGTTCCAGTTTCACATCATCATGATTATTATTTTTAAATTTTGGGTTAAACTAGTACTGCATTCTACCTACAACCTGTCAGTGTTTTTATATTACTTTATAATGTTGCCAAATGTGAAAAAAGCAAAGTAATTCATTGAAAACGATTCATCGTGAGGTGTATCGAACCGTAGGTCAAAGACCGTGATACGAATTGAATCGTGAGTTGAGTGTGTTGTCACAGACCTAAGGGAGGGAATAAGAGAGGAGGAGAAATAGGGATGAAGGGAAAGAGGGATGACAGGAGGAGGGTGGTGAATGGAACACTAGGCTACAGCTGCTTTCTCGTGCAGACTCAGCCGGGAAGCTGATTGGTCAGTCACACGTGAAGTACCATTCTCTCTCTCTCTCTCTCTCTCTCTCTCTCTCTCTCTCTCTCTCTCTCTCTCACACACACACATACACACACACACACACACACTTCCTTACCATTCTATTTTTTTCTGTCTGTTCATGTTCATCAGCATCATCATTTCTCTTTCAACCTTTCTTTTCAACTCTCTCTCTCTCTCTCTCTCTCTCTCTCTCTCTCTCTCTCTCTCTCTCTCTCTCTCTCTCTCTCTCTCTCTCTCTCTCTCTCTCTCTCTCTCTCTCTCTCTCTCTCACTCTCTCTCTCTCTCTCTCTCTCTATATATATATATATATATATATATATATATATATATATATATATATATATATATATATATATATCCTTTCCTCTGTTAATCTCCAGCTCAGGTCTCTACTCTCTCTGCCTCCCCCTTCCCCTTGTTTCTCTGTCTGTCTGTCTGTCTGTCTGTCTGTCTGTCTGTCTGTTTGTCTGTCTGTCTGTCTCCGCTTGGAACCAACCCACTTACTGCTGTGTCGAGTACAAAGCTGAAAGGTATGCATGGGTGACGCCCATTACCAGACCTTACTCACAGTTGCTTATGAAATCAGCAAGATTCCGATTCTTTAGCAGTCAAATTTCATTTGCATCACTGAGTGATGACGATGGGCGAGAGAGAGAGAGAGACAGAGAGAGAGAGAGAGAGAAAGCGATGGAGGTAAGAAACGATCTGGTGTGAGGGAGATGGAGAGCGAACAGAAAGACAAATGTGGAGAGAGCGAGAGAGGTGGAGATGGAGGCAAAAAAGATGTTGAGGAAAAAGAGAAATAACAGAAAGATAAAGGTGGAGAGTGAGAGAGAGAGAGAGAGAGAGAGAGTGAGAGAGAGAGAGAGAGAGAGAGAGAGAGCTCCACACCACTCTCCACAGTGTGCATAATTCAGAGCTTGAGGAGGGGAGGCAGATGGAGGAGGCATTCGGGTTCTTGTGTAAGCTCCACATCTGAGCTCTTTCAAGATGCCTAGGAAGAGGAGAGGGGAGCAGAGGAGAGGATAGAAAGGAGGGGGGGGGGGAGGAAAGCAAAGGAGAGGAGAGGAGTGGAAATCAAAGGAGAGAAGAGGAGAGGACAGGAGAGGAGAGGAGATGGATCTTGTGTAAGCGCCACATCTGAGCTCTTTCACCATCCCTGGGAAGCTGAGAGGAGAGGAGAGGAGAGGAGAGGAGAGAAAGGAGAGGTAGAAAATGGTTCTTGTGTAAATGGTAGAAAGAATTGACGATGAGAGAAGAAAGCAGAGGAGAAGAGAAGGTAAAATATGAAAAGACAGGTGTGGAAGAACCATACATAGGAAAAGAGGAGAGAAGGAGAGAGGGAGCAGAGAAAAGGGGATTGATTAGGAGAAATGAAGAGTGAACGGGGGAAGTGAGCGAGTGGGGGAAAGAGCAGCGATCGGAACAGAACCGAAGATAAAGGTAGAATAGAAAGGAAAAGAGTAGTGATGAAAGAGAAGAAGAGAACTGGGGACACTGGAAGAGAAGGAAAGGGGACTGAAGAGGAATGCAATAAAAAAAGGGCAGCGAGGACAGTAGAGGAGCTGAAATGAGAGAGAAAAAATGTGATAGAACAAGGGAGAAATGGCAAAGAAAAGGAGAAGGGGAAGAACAGAGTTGGTAACAGACTCAAAGACACAAGCAAAGTAGGGGAGAGATGAGACAGAAGAAAAGGATAAAGAAAAAAAGAAGAGTGGTTGAAGAACTGATGAGGAGAGGTGAATAAGGTGGAGGAGAGATGAGAGGTAAGGAATGGCGGAAGAGGAAATAATAGGAGAGGAGAGGTTGACGTAAAAACAGAAACGATGCAAGAGATGGGAAGTAGGGGAGAAGGAAGAATAGGAGGGCCAAAAAGGAAGAGAAAGTGCAAAGAGGAGAGGAAAGAATAGAGGGAAGGAGAAGAGAGGGAAGGAAAGGGGGAGAGGAAAGAACAGGAGAGGAGAGGTAAGAGATGCAAGGATGGGAAAGTATGTAGGGGAGAGGAGAGGAAAGGAGGAGGAGAGAAAGGAGAGGTTAAAAAACAAAATGAATGGGAAAAGAGGGAGAGGAAAGAATGCGATGCGATACGATACGATACGATACAATATGATGCAATACCATAGAACTTAATTGTCAGTTTTCACTGAAATTTATTTTGCAATGTCTGATCAAGGCTTGTTTCAGACAGGACATACACATAACATCACAAGGAGAGGAGAGGAGAGGTAAAGAAGTGCAAGGAATGGAAAAGAGCTGGGAGAGTAAAGAAAAGGGGAGAGGAAACGGGGAGGAGGAGGGGCTTTCTTTAGGGACTTGTTTCCAATTTTAGCTCCTCCAGTGGGTGCTGGAGTGCCGCGCCGCGCCATGCCGTGGGCCTACACAGCACACTAAATAGACTGCGGGACTGCTGGGCGTTTTCCACAGGCAAATGCATGCGCTGCTCCTACTGTAGCCCAGCCATCACGCTGTCTGAGCGCTCGGCTCTCTCTGAGTCTCGCTCTCAGAAGCTGCAAAAAAAGGTCTGGCCACTGACCCATATTTGTTGAACAACAGATCTGGGATCTGTCATTTTCCTCTCTCCTCCTTTGGTTTTTGTGGTGAAGGCTGTGTTTTATTCATGAGGCAGAGAGGAGGGAAGAGAGGGGCAGCGTGCTGTAATAACTGATCTGAAATCAGAGTGAGCTGCCTTTTTTTTTACTGGAGTAATATGGGGTGCGTTGGTATTTCAATGACCAGACTAATGCAGACTAATGCATTATTTATGCATGCGCATGTCACATGTACTGCACACTACTGTACATGAACGTGCAATTACAGCTTCCATGTGTTACTGTAATTGGTTGCCTTTAGCACAGTGCGATAACATGTGTGAGGCTGACATTTCTTTTCTGTTCCAATTGACAATCTTAAGAATGAAGCAACCGTAGTAATGCTGAAGGTTCACAGCCCTTTTTTTTTTTTTTTTCCAATTTACAATCATACGAAAGGGGGAACCAAACGGCATCATCACATTTCTTTTCTGTTGCAATCAGGAGTGTGTTTCTCGAAACCATAGTTGCTAACTACGTTAGCTACGGTAGGCTACTTTGTTGTTTGCTATGCAATTTCACATTGACAACCCAATTTGCTAAATGGTTAACAACTATGCTTTTGAGAAATGCACCCCTGAGTTGTATGAAGCAGAAGTATAATACTCTTACAGATGCAATTACAACACAGTATGATATTACATAGTTGAAACCATGCAGTGTCACACCAGTAGGGTAGACTGAGTACAGTTGAGTACAGGGTAGGCTACAGTTGAGACAAACCAAATATCTATGGGTAACGAGACTCTGATTAAATTTTTGCTGTGGACATGCGCATCGATATCCTCTTTGATCATGGGAAATTTGAAACTAGTACAGAACGCAGATCCAAAGATATTGGGGAAATGCGGTTTTCGACAGGTCAGATTTACTTCTTCCGGGTCCTTCAACAATGAATATCTAATTACCAGTAGGCGCAGTTATCCTCACATCCTGAAATATGTTCTGTCCAAAACAACATTCTTTTTAGGACCTTTTAATAGTCTCATTTGTGCATGGAAAGGGACAAAAATAAAAGTGTAGGCCTACCCAACTGTACTCAGTCTACCCTAATGTTGTAATTTCATCTGAAAGAGTACAGTAGGCCTACTTCTTGTTCTACTTTATACAACTCTGGCTCCAATTTGATAACCATAGGAATGAAGCAACCATAGTAATGCTGACAGTTCCCATTTCTATTCAGTTACTTTATTTTTCATGTAGTAATTTATGTAGCCCACACATATGGAAGAGGGAACCATAGATATACTGAAGGTTTCTTTCCTTCAGTAGTCTGAATTGGTGTGCAAATATTTTAAAACAGTGCAATTCTCCTTCTCCGCCCTAAAGTACCTTTTGACCAATCACAGCGCAGCAAAAGGACGACCTCGGACAAACCTCGGACAGTTTTGACAGCGCTCCATTGAACTCAATTCTGAAATCGCATGTTTTCAAGTAGCCTAGTGTTTAGCAAGATATTACGGTCGTATTATTATTAAAATATGATTGGAAATTGTATCTGGGGTATTTGTGAGAAAGGTGCAAGTTTCCCCGCGATGTAACAGGAGGTAATCGCTTTCCTCTTTACCTAAAACCAGACTAATATTAGGCTACTAGCAGTTGAATAGTCTGGCTTGAAGGGTCTCGGCATCCTCACTCGACTAGAAAGCGCACGGATCAACAAACATGATCATGCCACCATCCCACTCGTGTAGCTTTTCAATAAGGTTGTAAGCAAAACACGAACCTATTTCAGGGTAGGATTTTGGTTTTCTGACCTAAATTAAGTTAAGTTAACTGTCAGTCACGTCAGGATTGTTTTGACTAGCAGCCGATGGACGTTATTTTGTTGAGCTACTGAAGACATAAACGCCAAACGTTAATGTTACATGTGGTTGTTATGATGTGGTAGCTTTGAAGATGACAACATCCATCACGTTGGGTGATTTCGTCCAACAACTACAGTTTGAGCCAGGGACACCATGGTGCCACTGGTTACAATATGCCTATCGATACCAGGGTGAGAATTTGAGATCCCACAACAGGCAAACAACTGTGATGCATGACAGTTCAAGAAATAAAAATTATGAATGGAGGAGTGCTTTTTTATTTCTTAGGAGTGAACACCTGCTGCGATAGGCAGTCACTGCATTAATCACGTTGATATCACAGCATTGAAAGTTTATCTGTCCGGCCTAGCAACTGTAACCCAAGAGGCGAATTAAAATTTTAAAAAAATGTTTGTAGGCCTAATTAATTGAAAAAAACAAAACTTTGGTTGGCTGTCTTTTTTACTCGCTGCCTGGTTTCCATGGTTGCCATGGTGCCATTTCAGGGAGTCAGACACTGATATGACAACTATGTTCAGGTCACTCTGTCTCCACACATCTCCCTTTCCTTTTCACACACATGATGCTGTGTGTGCGTGTGCGTGTGCGTGTGCGTGTCTGTGTGTGTGCCTGTGAACTGACTAGTGTGAACTACAGGTATGTGTAACGGTCTAATGTGCTGTATCAGTGATCTGGTGTGTGTGTGTGTGTGTGTGTGTGTGTGTGTGTGTGTGTGTGTGTGTGTGACTGTGTTGTGCGTATCAGTGTGGTATGATTGTTTGTAGGTGTGTGAGAGGTATAATCTGGGGTATACCCGTGAGAACCATCAACAATGAGATGGCCTGCCATTTACTCTCAATGTGGCCTGCTCATCGATCCCCTGCTGGACCCCATGACCTCATCGTTATCAACTCTTACCCAATCAGCATCATCCTTATCACACTGCAAAAAAGCCCTCTAAAAAAATAAGCAAAAAATATAGTGTTTTAGGTGAAAAATTGCTTATTTTGAGCTAAATAATCTGCCAGTGCAGCGAGCAAATTGGACTTGGTAAGAATTCTTAAAACAAGAAAATAATATCTAAGCCGTAGGCATAGAAAAACACTTAAAACAAGTATAAAAATCTTATTTTTCTGTTGCTTGTTAAGATTGTTTTTCTTATTTTAAGCAATTTATTCTCCTTTATTAGTCATTATTGCTTAGAATTAGATGTCCTCCAAGAAATTATTGCTCAAAACAAGCATACAATACGCTTAAAACAAGGCAAATTTACTTGTTTCCAGCTCATTTTAAGTCTTAAAACTAGTCTGATTTTCTTAGCTAGAATACTTATTTTCTCATGTAGAATTAATATCTTGTTTAGGTGTATGAGAAAAATATACTTGACAAGAACGTCAAAACATTTCTTTTATTAATATTTCATCAGCTGGACAAACATGCAGTCAAACGATAATAAAACACCAAAATCTAGACAATATAATCGTATGATTTAACAGAAATTAAACAGAAAACCTGAAATTATCAGTGTACTGTACCACATTAATTTATGTGGCCTGTTCAGAAATGTCATCTTTTTCATGAATGCTTACAACCACCAGCAAATTCTAAGTAATGTCATAATCGCTTGGGCAAATGAATAATAGTGGGGTCCTCTGCATGTTAATCCACCATTTTGAATGCAGTCAGATATCTCTGGCCGAAAAACATACTCTCAACAGAACAGTATGTGTCTATTTACTCACTTATTTACTTAGACATTCATGAAAAAGATGTTATTTGTGAATGGACATTTTAGAATTAACTGCCCACAGGAGCACTTTTGACTCTTTGATTCTTTCCCAAAGTGGGGGAGGAGAGGGAGAGAGAAATGTTTTCAATTATGATATCAATGTGTCCATGAAGTGCTACTGAGGCGTTATTACGCCTTTCATTATAGTGCTCATCTTTTAATCTGCATAGAAAATGCTTAGAAAAAAAACCCTCAATGATACTCAATGCCATGCTGAGCTAAAAAATCATCAACTCAGATCAGAGAACAGCACAGAAAAGTATGCATAGAAATGTGATGCATTGTCCTTTTATACAATGGCTTAGAACCTGAGATTGCCAGTGTCCAACATATTTACTGTAGTTTATAGTGATTGAACCTTTTGGGCATATTTTCCAAATTCACCAGAACATATATTTCAGTTCATCTGGATACTTAAAATTGTAAATCCAAATCCACAGAGTTGAGATTGAGGGTATATACCGGTAACCGAGTCCAAAGAGCATCACACATGCACAAGAGATGCTCCGAGTTCACTGTACAGCTCCATGCCTTGTATCACAGTGTCTGGCACGGGATGTTCCTTGCAAACCATATACGTAGATGTGCAGTCTGCCTTTGGATCACTTCGCCACTCTAGTCCTGATGGTGGAAAAAGAAAATGCAGAAAGCTTAACACTGTGCACACACTTTTTATGTAGCTTTAATGGCACTAAATGTAAAAATGCTGATGTCTAGTGAATGACAACCATGGCCACTAATACGGGGCATTTAATAGTGTGCTCGTCAGTGATATGCAGGTGCCATTTATCGCGTGCTCTCTTTATTGGGGTGCAGATAGTTTGTGAACATCATAATCAGAACTGTTCAAAATTCAGAGTCAGTGAACCTAGAGGTGGGCCATGCGTCTCCCACACCTAATGTCTGACCTTCTAATACCTGATACCCAACTTCATTAGATTGTTTGCAACTCAAACACAATGTTTCCATTAGCTGTTGGAGCCATGAGTTATCCTACCTTCCTTCTGGCAACGCCTCCCTTCTCCTTGACAACCTCCAAGATGCTTCCTCAAGTATATGTCAGGCACAGGAACTCTGCATTAACCAAAGACACAGTACAAGAAAATTGTCAGGCCCAGTTGTGTTGTGCTTCCTGTCTGTCCTGTGACTTGTGACTATGTCTTTCTATCTCTGGGCCTGCAGGTGGGGCAACACCTGTGGTCAAGCCACAAAGACATCCTACAGGACAGACATACAGCTCCAGGCCTTTTTATTAGAATACCATGAAAAAGTTGATTTATTTCCATAATTCCATCAATAATGTTAAACTGTCATGGATTGTAGATTCATGGCCCAGTTTTTTAACTATTCCAATCATTATTTTTTTCTTTTTATATACGTTGGCCTTCCAGCTCAAAAAACCCATGAATTGGGGAATTCGCATTATTAGAATATTGTTATAAAATCACATTTTTCTTCATCAAAATTTGGGTCACATTAAATCAGTTGAAATTTGGTACTTTCTACATAACATGCAATGGTCAATACTTGGTTAGGACATTCTCTGTCTTCATAATGGCCATGATGCGTTTAACATTGAAGTCAATGGCAAAAACAGTGCATGGGAGTTATGGAAGCCCAGATATCCTTGATGCTTTGCTGTCAGCTGTTCTTGTTTGTTGACCTGGTACCCCACACTTCACTCTTCAATATACCCTGTAGATTTCCATGCCACGTTTTGGCGCTAACTCACCAGTTTAATTCTAAATAACCAGAAATGAAACCCCATTGATAATGAATGGGGTTTGATTTCTGTTGAGTTAGAATTAAACTGGTGAGTTAACACCAAAACGTGGCATGGAAATCTTCGGGTATATTGAAGAGGGAAGTGTGGGGCACCAGGTCAACAAACAAGAACAGCTGACAGCAAAGCATCAAGGATATCTGGGCTTCCATAACTCCCATGCACTGTTTTTGCCATTGACTTCAATATTAAACGCATCATGGCCATTACGAAGACAGAGAATGTCCTAACCAAGTATTGACCATTGCATGTTATGTAGAAAGTACCAAATTTCAACTGAGTTAATGTGACCCGAATTTTGATGAAGAAAAATGTGATTTTATAACAATATTCTAATAATGCGAATTCCCCAATTCATGGGTTTTTTGAGCTGGAAGGCCAGCGTATATATAAAAAGAAAAAAAATAATGATTGGAATAGTTAAAAAACTGGGCCATGAATCTACAATCCATGACAGTTTAACATTATTGATGGAATTATGGAAATAAATCAACTTTTTCATGGTATTCTAATAAAAAGGCCTGGAGCTGTACATCAACACTTAACCCTTTAAGCGCCAAAGTCGCAGAATTGCGACGGTACGTCATCATGAACAAAAGCGCATGTAGATCAAACCAGCGGTCTTAATAGTGTTCATCCTCCCTACCAGTAGTTGGCAGACATGCTACCCTTTCAAACAAGACTACGATTGCGTCATTTTGTAGTTCACAGAGTCTTTGGTGAAGCAGTAAAACACGCGACCTGTGACACGACCACAAAATGCGGAAGTAGCCACTTTGCGTCTTTGACTCGAGGCGTACGAGTTGAGTTTGTGTTGTTATCAGTGAACTATCAGCGAGCTATTTCATCATGGCTAGTGAGAAGTTGAATCGTGATGAAGTTCTGAGCATGGTATTTGCCTATTCTGACTCCGAATGACAGTTTTTAGCTCACGAGGAGGATAATGATCGGACGAGCACTCTTTGTTTACCGTGGCGAAACTTCCGAAGATGCCGACATGCGAAGCAAGGATGTTCTCTAAGCACACACACACATTGAAACTCATTCGGTGACTTTATCCGATCTCAAGTGAGTCGGTGGTAGTGGCAAATGCAGTCGTAGTGTCCATACAGGTATTGGTGGAGGAATTAGGGGTGAGAGAAGTGGGTCTGGTAACGTTAGCTTGGGCTCCCTCCATTCAGCCCCCGGTTATGCGGGTAGCCACCTATCCGGACGCAAACGCAATACTCCTGGGATCAGACAAACACTGTTCACCAAGCAGCACACACACACACACACACTCATTCTGTCCCTCTTCCTGACTTCTACTGGGTGGATGGCAGCGGCGAACGTGGCCATATCTCCGTATGGAGAGGTTTTGGTAATAAAACGCACGGTGAAGAGAAGACGCACAGGCAACCCTAGAACATGAATGTTTTAGACTCGTTGTTGACAATCAGACTGGTCACAGCGTTTTGACTGTCTTTGTAAGAGTTATACAAATCAGTAAAACAAATCAGTAAAACAGCAAATAGAGACGAAAGAGGTGGCGATATATTTCCCTCAAACGGGGGAGAGGGTGGAAGGGCGCTGCGCTCTCCACGCGAGGGGGCGGGGATTGTGTTCCTGATCGGCTTCAGGTGTCAGGCTATAACGTAGCCTAATTATGTTGGACACAATACTACGGACATGATACTTGTGATTTCATACCCATTATGTTGACAGTTTGCCCATTAGTTTTGTGAAATGTAAGTGACAAACTGTAGAAGTCACTGAGCTAGACTGTGCCATGATCAACCATTTTACTGCCTATACAGCGCCTGCTCCAAAGGTCATAGTAGGCTATACAGATGTAGAAATAGGCATAAATATGAATTGAATATGTGTGTGCTGACCTTTTCTGTGAAAGTTTCACAAGATGAAAAGGTACAGGTTACAGATACAAACATGTTCGGCCCTCCAGGCAAAAGTAGTAATTGTTGCATTATATATTTCAATATTATTGCATTAGTCCTATATTATTGCAATATTACAATATATACTATATATATTCTGCCTAAAACTACTTATTTCCTTGACCATAGTGTATGTGCACTATGTGATAGTAATGGAATGTCAAATATTGCTAAATAAATTCAATAATCTATTGAAAATTATCAATATTTTCCAAAAATTATTAAAAATTCAAAATGGCCGCCACCATATGACGTCATAATATGCAAATTAGGTATGCATATTTACTCCCAATATAATCTTGGGGTCATCCCCAATATTTGTCTAATTGACAGTCAAGCTCTATCTGTTACCAGTGTCAAGCCACAGTCATTTGAATTTATCATGCCAACATTCAGCTTTTTTGAAAAATAAATTGTGTCGCTTATATACTATATATATTCTGCCTAAAACTACTTATTTCCTTGACCATAGTGTATGTGCACTATGTGATAGTAATGGAATGTCAAATATTGCTAAATAAATTCAATAATTATTGAAAATTATCAATATTTTCCAAAAATTATTAAAAATTCAAAATGGCCGCCACCATATGATGTCATAATATGCAAATTAGGTATGCATATTTACTCCCAAAATGATCTTGGGGTCATCCCCAATATTTGTCTAATTGACAGTCAAGCTCTATCTGTTACCACTGTTAAGCCACAGTCATTTGAATTTATCACGCCAATATTCAGCTTTTTTGAAAAATAAAGTGTGGCGCTTAAAGGGTTAAATACTATCTGTTATGACATAATGTACCACCATACTTACTTCACTCAATGTCAGCAACGCAGGCCATGCGGTGTAGACTGCCAGCGTATCTTAGACAAGCCTTTTGCACCTATGACAAAACACATAATGAGAGTGCTGGAGTTGATGTAACAGAAATTACAAGATAAGATGAGGGCTAACATCACAATGGCATTGACTGACTTCCTGTAAAACCTAAGTTGAGACCAGGGGTCAAGGAGAGTAGAGTAGCCTCAATCAAATATAATCTGCCATATCAAATAGCCTATGTCACTGCATAGATGTTGACTGACGCATGTTGTTGGATTACCAATGATTTTGCATCCTCAAGCAACTCCACACCATGCATGAAACACCACTTCTTGTTGTCTATGGCAAGCAAGTCAGGTACATCTTCACCACTTTTAGACTGGGGAATATTGTCACCATTTAAAAATATTGGTACATAAGTGACTACAGCCACTTAAGACTAAGACAGCGTGAAATTAAAAGTTAATTAAAATATTTTTCACCATATCCATGTTTCATACAATACAAAATAACTGTTGACACCATGCCAACATGAAAATGACAGCTAATTGGCTAAAAAATATGTTTATCCTCATTTTGCTTTGGTGTAAGTAAAGTGTTCAAGCAGAGGGTAAAGTGTAAAAACAATTGAACATGGACATAAATCCTACCTTTTACAATGACTGTCTTCAAAGTCACATCTTCCACTCGCACAGGGGGCAACCATCTGTCAAGTTGAAAAACAGAGGTGAACCTTTTCTCACAATATCGGCAAACATGGCTTTTCAAAGGTGATATTCAGGACTGGCCAATAGTGACGCCCATTACAAAAAATAAGATACATATTTTGAGTAACATGTGGGGCATTACAGGGCAATAGCAAGCTAGAGAGCAATAGCTAGCTGCTAAGCTAAACAGCAGCAGGTGTTAAACTATGTTTAAAATAATTATGCTGGTAATTTACACTTCAGACTGGATAAACCTTAAGGCAACTTTTTTTTTACTCCTGAAGATGTTGCACAAGATAAGCTAGCCTACTGTTTTAAGGACTGTCCACACCGAGCGGAATTTCCGCGCGGATATTCGCAGCGAAATTCGCAAAATTAACAAACAAATGTATTCTAATTACTCTGTGCACACCGAAAAGCGAAAATCCGCAGCGGAGAAAAAATAACAAATCTGTCTGTTTTGACGGCGGATTTCGCAAGCGAAAAACGGGGTTTGGCCAATCAGACACTGACTTGACAGTGACATCAGCTCCAGCGCAGTTCTCAAACTGAGCTCGAAGTGGCGAATGATGGTGGGGGAGCGCGGAAGGACTGTTTGCATAGACTAACTGCAAAAAATAACCGTTAAGAAATAATTTCAAAACTTGTTGCGTGCAAAGGAGTCCAACGGATGTCTTACGCTTTCTGATAGGCTACATTACACTAATTCCAAGCGAGATTAAATTGTCTGAACACTTCACGAGGTGGTGCAAAGGACTGCTGTGTGATCTGTGTCGGGCACTTGCGCGTGTGGGTCTGTCCGAGAGCGCAGATCTCGAAAGCAGGAGCACAACCTGTGCGGTCGTGGACCCCGTAGCGAGAGTAGGCTACCACCACGGACCTCTTGTAACCACTTAGGATATTTCATATCTAATGAACATTTCAGGTATCATCCGTGTAGCCGACGCGCACATTTGCATCGTGGAGAAGGCCTATTGAAAGTAGCTGGTCAATACAATGACAAGCACGAAGAAAGGCTTCGCGTTATCTTTCCACAGCGAACGTAGGCTATAAATAACACTAATGAAATAGGCTATTATGTCTCTCATCGGTTGAGACAGCAGCTCAAAGGAGAGGGAGAGATAGAAGGTGTGTGTGTGTGTGTGTGTGTGTGCGCGCGCGCGCGCGCTGATAGTCTCCTGACGCACAGAGAAACCTGGCCCATATTGATTTTAAGCGTCCCAGCTTAAACTTCACTGATTAAAAACAGTAGTTCTGAGGAGTTGTAAGCATTTTCATAGCACACTCTACAGAATATTCCCATTTAGATGCTTCATTAGCCTACTAGTCACATATAGCCTACACTATGCCATTGCGCAATTTCGCTGGTAAGCTGGGAGTTTCACGTGCAGTGACTTTGGCGTCATCAAATAACAGCAGAATATGGGATAGGCCTACTAGTTAGGCCTATATGGAGAAGGAAGTCCCGCCAGCAATGTAGGCTATGGGGCGACCATGTTTGCAAACTTTGTTAGAAGTATGCTATAGATAGTGATGTAGGCCAGTCATGAGCGCCAGCCACTGCGCCGTTAACTGTACTTGGGGACTTTTGTATGCTCTCCAAAATATTCCAGAGGTTACCTTTTGTCGGAAGTGCAGTTACGCACGACCGCAGTAACTTCTGGCTTCGGTGGAAACGGTTGTAACTAGGGAATTTACTCTATGTATGCACCCATGTAAACAACTGACATGGTAGCCTTGAGCCACAGCTAGAGCATCTATGCTCTCTACAAAATACCCTATGAGACAGCTCGCGCGTCTTCTCAGCGCTCCACGTGAAAACGACTGTGTAGCCATTTCCCCCCTCATTTATCCTCCACCTGTTCTTCCTCGGGCTTGTCCACTAATCAGTGCTCCATCCGCTAGGATGGAGTATGTGTGCGTGTGTTCATAAAACAGATAGAACAATAAAACATTACACCTGGTCACACATAGTTTTTTTTTAATGGGCTATCTATTTCTCGGGGCGTGCAACGGCTTTCTGTTGCGCAAGATGACTTGTTCGTTGTCGCATCGGTTTATTTTAACTTATGTAGCCTTATGTAGCCTAACTTATTTAGAGACCCCTTCAACATTTCCCAAATCATATTTTCGGGGGATCAGGGGGTCGAAACCTGGTTGAGACGACAGCAAGCCATTCCTTCTCTGTATGAAGAGGAATGCAACGGAATGTGCAGACAGCATATGACCACGTTGGTCAGCACGGCTTGAAAGGANTCTGCCTACATTAAACCTCATGGAAAGGCCTAACTGGCTTTGTTGCACTACAGATTTCTTGTTGACTTGTTGAGTGGGGAGTTTGGCAGCGAGCAGACTTAAAATGCATTTCCTTCAGCTGTCTCCGCAAGGGCAAAACCGAAGTTGTGCTTAACATTTCAGCCTATTATTCCAGAATTGTTGACTTTTTTTGCTGCAAATAAATGAGAATAAGGGCGTCATGGATGTTGAATTTGGCATTTGCCTTCAGGCTCACGTGTCTCGGCATCCTTAACAGTTACAGGCCATTGAGGGTGCAATAAAGCATCAGACAATATCATCATTGGCTCGCTTTATCTCAGTGGCCCTTTGCATTTACGCAGACGGACAATCGCGGAAACAGAGCGAAATAGAACGCGGAAAACTGAAAAATCGCTCCGCAAATGTTTTTCGCCGGTGTGGACGTTTTTTTCGCTTTCCGCAATATTCGCATTTTCGCTTTCCGCTTTTGCGGAAATCCGCTTTCCTCGCCTGTGTGGACAGCCCTTAAGAGTGGATATTTGAATGCAAGACAAACAGCTTGTCAGATCACACAGCATGATCTAACAATCGTATCAGTTAACTTTCCATACAGACAAAAACGCCAAAAACATCACAATAGCGTAGTATACTTCACAAATGACTGTAATGGTGTCTTAATACAAGCATATTGCCAAAGATGACAAGGATTGAAACGGATTGTGAAACTTACCCGGCTGAAAACGATTGCCTCAATTTCAAAGCAGGAGACCAACTGACGAACAGGAAGTGACGTAATTTTTTGTTTTTGTTTGTTATCCCACCTGAATTACAGCATGAATTTCACATATATAGTTTTGATTTATGTAAAATATTTCTGTACCAATAAGGTAACAACTTGGTGCCAGCAGGAAGAAGATAAATACCGTCAATGAAAATGTGTTTCGACAATAGGCGATTCATTTCTTACTGCCACCTACTGTTCTGGAGTGTGATGTGCATGTCAGTTAATATTATGAGCTTTTTTCAAGTGCATACATTATTTGTTTAGGCCTAGATTATTTGTTTAAAAGTTCATACGCGGACAGTTCAAATGGTGTTTATATGATTTCAATGAATCATTTTTCCATTTTATAATAATATTCCTTAAATGTATGTATACATATTTCTTAATATTTACCAGGACCCAGAAACATTTTTTGAGTGTGCCTTAAAAATGAACACAAAAAAACCTGTTGCCCTTACTGTTGCAGTTGTGCAACAGGAAATAAAACGTGCATTGAAGCACTTTATTTTGTCAAATCATATTGATCTAGATGTTATAACTTCCACTTTTGTTTTTATCAGCAGCAAGGACCATGCTATACATCTTATCATAGAATTAAGTGAAATAACTCACAACCTTTTTTGCTCTGATGACGGAAACTTTACAAAAATTGAGACAGAGCAGCATCTTAAAAAAGCAGCATCCTGAACAACAACATGCCCCCTAAACAACATTATATGCAACATTTACCTTCACACTGGGTACTTTGATGAGACACGTGTGCATGAGGTTAGAGTCAAAGCATTATTTGTTTTATTCTAAATTTCTAAATTAATTTAGGCCTATAAAATGTCTGCAAATGTCTTGTAAATCAAAGCAAAATGGCCCTGCCATGGGCAACCGGTAGGGCACTCGTCTGCCGTGTGGCCGACCCGGGTTCGATTCCCGGTCCGGGTCATTTGCCGACCCCTACGGATCTCTCTCCCCATTCGCCTCCTGTCCACCTCTCAAACTGCCCTGTCAGTTACAAAAAAGTTGTAAAAAAGACCAAAAACAATCTTTAAAAAAAAAATCATAGCAAAATTGTCGAAAGTAGCCTACCCATCAAGCAAACAGTATATTTGCTCATGAAAAAGCATTGGGCCACACATCAGCGGTATCAAGGCGTCAGAGGCATATGTCAGTTCAAAGATTAGACTTTTTGAATATCATCTCTGAGATGGATGTTTCTTGGTAACAATTAGGAAAGACCATAATCACAGAAATGGGACTCCCTATTTTTTTTAATGTAAGGGCAGTCATGGGTGAGCGGTTAGGGCGTCAGACTTGCATCCCAGAGGTTGCCGGTTCGACTCCCGACCCGCCAGGTTGGTGGGGGGAGTAATCAACCAGTGCTCCCCCCTCATCCTCCTCCATGACTGAGGTACCCTGAGCATGGTACCGTCCGCACTGCTCCCCATGGGGCGCCACTGAGGGCTGCCCCCTTGCACGGGTGAGGCATACATGCAATTTCGTTGTGTGCAGTGTGCAGTGTTCACTTGTGTGCTGTGGAGTGCTGTGTCACAATGACAATGGGAGTTGGAGTTTCCCAATGGGCTTTCACTTTTCACTTATATGTGTTATTGATTCATCTACAGTATATTTTGCTGTGAATATCAAGTGTTTGACACATTGAGATGGGATACAGATTTACAATCATGAAATTGCTATGCCAAATGCTGCACAGACAACAGAAATGTCAAAGCTATGAATCATGAATGGAAATCTCAATGGCCCTATTAATTTGTATGCTATCACAGTTGATTAGCTAGAATATCTTAGTGAGATCGAGCCAGTTCTTAAAACAGGTTCATTTGGATTGTCTTATTGTCTTGAAACAAGTAAAAATGTACTCACAGTCTAATTGTTAATGCGACTCTGTCAGTATGTGTTCTATTTTAAGAAAAAAGCTGCTCAGAACTAGTTTTATTATCTAGGTAGGATAAAAAAGATGAATTTTCTTGAAACAAGTCAAATAATCTTAACAATAGTCAGTCTTACCAAGAAAATACATTCAAAAACAAGTGTAATGAGAACAAAATGCTGAATTCAAGTATATTACACTTGTAGAGATTTTCGTTTTTTGCAGTGCAGCTCCCAACCAATCAGCATCAAGCATCCCTATCAAGCTCAATAGCACTTTCCCACTTCCAATCCCTATGAAGCTCAATATAAAAAAGTCTAAGCCTTATTACGGTAGGCTCCAGACTGCTATCCACCCACCTCAATCCTCTTTAAGAGGTGATGCACACACCATCCTCATGCTGTCTTCTGTGTTTATTGCTTTAACTCAGGTGTTGGGAACCTATGTCTCGAGGGCCATTTGCGGCCTTTGAGGCCGTTTTATCCGGCCACCGATGTAATTTTAATGTTATGCAGCTTCACATTAAATAAGACATATTTTGTAATAGAATCTTAGAAAATATATTTGCAATACAATTAAGTTATATTCAGGGGACCTAGAGAATGTGGGGTCTGTTGTAGAGGTGGCTGCCTTCAATACAGGCCTAAACTGCAGGGGGAAATCCTGGTTTGTGTTCATAGTACGGCCCTCAGAGGACTTTTATGGCCCTTGGATGAATTTGAAGTGGCCCCTCGAATGAAAAAGGTTCCCCACCCCTGCTTTAACCCCTTAATAGCACCGTACCTCCAGCGGCACGCTATAATAGTAATTGAAAAGCTAACTACTATAGTACTACAATACTTTGACATAACACAGGGCCTTAAGCATTGGCATTCAGGCAAAAGTAGGCTATAACGCTTTGTCATAACGGGATAATTTAAATATGTTCTACTCTAGGTTTGATATCCATGACTTTCAAAAGGAGTGTGATGATGTGTGTGCTGGTCTGACACCTGACCCTATGATCATTCAGGAGCACACAGTGACCTCCATATTCCAGAGGCTAAACCCTCACAAAGCCCCTGGTCCAGATGGACTCAAGGGGAGGGTGCTAAAAGAATGTGCCACCCAACTAGGTCCAACCATCACAAAAATATTCCAACTGCTCCTCAACAGCAACTCTTATCCTACAGCCTGGAAGACAGCAACCATCATCCCTGTGCCAAAAACTCCCCACGCCAAAACCAATAATGACTTCAGACCCATTGCCCTTACTCCCATCCTCAGCAAATGCATGGAGCGCTTAATCCGCAATAATCTGACCCGCCAGGTAGCAGGTCAATTAGACCCCATGCAATTTGCCTATCGTTCCAACAGGGGGGTGGAGGACGCTACACTCACTCTCCTAAATAACCTGCACTGTCACTTGGATAAGCCAAAGACTCGCGCCCGTGTTCTTTTCATGGATTTTTCCTCTGCCTTTAACACGGTGCAACCACACCTCCTTCTACAGCGCCTCTGTGACCTGAAAGTCAGTTCTGGCCTGGTCCTCCTCATCAGGGACTTTCTGAAGGACAGACCTCAGCGGGTGTGCATCAAGAACTGCCTCTCTGACTCTCTGGTCCTCAACACCGGTGTTCCTCAAGGCTGTGTGCTATCACCCCTGCTCTTCTCCATATACACCAATGAGTTACAGTGCAACACTGATGACCTCTCCCTCATCAAGTACGCAGATGACATGGCCCTAATTGCCTGCCTATGGGAGACAGACAAATCTCCCTACCTGCAGTACATCAACACCCTATCTGCATGGTTTGATAGCAGCTTCCTGTATTTCAATGTCTCCAAAACCAAGGAGATGTGGCTGGGAAGCAGCAAGAAGGGAGGCAATAAAGACTCTGGGCACACCTTCAGGCCAATCAGCATGAAGGGTCAGGAGGTGGAGCAGGTGTCTCAGTTCAAATACCTTGGGACAGTCATAGATAGTCAGCTACAGTTCCAAGACCATGTGGACTACACATTCAAAAAAGGTAGACAGCGCCTGGCTCTCCTGCGGAAACTCAGGGGCCTTAACACCAGTCAGCGCACAATGTCCATGGTCTATAAGTCCCTGACAGAGAGTGTACTGACATTCAACATTGTGTCATGGTATGGATACCTCTCTGTCAAACAAAAGAACAAATTGGCACAGATCGTCAACCAGGCTGGAAAGATCATTGGATACAAACAGCTGCAACTTCCACACTTGCACACGCAGGCCCTAACAAAGAAGGCACATCAAGTCTATCTGGATCCTACTCACCCTCTTCACGGTGCTTTCCAGATGCTGCCATCTGGACGCAGACTGAAAATTCCAATGGCTAGGAAGAATGGCTACAAGCGGTCATTTGTACCATCAGCTGTGGCTATTCTTAACAAAGAACTGTTTATAATAACAGAGAGCAGATCCTCAACAGTATTTTAGCGGTGGTATTTTATTAATTTTAAAGTTTTATACAGTAATACAGCATAGGAAGCTCTGTGCGCTGCTCTAGCAGTAAGTAATATGGTGAAATTGAATAGTCTCCTAATTTTAATTGAGTAATGAGATTTAATTTTATTCAACACGTTTTATCTATCTATCTTTTATCCACACACACACACATATATATATATTTATTCTTTATTGTGTTGACTGTGATGTGTGTTTGTCTTGTGTGTCCTTGTGCGTCCTTATGCCACCACCAAACCAAAATCTCCATTTTATGTAAGTTTAATGGACAATAAAGAAGTCTAAGTCTAAGTCTAATAAAGCGCCATAGAGTGGACGCTGATTTTGCCAGTAAGTAAACAACATACAAACTCGATTCTTGTGATTAACAAAACGTCAGCATCACAGGCATGTCCATACTGCAAGGTGTACACAGAGAAGGACAATGGGCAAGCGAGGCAGGGCGATCATTGCACTTATCAAAATTATTCTTGGATTGGTGCCGAGCCATTGGAATTGTAATTAAGATGACATCACAAGTTTTTGACTGCCATCTACACTCTCAGAAATAAAGGTACGGAACTCGTTGCTTTGGCAGTAGCCTACCCTCAACGGGAGTACCATTGCGTCGCTTGATTGGTACCCCAATAAAGAGGTGTGTTCAGTTTCTTGCAATGTCGACCAATGTGCATCTGTCACCTCTTTTTTGAGGTACCACCTAAGCAACGCTATGGTACTCCCCTTGAGGGTACTGCCACAGCGACGAGTTCTGTACCTTTATTTCTGAGAGTGATGTCAGTTCTATCACAGATTGGTGAAATTCGCTCTAGTCAATCAGTTCGTTTCTCCCCCGGTGAATTTGCTTTGGTCACTCAGTTCGCCGACCCTCATAAAGCAATAATGACCTCCGTCGCTTTTGTTGCTTTGGTCGTTTTTGGTGTACACGCACTGTTAGGCTGAACACAAGATCTGCTGAACTATCCTTGATTCTATATAAGGGCACAATAGATATCAATCAAGCCCCACTCCAACACACACACACACACACACACACACACACACACACACACACACACACACACACACCTCTTGTAGATGTTCAT
Source organism: Engraulis encrasicolus (assembly GCF_034702125.1). Lineage (NCBI taxonomy): Eukaryota > Metazoa > Chordata > Actinopteri > Clupeiformes > Engraulidae > Engraulis > Engraulis encrasicolus. The sequence goes on along the minus strand of NC_085877.1, from coordinate 15,657,226 downwards.
CACTGACCACCGACCCCCATCTCACACACCTACTCCTGTGGTGGTAGTGCTTCTTGAGGGCATGACAGATAGCCATCATCCATGGATAGGGTGCCCATTAGAGGTACTTGACCCATGATTGGGGGCAGGCGTCAGGTCATGGGACGGGCACGGGAGACATCCATCCACCCCCACGTCGTGCACCCCCCAGTCACACACCCTTTGGATTGGGTAGTAGTAGGCATATTTAGAGATACATCAGCTTCTCATCACCACCCACACCACTCCACTCCACTCCACTCCACACACACACACACACACACACACACACACACACACACACACACACACTGGCAGACACATCCATGCCTAATTTAGGTTAATTAAGTTCCGCGCTGCGCTAATGGCTGTCATTTTCTCATCTGTGCGCGATAAGGGAGGGAGAGAGAGAGAGAGAGAGAGAGAGAGAGAGAGAGAGAGAGAGAGAAGAGAGAGACAGAGAGAGAGAGAGAGAAAGAGAGCGCTTCCAACATGGTATTGCCGTATCGACCGACGTGCTACTGCACTGTACAGTACAGTACTGTATGGAGGACTGGACTGGTCATCTGGCATACATGGCATTTTCCCAGTAGGCCGACAGTTCTCAGGGGCCAATGCTGTTGTTTTTTCTTTGCTTGTTTGCTTGGTTTTTTTTTTTAGAGGTCGGCCCTCAGTTTAGATGAGGCGACCCATTGGTGTTTCTTTAATGTGCAAAAGAGCACAGTAAATGTTGCGGTGTTAATTCAACACTTAAAGAGTTCATTTAAGTCCAAATGATGTCAAATCAACTCTCTAGGTGTTAAATGAGCACTGCAGAATTAACTGTGAGAGTGGACTGAGCTACTGATAATATCGTACAAAACAAAAACAGGCGTCTGGGGGCCATTTTAGGACATAAATGCCCAGGCTGTTTTTCGTATCCAGTCCATTCCTGACTGTATGGCACCACAATGCATAGCACGGCCAAAGGCACTTCTTAACAGGGAGGGTGGAACTGGAGATAGAGCGAGAGAACTAATTACAGGGAACTGTTTATGTGTCCATATGTACTGTATGTGTCTCTTTGTGTGTGTGTGAAAGAGGTGACAGGCTATGTAGTATTCTGTGTGTGTGTGTGTGTGTGTGTGTGTGTGTGTGTGTGTGTGTGTGTGTGTGTGTGTGTGTGTGTGTGTGTGTGTGTGTGTGTGTGTGTGTGTGTGTGTGTACTGTAGGCCATCAGGGCTGGTGCTCAAGTTTTATTAATTATACAATACTGCTGCTGCTGCTGCTGCTGCTACCTCATCGTGATTTCATTTAGTTAACAGACAACGTTTTACGACACATAAGGTCTTTGTCAGGTCAAGCCTGACTGCTTGGTGTTCAGCCTTACCTTCCCACTCATTGAAATGTGCATATCATTTTGATCAGCTGATCAGCTAACTCTGCATTGGTTGGATCCCATTTGTGGTGGACTTTTGTTGGGTTTTTAGCTTTTTTTCAGTAACAACAATCTACCTCATTGGGTAAAATGGACTAACTGGTGTAATCTCTATGCAATATCATGTGCTAGTGTTGTGCTAGCATGTGCTAGTGTTGAAACCTGGTTCTCACGCAATGGTTGTGGATCATTGTCAATGGCTTAGCTCTGGAAAGGCGTGGGTGTGTTCAAAACAGCTGATTTGAGAATTCACGTGACTTTCTTTGAATCACGTACTACTTCAACCACTGACTTGTATATACCCCGCCCCGCAATCCCGCCCCGCGATTCTGATTGGGCAGGCTGTGAAATTTCTGATTCCGTTCGGGCTCGTCTAAGATTTCCAGACCCTCGCGCGAGCTCACAAAGTTGAGCGGAAATGCACAAAGGGTCTGTGTGAGAGCCAGGCTACTAGTGTTGTGCTTACACTCTGAATTTCCTGTTGACACCTCTGGCTAATGGGGAGGGACTGTGTGAGTGATTTCAGAGGGGGTGGCCAGTGAGTGACTTCTTGTCAGCCGCACCTTGCCTCATTGTCAGTGACAGCAGGGAAATGGATGGGTAAAGATCTGCTATTCACCTGGGGGCTTTGACCTTTGACCCTTGCCTATTGGGGAGGACGAGGCGTTCAATTTGGAGTGGACACGGCGCGTGAGCCGTCCAATCAACGTGGATGAGGAGGATGAACTGTCCAATAGGCATGGTTGAAGAGAATGAAGCGTCCAGTCACAGTGGATGAGCAGAATGGGGCGTCCAACTGGAGTGGACGGGAGCCTTCACACCTCATAAAAAGTCCAGGGCCTACAGCAGTTAGCCTGGGAACTCCCATACGGCCTTTAGCTCTACACAATCGTTTCGATCTGAAGGACACTTGTGATTAGGTCAGGGGGTAACCAGGCAATCCAGCAGTAGTAGTGCATTACACATTGGAGTTGGACCTTCGCCCGACCCGGGATCGTTATGAACATCATTGTGGTTTTTGTGGCCTTTTAAAGTCTATTGCATTACACAGGCATTACAGTGTTCTTTTGTTATTGTTTTTTTGTTGTTTGTTTTTTTACTGAGCGTGACCATTGATATTATTATGTGATAGTAATTTCACAATGAGTTTTACACCGCAGCCTCATTGTACTCCAGTAGTCCTTCCATAGGTAGGGATAGAGGGTTTCCAGCACTGGGGTTGGATAGTTGGGCAGCCGTGGCATAGTGGTTAGGAAGGGGGTCTTAAAATCAGGAGGTTGCAGATTCGAATCCAGCCCTTACCAGTCCTACCTACACCTCCATCCATGGATGAAGTACCCATGAGCAAGGCACCTAATCCCACATTACGCAAAGGCGTGGCACCTCAACATGGAATGCACTGGAATGAAATAAATACACCTTTGCATGATGCCAGTCTGGGTAGCTAGTCAGATTAGTGATGTAATTCGAGATATTGGACTGTGCTCTCAGCATAGTATAGCTATAACATAGGCTACTTATACATCCCAGCAGCCGCTGTAAAACCTCACATATACACTGTCTCTCTCTCTCACACGCACACACAC
>NC_085877.1:15636705-15644205 GCF_034702125.1 Engraulis encrasicolus | reverse complement strand
TACTTGTGGGTATAGCCTACCACTAGGCCTAATGAAGAGCGTCGCGGGGTACAGTAGCCAGGCTGGATGCAAGCGTTACAATGTCACCTGTTGGAAGACGCGTCTCTCTCTCTCTCTCTCTCTCTCTCTCTCTCTCTCTCTCTCTCTCTCTCTCTCTCGTGCTCGTATTGCAAGCTGTTGCATATTATTTGCTTGATGCAAAGTTGTGATGGCATACACGCTCTCGTTGACATGGTTGTGTGCATGTTGCATGGATTCGCAAGACTTTATTGCAATAACACAGTGAAAGCGTGGAAGGGCCGTTCACTTCCTATCTCGGTGTCCTTGACTGAAACAAGTTGCAAAACTCCACACTTCCGAAACCTTTGCGATCGGCACTACAGTGATTGTTATCAGAAGGCTTGTGCCTACGCATAGACATAGACCCTTAAATTACAAACATTAGCGAACATTGAAAAAAAGATCAGACAACGACCGTCGGGTAGCATGCTCATGAAAGCGACAGGGGAGAGTGGAGAAGTTCCGCAAACATGTAGCCTTAACGTAAGATGTTTGCTACTGTGCGACAGTACCGCCACTATTTCATGACTGCATACACTTCTTCGTCATGGATAAATGGGCAACAATACTTTTTCCACCCAGGATTGCACTGAAAAGTAGGCTACTGCTGTTAAAAAAAGGTCATGAGTGTGCAGCACCGACGCCTGCGTGTAGGCTATGTGTGAGGGAGGGGAGGAGAGACGCAGAACAGCTGAGATGAGGGTCGCGACTTCCGAAATAGCAGGCAATTCTTTTTCAATGTTTCAGTGACATATTAACAAAAATGCTTCGTATTGGTTTTCGTCTCCGGTGGTATTGTAGTCACATTTTTATTTTTTTTGACGAAAATATAAATCAATAAACTCCACAGAATGTTGAAATTTTGCGGGGAAAATGCGGCTTTACAGGAATTACGCGGCATCGTGAAATTATGCGGAATATCATTGAATTTGCATGAATCCACGCGATCGCTGAATCGCGAAAAACTGGAGGGACTGACTGCAGTCACTGGAAGCAGCAACAAGCGCGCTGACGCTTTCAAAATAAAAGCCACGAACGACGGTCATAAAAGGCAAAAAAAAAAAAAAAAAACACGAAAAAAAACCCTGCTGCGTTATAGCGTTAACAAAATTGTCGGGCGATATTGACCTCAATAGTTAACGCACCGTTAACGCGTTAACGTTGCCCAGCCCTACTTTCTAAACATTTGATCTTATTGACTTCAACACTATTTTTTCATGTAGGCCCACCTTACCCTTTACGCCTTGATGTACTGTCATCTGCTTTCATCATCTTGAAGTAAACTGAACAGACTCTGTGCACATGAACTGTGCCATACAAACAAATCAAACCTACCTTGTCTTGCCAGACTTACATGGCATGCATCACATGCAATTCCTCTAAAAGACAAACCAGTTTCCGACCAACATAGTGGCATACACAGAAGTAGTCACTTGCACGCAGCTAAAAAATATTGACAATTAAACAAAACTCTCAAAAAACCATCTGAGAGGTTTTGACTAATTACACTTCTACACTTGTGTTTTAGCCATTCTGCTTTGACACATAGCCTTCTGCTTTTAGGATTTTTGAGCACACCGAACAGACGCTACATTATGTGAATGAACTGCGCCATAGAAACAAACAAAACCTGCCTCGCCATGTCTTGCCAAAAAGGCCCGGGCAAGCATTCAGTGCTGATGCAGTCTCGAGGGCTCCAAGCAGGAAGTTGAATTTCAGAGGAACCGCATGGTCACGACGAAGTACGATAAATATAACCCTTGAGCAGGACAGACCGGAGAGGAGTCCTCCTCGACAGTATGGCATAACGTTACGTTAGTCATCTGCTGCTTGTGTTTACTCAAAGAAAATGAGACTGCCTGGTTGATGCCTAGAGGCAGATGGCTCCATCTCTAGGAATATACCTCCTTTGGAATATCTACGGATGATTCATTTCAGTCCTCGCCAGTATGTCACAACGTTATCGTCTGTTTTTGTTTGCACAAATAAAATAAGACTGCCAGATTGAGCAGTGTGTGCTCTTGCTCCATCTCTATGGATACAGTTTACCTCCTTCAAAAAACATGGATGATGCGTTTCATTCATCTGTTTTTGCTTGCAGAAATATGTAAAACCAGACTGCCAGATTGAGCAGTGTGTGCGCTTTCAATATGGATGTCTTTCAGTCTTACTTACTGAGAGGCACCTGGTTACGCAGATTCCAAGGATTGATGCCTGTATAGCCTCACATTGCGCACCGTTCCTCCACCAGTGGAACACTGTACAAGTCATTGACAAGTCTTTACTACCATAGCACTGCATCATAACAACAATACACACTGTCTCTGGTAACACATCATGACTTGGACACGGGTGTTCTTGTAACCGCAAATTCACATCAGGCCTTTGAGATCTTAGACTTCATTCACTTCAGACTTATTGTGTAATACAGTCTGGATCATGCAAAAAATCTCTCGGAGGAGAGACCAGTTTAGAGTCTTGATCTTGATCTCTTGAATGTAGAGGTCTGTCAACTATCAATCAAAGTATTCCCCGGTCGTCATTTATCCTATCATTGCTGAGAAGCACCACATGGTGAAGATCACATTGATTGATTGTTCCATTTCTATACATATGTAACATCTGACGTTATTCATCTGTGTTTGTGCACACAAATAAAATACTGCATGACTGATGCCAAGAGTGATGCCTAGAGACTCTAGGCTAGAGTGCCTGTGGAATAGGCCTACCTTCTTCAAAACATCTATGGATGATTCATTTCAGACTCTTATTGGGTCCATCCAGTCTGGATGATGCGTAAATATCTCAGAGGAGAGACTGCCAGCCTCCTCAGTTGGTGGATATGTTTTAGTATGACAAATATAACTTTCTTGGAGGAGAGCCTCCAAGTCCACATCATCAGTATGTCATAACTTTATGTTAGTCATCATCTGTTTTTATTTGGACGAATAAAATAAGACTGCGGCATTTGCGCCTAGAGTGTTTCGTCTCTAGGAATTTACCTCCTTTTGGAATAATATATACATACAGGTATATATGGATAATAATATGGATAATAATTCATTTCAGACTCATGGGGTCAGACTTATGGACTTATGGGGTCCAGGCAGTCTGGATTAGGCATAAATGTCTCGGAGTAGAGACTGGCATCCTCCCCAAAATGTAGAAATGTTAGTCACCTTTTTTTTGTTTGCACTAATAAGATCAAATATAACTGTAAGATTGATCAGTGTGGCTCTCCCAGCTCTGACTTTTTTCACTCTTAGTGACACGAACCAGACGCAAGGATTGATGTCTGGAGTGCTCTGTTTTTATTACGTAAATGGATTTTTCTATACTGTGCCTCCTGTGAAATGTGTATGGATCATTCACTTCAGACGACTATGGGGTCCAATGTGGATAATGCACAATTCAGACAATAGTTCAACAAAATCTAATTTTCTCAATGCTGTTATGGTGCCTCTAGCCTGAGCTATAGTAGGGATGCCGCATAGAGACGGAGACATTTGGCAAGAGCATCAGACAGAGAGAGAGAGAGAGAGAGAGAGAGAGAGAGAGAGAGAGAGAGAGAGAGAGAGACAGAGAGAGAGAGAGAGACAACCTGCAGGAATATACATCTCCATAATTATTTATCAATGCCAGTTTCTAAAGCACTTTTAATATTTTCTCTTACGAAGCATCTCGCTCTGCCAGCTGAAACGTAGATGTTGTTGGGGCACAGAAGAAGTGGATACATGGAAATAGACAACTTTTTAATGACTCAATCTGCATCCATCCAGATATTTTTGCCCATGCTGAGAAAGGAATCAGCAGTACAAGTGTTCAAACAGCATCTTGAATTTAGTATAGTTCTTGCACGTTTCTTGGCGGAATTTGGATACTTTCAACTTCCCCATGTCACATCAGTTGATTACAGTGTAATGAATGAACTGTGTAACAAAATGTAGTCTATGGACAGGACAGCGCATTTTTTTCTTACAATGTCATGTCTGTATGACCATAGAATCCTTACTGTCTAAGCTGTGCTATTGTGCTATTCTATTGTGATTCTCAACAGAAGTGGACAGTGGACTTCACTTTCTGGTCTTCTTGGCTTTTTGTTAAATAGATTGGGGGGGGTGTCAAACGTATAAAAGTTTGATCCTTTACCCGATATGTTTCAACGGTGTCACTTCCGTCTTCGTCAGAGGGTCACGTCACATGGATGTTGATGCCTAATATGCTTTAAAATGAGCATGTTGTGGAGGCGTGACCTCCCTGTCCATATTGAGGGGTCAACTCTAGCAGCAGGTGGTGTTACCAACCTCTCAATACAGACATATGATGGCAGGCTACTTTAACGCTTTTGTTAAAATTGACATGTAATATAACACCTTTAACAACCTTATCTCTAAAGTACGTACTTTGTTCCACTGTTCCTAATTAATATAGCAGGGTAGTAAAACAATGTGTATCCCAAGTGTATAAATATTTAAAAAAATATATATCTAATCTTTTAGAAAGCCTGCTATGGAAATGATTTGGAACTTGTCCAAGGCATTTTCCATTCATTTTTGCAGTGGATAATCGTGTGGAGAATTCATATCGTACTGCCAGTCAGAATGTCAGTAATTAATTATTATCAACCAGCAGCTTATTATTATTATTATGGCCGGGACAAGATTATAAGGGCTGTTAACATGGTATTTTGTGACGGTCCAATTACAATCTTGCAAATTGTCTGTTTGGGGCTGCACGGGTTTACAAGTCGGCCATGTCTTACAGAGAAGAGGGTGCATCGTTTGCATCTTTTCAACGCTGCTGCTGCTGTGTTTGGTGAATAATTGCAATTGCTTTGAGATGCCAATCCTGTTCTGAATCACCAACGCTCACACACGCACGCACAGTCTCTCACTCTCACTCTCTCTCTCTCTCTCTCTCCCCATACACACACACTCACACACACACACACGCACCGGATTTTGCTTGTGGCATCCACCTGAGCATTAACATATTGCCAAAGTGCATTAATAGATCTGGCACTGACTTTCTGGTAGAAAAAAATGACAAGACAAGAAAGTGCTTGAAAAGCCCATCGTGCTTTGGTGAACTGCAGTTTGATGGGGGTGGGGTGGGAGTGGGGGAGAGGTAGGGCAAGTGGTCAGGTCCTTCTCTTTCTACTTGGGGGCCCTAGGCAAAGAGGGCATTGGGGCCCCCGTTTTACTCTTCAAACCATTGGAAAGGGGCCTCTTTAGGGGAGATTTTGATAGCAGTACCATTGCACTTATCAGTCACTGAATTTAGAAGGGTTGCCTCATTCGCAAAGTTGTCCTTGCTGTAATTTTTAATACAAGTGCATAACCAGCCATTACCACCAAAAGGGGGAAATGATAAAGAGAGAGAGAGAGAGAGAGAGAGAGAGAGAGAGAGAGAGAGAGAGAGAGAGAGAGAGAGAGAGATTACAAAGGCTCTTTTTGCAGGAAAAGCTTTTTTAAACCTTTCCAGTATCAAACTCAGCCTCCTGCCTCCACTCTCCCTCTCTCTCTGTCTCTCTGTCTAGGTCTCTCTCTCGGTCTCTCTCTGTCTCTCTGTCTAGGTCTCTCTCTCTGTCTCTCTGTCTCTCTCTCTCTCTCTCTCTCTCTCTCTCTCTCTCTCTCATTCTTTATCATTTCCCCCTTTTCTCCATTTATCCCACTTCCCCCCTCTTTTCATGTCCCTCATTCTCTTTCCATCACTCCCCCTCCCAGCCTCCCTCTATCTCTCTCTCTCTCTCCATTCTCTCCATTCTATATTCCCTATACTTTCCCTATACTATACTTCCCTATACATAAAAGACGATGTCTGTAAATGAAAGCAAAGTTGTATGCATGACACCCTTACAGTACAGTCTCTTGCTTCATTCTCACACATTGGCCTATCTCATCTCAAAAAGAAACTTGTATGTTGTGTGTCGTTTTGTAAAGTAGCAACACTCAATGAGGGGGGGCCTTTCATATTTTCTGGCCCAGGGGCCCGTGGAATCATAATCCATCCCCGTCTCCTGTATAGCCTGTATCTGCGTACCAGGGCCAGCTGTTCACATCTTAGTGGCTTCTGTGTTCCACTTTGGCTTGCGGTAGTAGGTAGAGCCGTAGGGCCCTAGGTAGAGAGGGACTTGGGCCCACTCCACATAACACTGTCTACTATTGGGGAGCAGCTCCCTCGAGAGAGAGACTTTGATGCTTTTTTCGGTCATTGAATTTAGTGAGTGCTGCCACACTTGCAACGTTGATACTGTTACTGTCATTTGAATACGTACAATTGCTGTACATAACCATTCATAACATAACCAGGGGCCCGTCTTTCAGCTGGGGGCCCTCAGCAATTGCCTAGTTCGGTTGACTGGTTGTGAGAGACCTGGAGGGAGTGAGCATGTTGTGGGCTTGTACCTGTGCATGTTAGAGTAGGCTGTCTGCTACAGCTAGACACCGGCAGGGTTGCCAGATGTGATTAATGATTTCCAGCCCCAAAAATGCTCAAAAACTGTGTGGAGGCACTAAATCCCGCCCAATTTGACCTACATTCTATTGATGTCTAGAGTCATAAATCTACAGAAAAGCTCACCCAATACCACTTTTTTTTTAACCCGCAGACGATCATCCTTAACAGCCCAACTAGGTGGGAAGCAGCCCAATCTGGCAACACTGGACACAGTAAGTAAAAGGTGTTTCATTCGTCCCTGCTCTCCCCTACTGCTGCTGTTGCTGATGTCTTGAAAATGGGACAAACTGAACCGCAGTCCCCATCTACTTCCTCTTTCTGTTCTTCCCTTTCTTCTTTTGCTTTCTTTTTTTACTGTCTGAGTGGTGCCCTCAAGGGGCAGACAGACAGTCTTTTTCTTTATCGTTTTCAGTGTTCCATGTCTGTTAACAGACGCATCGTGTAAAACTATTGTCTACATAGGATCGACAAGCAGTGATATTGCATAGGCCTACATATTCTGTATGTCTATTCAAAATGCGTTATGTTTAAATGCACCTGAGGAGATCAAAGTGGAACTGCACCTTTGTGTCTTCTTTTCATGTCGAAAAATCAAAGTAGATGAAAGTGACCCATTTTGCTTTCGGAATATGGCTGTGAAAATCAAATAAAGAAATACCTTTTTATGAAAAAGACATGATGGTTTTAAAAAGCCATGAGCTATAAATCATTTCGAGTATACTCTGATGTACAACATGAGTTGCCAAACTGACACAGATTTTGACAGTTGGTTGGATGTGATAGTTTTGATATATAAGTGTATGATGATGAGTAACTGCTTAGTGTCAGATTTGTCAAAAGTACAAGTAGGCGTAAATTCATGTTGTAAGTGCAATATTAGTACATGATATTACATAGTTTAGTTATTACCAGTGTTGTACCTTAATGCATTCAATGAACGCTCGTTCATGAACGTGTTCATGTGTATTTTGAGCGAACGTA
>NC_085877.1:15626705-15631705 GCF_034702125.1 Engraulis encrasicolus | reverse complement strand
CCCTATAGGCCAACATCTTTGAATGAGTGACCCCTCTGTTGAGAGCACGGGTACAAAAGAGGTCCTACCTTCACTTTAACAATTCATTTTTTTCTGCCTCTGTCCGTCTTGTGTTTTTCAGGTGATCTCCTATTGACTTTCTTTCTTTCTTTTGCATTACATTACATCACATTTAGACAATGTTTTTTTTCTAAAGCAACTCACAGAGTGCATCTTAATATGGGACCTTGCCTCCTCCACTTGCCTCCTCCACTCGCTTCTCGTCATGATGACATCACTGACAACAGCATTATATTTCAATATCTTGCAAAAGCTCAATTGTAGAGTCTTTTTCTCGTTTGCAATTGGCATGGTGAATGAAAAACAGTCGCTCAAAAGTTGTTGTGGTTAGGCTGACAGCTGGGAAACTTTATCGTTTTCTCCACGGAGGAGGGGCCAGGAGGCGGGGCGAGGAGACAAGCGCAAGTGGAGGAGGCAAGGTGGCATATTAAGATGCACTCACAGTTAGTTTAAGTACAGGACATTGTTTACAGTCCCTGGAGCAGTGTGAGGTTAGGTGTCCTCCTCAAGGACACCTCAGCCATGAAGTGAGATATAGAGTGGAAAGGTGGGATCCGAACCTGCAACCCTCTGATTTATAATAATAATAATAATAATTGTATTTGTATAGCACTGTGTCATACAAGGCATGTAACTCAAAGTGCTTAACAAATGGGGGAAAAAAAACATTGTTAGAGATAGATTTAAAAGGAGAGGTATAGAGGAGAGGCAGAAAAAGCAGGAAGGCAGAGGAAGAAGAGATAGACAGAGAATGTAGAGTCATAAGGTCAACGTAGGTTAGGACCAGGATTCTTAGATGTGTAAGGTCCATAGTGGCTGGGCCTATCATAAGTCATAGATAGTCACACAGAGATTGGGCGCTCAGGTGCGGCCCCTGGTGGCATCAGGGGTGAGGAAAAACTCCCTTTCGCTTGATTCATAGTTTGTAAGGAGTAAAAAAAGCTCAGTGAGGTCTGAGAAAAAAGACACCCTATAGTCAGGCAGAAACCTCAGGCAGAGACCAGCGGCCACCAAGGGGAGCCCCCTGCCAGGGCTGGTTGCGAGTAGTAAGGGCGCTGCGGCAGCTGGGACACTATGACGCCTTGGCAGCTAGGAGTTGGCAAGGATGAAGAGGTGGGTCTTCAGCTGCTTCTTGAAGGAGTCGACGGAGGTGGCTGATCGGATCTCGATGGGGAGGGCGTTCCATCTCTTGGGCGCATAGCAGGCAAACGCGGCGTCGCCGATCTTCTTCTGCAGGGGGGTGGGGGTCCTTAGCAGCTTGGCATCAGTGGACCTGAGAGCTCGAGCAGGGGCATAAAAAGAGAGCATGTCTGAGATATAGCTAGGGGCAAGTCCATCTAATGCTTTAAATACTGTGAGCAGAATCTTAAAGTCGATTCTGTATGAGACAGGTAACCAGTGCAGGTCTGCCAAGACAGGAGAGATGTGCTCTCTCATTCTGGTTCTTGTTAGGATTCTTGCCGCAGAATTTTGAATGAGTTGCAATTTGTCAATTAATTTTTTTGGGAGACCAGAGAAGAGAGCATTGCAGTAGTCTATCCTACTGGTGACAAAGGCATGAATAAGTTTCTCAGCGTCTTGTCGGGGGGCCAAGCCGCGCACTTTGTTGACATTTCTAAGATGGAAAAAAGCAGATTTTGTTATCTTGTTGATGTGAGGCTCAAAGCTCAAATCCGAGTCTATGACCACACCTAGGCTAGTAACCTTATCTTTAATGTGCATGCTTAGGTCACCTAGGCTTGAGTGGAGTTTTGCACGTTTTTTCTTAGGCCCAATGAGCAACACTTCAGTTTTATCCTCATTTAATTTTAGGAAGTTACTGTTAAAGCCCATCTCCTTAACCAGTAGGCCACAGCTGCCCACGCTGCCACTTTCTTTGCCTTGCCCAAATACACACCAAACCACCATATGCATACAGTATTGCATCTTCCAAAGACGGATTACTGCACAGGCCTACCGGGCCAAGGCCCAGGGGCCCAAGAGTCATGCGGGGGCTCTGAAGGCTGAGCCTCTATATTTCCATTATTATACTGCATTAAAATTCCACTTTTACGTTAAAAAAATTAACAACTGCATTTTCATATTTCCGAACTCCCATATACAGGTTCTCCATCATCCAAAAGGTCTAAAGTCCTGAATCTTTTTGCAAACAAGTAACACCCATGGAGGAGGGCCTTTCTTGTTGTGTGTCCCAGGGGCCCATGGAGTCATTATCCATCCTTGCTCATAGCAGGCACATCAGGGTGGTACAGTACTTCTTTTTTTGTTGTTGGCTTCAGGGTGAAAATTCTCTTTCTTCTGGCTTGGCTTTGGCTGAGCACACATGGCCATAAATCCACAGTCCACTCTGCAGCAACATTGCCGTCTGTTGCTAAAAGCGTTGGGCATTCAGGGAGAGTCCTCTCTTCCTCCCATTTGGCTCTGCAAATTAATTCGGCAGACCATTAAAAACTCAGCGGAATAAAGTGACTGAGATGAGATGACTGCTGTTGTCAGCAAGACCCGCAGCTGCTTATCCCGCTCTGCTGTGTTTACAGCGCTGGCAACGCTGGGCCATTATGTCATTGTGCCATTGTTTCAGTCTCTGTGTGTGTGTGTGTGTGTGTGTGTGTGTGTGTGTGTGTGTTTGTGTGTGTGTGTGTGTGTGTGTGTGTGTGTGTGTGTGTGTGTGTGTGTGTGTGTGTGTGTGTGTGTGTGTGTGTGTGTGTGTGTGTGTGTGTGTGTGTGTGTGTGTGTGTGTGTGTGTGTGTGTGTGTGTGTCATCTGATTATTAACACTCAAAAGCATGAGGGGCACAACAGCCTGGCTCTCAGTCAAGCACACTAGTTAGTCCAATTGAGCACAGCCTCGTCCAAGCCTAGCTTAGCACACATGCATATGTAGCTAATTATCGAACACTGTTTATTTGTTGGGGTTGGTTCTGAAATGTAACACTGTAGCCTACACTGTTACCCATAATGTACTGGAAGTCGTGGCCGACAATGTTCTCTGACATTGGATGGGTTATTGTGATGTTAATCTGATTTGAGTGTTGATTGAGTGTTGATGTGATATAATAGCTAACGTATTTGACGAGTTCCTTCTCATGCTTAACCAAATGGCGAGATGATGGCTACAGGCCTTGTTTGTGGGACTTTGATTATTCCATGCGGGACTACAACAAATGCTGCAATCTGATTGGCAGTCATTTTTTCGTTTGATGACCATTCGGAAAGGTCTATTGTTTGTATCCAACCCTCCATCCAAAGGGCATTCATGGCTTAGTGTTAGGGTTGGTCTGAAGATTGCAGATTCGAATTCCTTACCGGCCATTGCTGAAGTGCCTTTGAGCAAGGCACCTAACCCCATATAGTTCCAGGAACTGTAACCAATGCTGTGTACTCAAATAACTGTGCGACACGTTGGATAAACATGCAATGTAAAAGGGTTGGACAAACAGACCTGCAGCTCAGCCTAGTCCACAGTCAACAGGAGCAGGGTTGCCAGATGAGACTGGTGATGAGTTCCAGCCCAGTAAATGCTCAAAACCCACCTGGTGGCACTAAATCCCACCCAAATTGAACAAAACTGTATTGACGTCTATGGCCCTAAATTTATAGTTAAAAAACGTGCCCAATTGGAGTTTTTTTCACAGCAGATGATCACCCTAAACAGCTCAATTGGGTGGGAAACCTCCCAATCTGGCAACCTGTTCGGACAGGAGGTGATGACTTCCTGCAATCTTGCCCCCGAGAGCAGAAGTCCCTCCGATCCCTTTTGTCTGTAAAACAATCTGATCTCCGTCCGCATCGACTGCGATCAATGGCGCATCAATAGCGCTTGTTCCTGCCACCGGCTTTTGTTCCTCTCCTCTCTCTCCTCCCCTCGCTCTCGTTCAGTTAGATACATTTCACCTTGCCTCCTCTGTTTAACATACTGTATAGCCTCCTGTCACACGAGCAGGGGAGCATATACTGGAAATGTCAACAGGATTGACATCCAGCCCACTGCAACCATACGAAAGCAATATGTAACTAGAAATGCACTCAGAGAGTGCAGACCTCTGCCAAGGCAGCTGTTTGATAGAGCATTTGACTATGGTGTATCCTAATTAATTTTTTTTCCAAGTCTTTCTGCCTTCATTTTGTGGAGTTCGAAACTGGAATGATCCGTGATCAACTATTACTCCAAAAAATACAAAAAAGATATAAAAACCTTACATGGCTATGCAATTCTTTTAAACCTCATGTATAATTATTGGCCACTTTTTTTAGTAGAGCCTATGTTCCATTGAAGTGAGCACTTATACAAATTCCATGTACTGCACATGTGTGTGTGTTCCTTACTTACTGTACAATACATATGAGAAGAATGGAATATATAGAGTATGTAGTATGTGCCATATGAATTGTACAGTTTAGTTACGAGTCATTTTGTTAGCTGTATATAAATCTTTTCCCTATGGGAGGCATTACAGCCAACTACACCTCTAGGCCCTGAAAGCTCTGAAATAAGGCCTGAGAAAGAGTGATTACCCCTCATAATTGGTGGGTACTCTGTTTTTTAGACGGTACTTACCATGGTTTCATAATTTACATTAAGCGCATTAGTGTGTTTGTACACTCCCTTGGAGGTATTGGGCCTTGGTGCCATATTCCCCAGCACCCCCATCTTCAAGAGCCCAGTATCCCCCAAGGACAACCCTTACTCATGGGCGTAGTTTGAGACGCAAGAGGAAGCTGTCTGAAAGGGATGTTTGGGTGCTAACCCGGGCTGTATCCAAAAACATAAAACCACAGCTGTGCAAATCACGGTAGAATTAAATGTGTACCTCAACTCTCCTGTTTCCACTAGAACGGTCCATCAAGAGCACCACAGGGTCAATATACACGGCCGGTCAACCAAGCATTCCTTTTAGACAGCTTCCTCTTCCAAAAGTTAATCCTGTTTGAAATGGTTCA
>NC_085877.1:15616705-15621705 GCF_034702125.1 Engraulis encrasicolus | reverse complement strand
AAGCCCTTAAAGTTAAAATAAATAAAAAAAAGAAAAAAAGTGTTATCATCTATTTTTTGTTAGCAGGGGCTTTGATTCTCTGCTCTCCATCCTTCACCGCTCTCTTCACCTCTTTCTCTCCCTCAATCTATTTTCCCTCTTTCTCTCAAACCATCTCTTCTTTATTGTTGTTGTAGAGGCTTTCGTCTCTGCGCAGTTTCCCATCATTGTTCTCTCTACCCCTCCCTTTCTCTCCTTCCAGCACTTCATCTATTCCCGCTTTCTCTCCTACCATCTTTTTTGCTGTTGTTGTTGCAGTTGATTCCCATCATCAACACTCCTTCCTTCTCTTCATCCCTCCCTCCCATCTCCCTCCATCTCTGAGACTTTTCTCTCCATCCATCCCCTCACCTCTTCCCGCCTTCTCTGGCATTCTATTTGCTTCATTGCAGTTTCTTCCCCAAGTCATTGCTGTTGTTTCAGCGCCTGTTGGCATCCCCATTTTTCAACCTCATCATGGGGGTGCTGATATTTTTAAACCATTTTCTCCCCTTTAGAGTTACTCCAAAAGGTCCTGAAAGGTACAGAGATACTTTACAGAAAACAGAAAAGAGAAACATTCCCTCTCCAAACGTCTCAAACGTACCAATCTAATCTTGTTCTCCCCCAGTAGTCTTGACAGTTACTTCCCTGGGGGGCTTTTCAGGAGTCTGAAACTAGACTTAGAAGTACACCTAGGCAAGGACTTTTACTGTAGAATGGTGCTTAGGTGAGGAATCTTAAGAAGAGTGCTTATGCCAGGAGTCTTTGGAGGATGCTTCTGCTAGGTTTGTGTTGGCGCAGCCATTTCACTTTACTTAAACTTTGTAAGACTAATGCTCCTGGATGAAACATGACACGCTCACATATTGGAAACCGGAAAGAGAATGGGTTTATTTCGTTCACACATTTTATAGGGAACGGCACGTAGTGCGCAGTGACGTAGGTCGACAGGAGATCACACACCTTAACACCCCCACTTGATCTCAAGCCCTTTCAGATAGGCCTACTGAAATAAAAATAAAAAACATAAAATGTAAAACAGCAACAAAAAATAGCAGAAAATAGCCAAAATAAATCAGTAAACAAAAACTAATATACAAACATATTATTGGCCTATTCCTTTTCCTTATGAATGAAATTCATACCTTCAGCCACCAAACATAAATTTCACAAATGTTTTCATTTTGAACGGTGTCATTGGCTTAGTCATGGCGTCTGCCACCATACTCACAGTGGGACAGTATTCAATCACAATTTTTCCATCATTGACAGCTTCACGGACAAAATGGTACCGGATGTCAATATGTTTACATCTTTGGCGACAAACCGGGTCCTTTGACAAGGCGATTGTTCCCTGATTATCCTCAAATATTTTCACTGGTGCATATTGACCATCTTTCTCAATTCCATTCATCAATTGTATAAGATACAAACTCTCTTGCGTGGTCGCAGCCAACGCCATGTATTCTGCTTCGCAAGTAGACAAAGCAACTGTAGCCTGCTTTTTAGATTTCCATGAAATCAGTGGACCTTCATCAGTTAGGCTAAAGCAATAGCCTGTTGTGCTTCTCCTATCATTCAAATCTGCAGCCCAATCAGAATCACTATATGCTACAAGTTTCAGGCTTGTCTCACTTTTCTTGTAACATAATTCACGATCCAGTGTACCTTTCAGGTACCTCATCACATGTTTTGCGGTCAACCAATGTTGTTCATTTGGTTCAGACAAATGTTGTGACAGCTTACTCACAACCCAGCTTAAATCAGGTCTTGTACATGTCATTATGTAAATCAGACTGCCTACAACTTCACGGTATGTTTTGGCATCAACAGGATCAGCATCACTGTCATGTTCAATTTTCTGTTCACAGGGGGTTGACCTTGGTTTACACTGTGACATCCCAAATCGCTCGAGTACCTTTGATATGTACCTTGTCTGATTCATTTTCACCATTCCATCTTTCTGTTTGAAATCAATTCCTAAGAAATGTCTCAATTTTCCTAGATCCTTCATGTTAAACTTCATAGCAAGTGTTTTCTTCACATCATTCAGTAAATCATCATTACTGGCGGCAATAAGTAAATCATCTACCCAAATGACCAGTATTGCTCTCTCTTTTCCAGCTTGTTTGGTATACACACAGTGGTCGGCAGGATTTTGCACAAATTCATTTTTAGTCAAGTAATCACTAAGCATTTTGTTCCAGTTCCTACCGGATTGTTTCAAACCATATAGTGACTTGTTAAGTTTACAGACCAATTTTTCACTTGTGTCAGATTTCACTTCAAATCCCTCTGGTTGTTCCATGTACACGTCACAATCTATAGGCGCATGCAGGTATGCGGTCTTGACATCCATCTGATGCAATTCAAGATCATATTGTGCGGCCATTTGCATCAGGATCCTAATTGACGTTAAGTTGGCGGTAGGAGAAAATGTTTCCTTGTAGTCTATACCCATCACCTGATTGTAACCCTTGGCTACATACCTGGCCTTATAGGTTTCTGACTGATCTGCATTAGACTTAATGGCATAAACCCATCTGCCCCCCACTTCATGTTTACCCTCTGGTAGGGTGGTCAGGGTGAATGTATCATTTTCCTTTAATGACTCAATTTCCTCCTGCATGGCTTTAGCCCAAACCTCAGCCTTTGGTGAACTCATAGCCTCCTTGAATGTTTGTGGCACATCACACATCCTGTAACAAAAATCAACACTGATTGACACCTGATCATTTGACTGAGTATCCGTGACGTACTCTGAGAGATACTGTGGTGCTCTCCTATCTCTCCTAGGGTAACGTGTCTCAGCCTCTTCTATTTGGATCTCTTCAGGAGTATTTACACTATCAGAAGTTCCCTGGGAATCTTCTGAACTCTCTGCCTCCTGCCTAGTCGCATCATCCGCACTGGCCCTGGGTGACGCGTATCTTCTCTGAGTAAAATCATTCGTCTCTGTGTCTGTCTGGGTTCCTTTCTCTATGCCACTCTTTGTAATGAACTTCACCAATCGATGTTTGAAAACTTTCCGTGTGTTGGGATAGTAGACTAGATATGAGGGGCTATTCTTGTCATAACCTACAAACACTCCCTTTTCACATCTCGAGTCTAATTTCTTCTTGTCATGTTTGTATGCATAGCACACCGATCCAAATAGTCTCATCCGAGATAAATTTGGTTTCTTCCCTGTAAGCAGGTAATATGGGGTTTGTTTTGTCCTGTTGCTAAAGCACCTGTTGCGTATTACTGCAGCAGTCATCACGGCATATGTCCAGAGCTCTTTGGGCAAGTTGCTCTCAATCAACATGCATCTCGCCATATCAAAAAGTGTACGCCAATTCCTCTCTGCCGTGCCATTTTGATGTGGCGAGTACGGTGCAGAGGTTTCGTGTCTAATGCTATTTTTTGACAGCAAAGACTGAAAATCCTGTCCTGTGTATTCGGTGCCATTATCCGATCGAATGCACTTCACTCTCCCATATGGGGATATATCAGCAAGAAACCGCTCTGTGGCCTTTGTGGTGTCACTCTTAGCTTTCAGGAAATACACAAACACTGTGCTAGAATAGTCGTCTGTAAAAGCTAAAGCATATTTGAATCCATCCTTTGCTACTGGGTCAACTGGACCAGCTAAATCTGTGTGAATTAGCTCAAGTGGTGCTTTTGCACGGCTATCAGGTTCTCTGTTCCTGCTTTGCACAAATTTACCCTTTGTGCAGGTTTCACAGCTCAATTTGGACTTATCAAATTTCCCCTTTATCTGCATTCCCTCTACCACATCTTGCAACTTGGAAACATCGTCATAATTGCAGTGGCCTAGAATTTCGTGCCAAGTCTGAATGTCATAACAACCATTGCAAAAATCACCATCATTACCTTCATTGCTCACAGTGTCCAAGTAGTACAGTCTGTTGTGTTCAACTATGTCGAACTCAGTACCACTCTGATGAACGAGTTCATCATGACCCTGCTGAAACTTGATTGAAGCTCCGTTGGCTGTTGCCGCTTTCACCGAGAAGATATCTTGGGGGTAGGTCGGGATGAACAGCGCGTCTCTCAGCGTGGCTTTCACCGTTTCCCCCTCTCGACTCACCAGGCTCACCTCCGCGTCGCCCCTCTTCAGTGCCACGCCGTTGGCTCTGGTGCCGTCCGCCAATTCAATGAAGTGCTTCTCGGGTTGGAATGTGGGGTCGAATTTTCTGAACTTTCTGATGTCTGTGATAATGTGCGACGTTGCTCCGGTGTCGACCATCAGCCCTCCATGTCTCAATCCGCCTGCCTGGCGGTGGCTCGCTTGGAATAAGTATGCGTGCTCCTCACTTCGTTCGTCAGTCACCTGTTTCACGTCGTCTTTTCTTCTGCGACGGCACTGCGATTCTTTATGCGACGCACTTCTGCAATGCCGGCACCATTGCTTCTCCTGTGGGTCTTTTGGACACGCTCTGGACATGTGTCCCTTCACCCCGCAGTTGTAGCAGACAATGTCGGCCCCTCTGGCGATCTCTCTCCCTCGTGCTGCGGCACTCGCCTTCATCACGTTGTCATCCGAGCTTGCACGATACTTCTCTGTGTCTTCGAAGCTCCTCAGTTTGGTTTTAAAGTCAGCAAAAGTCACATGTTCGTCACCTTGTGTAATGTGGATCGTAAACGGCTTGTAAGACTCGGGTAGTCCTTTTAGTATCATGGCAATCAACAGTCCGTCACTCAATCTTTCCTCAGCATTTCGAAGTGCTGTTATCGCCGTTTCTGCCCTAATGATGTAGTCCGTAACACTTTCATCTGCACTTTTCTGCAGGGACGTTAGCTCGGTGTACAGGCTAATCACTCTTGGCTTGCCCTTACCCGCGTAGTAGTCTCTCAGTATTGCCAGAGCCTTTCTTCCATTGTCCGTAGCATCTCTCATCACAAGCGAGAGGCTTTTGTCGTCCAAGAACTGTATCATTTCTGCATATACCTCTTCATTTTTCTTTATGTCGTCT
>NC_085877.1:15566705-15609205 GCF_034702125.1 Engraulis encrasicolus | reverse complement strand
TTAATATTCAAAACTAGGGATGTCCCGATCCGATATCTGGATCGGATCGGCCGCCGATATAGGAAAAAAATGCGTATCGGGATCGGATCGGCAAGCACGAAAAAATCCGATCCAAATCCGATCCAGAATCCATTTTTTTCAAAGTCCGGTCCGTGTTTTCCGGCTCACCCGCAATCCATTCCAGTTTTTACTGTGGTTGTTCTTAAACTCCGGTCCGCATTTTCCAGCACACCTTCAGCTCTCGTCAGCACACACGTGGGAGCAACTGCTTAGCTCTCATTCGGCTCTCACAAGCGCAGGCAACGTAAGTTTTTCAGTCTGTGGTTTCAAAAAGCTTTAAGCTCTCCTGAGTGTCCGTGAACAGTCCAGACACACAGAATTGCGCGCTTCATGCCACTCTGCCTGCGTTTCAGATGGCATTTCAGTAACAAGCGCTAATGTTTGGCTACAAACACTGAACATTCAGATTTCACATGCTTCTCTCCGAGGCATCGCTTCCTCTCATCCCCCAAAGCAGTGATGGTACAAGAAGGAGATAAGTCAGGCTCGTTGTTTTCCGGTATCCCGTTGACGTCAGGTGAACGCCCCTTTAGGAGACCATCCGAGTTTGAGAGTGAATTACGCCTCTAGAGTGCATTTGTGGGATTGAATCATTGGATGACAGTTCAGATTTCGGATGTCAAAATGCAAATTGACGTGTGTCCTCCTCGACACTTCCACCTTGAAATAAAACAAAGGGGTGAAATAGGTTTGTGTTGTGTGTCTTATTCATTGCACATCATCCAAAGACGGAACACAGGTGTGTTTCACATACTATTTAATTATGTCATCGTATATTTTTGGGTAGCAGTAACTGTGTAGCCTATATGAGGTAATTAGCAATATTACATAACATTGGTTGCTCTTTCTATCGTAATTTGGCGATAACGTCCAGCATGTTCACAATGTAGGCTAGCTTCAGCGCAATTCACCGACAAAAGGCTCCCAATTCCGCACACTTTTCAGGTCACGGTATTTCCGTTACTGTTTATTATTCCTTTATAGGCCT
Source organism: Engraulis encrasicolus (assembly GCF_034702125.1). Lineage (NCBI taxonomy): Eukaryota > Metazoa > Chordata > Actinopteri > Clupeiformes > Engraulidae > Engraulis > Engraulis encrasicolus. Next base: position 15,608,157 of record NC_085877.1, on the reverse strand, counting down.
ACTGTTGTGCTGATTTCGCTCACGCTTGTCCTGGCTTTACTGCTGCAGGAACTGTGATTAGTTTGGTTGTTGCTGACTGTGGAAACGGTTGAATAATTTTAGTCCTAAAGTTAGGGAAACGGCCAGGGCGAGTTTGAAGCCAGAATGTCGTCGTGAAATTAAAGTTCCATCTCTTTCCAGCTGCCGTTACGACACCCTTCATTACAATGCTGTCTATGGCCGTTTGACTCGGTTTTAAATGTCATCACCGTTTCAAATTGTAGGCCTAGGTTATAGCCTTGACAGGCTATTTCATACACATATTGTGTCCCATGTAAAGTTTTACAGACTTCTCGCGAATAGGCCTATTTCCTCACTGCCTAACCAAAAAAAGGGGACAACTAATGTGGCTTCACTGACAACTGCAACAGTTACTGCAAGCAACTGATATCTACCTGGAGTTGCATAAACCAAAATACGAAAAGTGCATTAAACACCGCACACTGTGTAGGCCTAGGCCCTACTGTTCTCCCCCCCTCTTCAAAGCACGCGTTTCGCCCGGTGCGTCTTCAGGTTCCCGAAGACGCACTGGGATAAGAGCTAATCTGAAGACGCACTGTGCGAAACGCGTTGCTCGCTCAGGGGAAAAAATACAAAAGAAGTATCCAGTGTGCGATGTTTAATGAACTTTTCGTATTGATCAAGTTTTTCTGCCTTGCACCTGGAAGGGTTGTGCACAATACAAGGACTTCCATGCACAAATAAATAAATAAATACTAGGCCTATATATATATATGACAGGATATTACAATAAATGTACAATGAAAACAACGTGAATGTCAACTGGGATTACTATAGGGCAGACAGTTACCATGAGCGACGCGTCCCATCCCATCCGTCTCCGCCACGCCTCTTCACAGACTACGAATCCCACCTCAGCCCTTTGGATGGCGGTAATACGCAACCCTTGTCAGCTGCCACCAAACGCAACAGTAAGAGAAGAAGAAGGGGGGACAACGCCCCCTTAGGAGACCCAAACTTGAGCACATCCATTTACATTGTGTGGGCGGAGTTCAGGGTATCTCCTTCTTGTACCATCACTGCCCAAAGTTTGTTTGTTGCCCAGCCACTAAAGTTACTGCTCCCTTTCTGTCCCACGACGTGTGAGTGTGTATGCGTGTGAGTGTGTGTGTTTCATGGACAATGCAGTCTTGCTACAATGCTAAGCAGATGTTAAATTAAGGATGTGCTAATTCACATGGAGGAGCAAAAGCATACGGTAGAAAATGGTATTGTTAAATGTTATTGTGTCCACTGACCTGAGAAAATAAATATTATAGTAGCCTACTGGACAGTGGTTGTGTCCGAATTAGTTTATGATTTATTTTAGCTATTTATCTTATTCCATTTTGATTAATTTGTAGCAGTTGTTTAGTTGTGATTATTGTTTATTGGCATTAATCTAGGCTGTATTAGGCTACCTATGGCATAATGATGGAGGATCTTAGGCTACTTTGGGCATATGAGAGGGCCTACTAGCCTACTGTGTGTCTTGGAATTTTCTTTACTTTTTTTGTCTATGTTAAATGTAAACTCGTCCTGAATTGTCAACATGCTGACAGCCTACAAAAAAATCCACCTTTCCATGGAAAACAGATGCTGCTTGAATAAGTATTCACTTACAGTTTAGAATATTATTTGCAATGATGGATTTTCAATGGTTTCATTTGAATCTGGTTCAAGAGTAGAGCACTGGTGGCATTTTTGTTTGAGTAGTGGTTTTTTTGTTTTGTTTGTCTATTACTCAAATTCACCTAATTCAGCTGGATAGTTGTTATCAAGAGTAAACCCCTTTTCACCATGAGTGTGACAAGAAAGTAAGTAGGCTAAATAACTTTCAATTTAAATACTCCGATAGGCCGGTATCGGTATCGGCCGGTATCGGTATCGGATCGGAAGTGAAATAAAATATCGGTATCGGATCGGAAGTGCAAAAACCTGGATCGGGACATCTCTATTCAAAACAGCAATTTAGACCAAAGTTTTATCCACTTGCACACATCCAAACAAGGTCACATTCATTCTGCACATCCCCACACTTGAAAGCATTTGCCACCATGCTCTCTTGCTCCTGATGTGCCACATTGTAACAATGACAAAAGAAGGAACAAGCAGATAAAAACAAGAACATGCAAAACAAAGTGGGCACAGTAATTTGTGTTGTCTTCAGTCTACTGGCACGAGCTCATAAGCTTTAAGGACAGCGTTTTATCCTTCTCATAGACCTGCCTGTCGACCTTGGACAGGACAGAGTAAGCGCGCTGTGCTCGACCAGCCAGGGTGCATTGGAGGGACGTAACAGCCCTATGTCCCATGGCGGGGAGAAAGGCATGTTCACTTTACTCTGAAATGTGGGAACATGGAGTTGTGGAACATAGGGCCTATATTTGAATAATTTCTTAAAAATGTGGGAACATGGAGTAGCAAGAATAAGTTGTGGGACCAATGGGCAGTGGGACCAACGGGCTGTGGGACCAATGGGCTGTGGGAACATAGAGCTGACCACGGCCAAACCGTAGATACGAATTCTAGATGCAGCATTGACCACTCCTTTGTTTTGGAAAGAAGTCAGATCACCAGCATATTCAGCCAGTAGGCCTATAACCCATCAATAGGTGACAAGGCAATACCCACATTAAATGAAAGCACCGGCCCAAAATGTCGGTGCCCTAGGTTATGCTACGACAAAAGACTTAACACAGTCTAGTGTTCATATCTATGGTGACAACCAGGCAAGCACCAGATACTATAGCTCGTTAAGACACGGCATCATAAATTTGCGGTTAACATAGCAATGACCAAGTCATAGTGCCTACTAAAGGCCTTGTGTTATGTTATAGTATTGTAGTACTGTGGGACTTAACTTTTTAGTGGCTGTAACAGTGTGCTACTGGAGGTACGGCGTGCATTAAGTGGCTACTGCACATTTGTCCAGTTAGCTAGCACCCAGGGCTAATCCTGCAGACTGGGCAAGTATTAGCGCAGCTAGCCAAGTGCACATCATGGGGAGGATCATCATTAACATCATGATCATCATTAGCTCTACTTCATTATTTAACAAGCCGGACTGTTGGACTGTGGAGGCTGCACGATCAGTAATTAGAATGCCAAATGCATTTGGTAGCAGGCCAGCTCAACTCTGCTGGATTAGGGGGTCCTGTTCATGATTTTTTAGGGATGTCTGACTGAGGGGTTTTACGGGGGAATAGCGATTTTGAGCCATGTGGCCGTAGTCATACTTCGGGGCGTTTTCTGAGTTATCTGGAATGCAATAACCACCGAAGGTTTGATAATTGGTCTTGTCCGTGTTATTTGGGTTATTATTGGAAGTGGCTTCTGCATGGCTCATCATGTAAACCTTTGTTTACATTGTACATACTGTGTATAGTCAATACAGGTAATCTGAATTGAGGCCAGTCTCTCTGTACAAAATGACATCATATTATATTTGTCAGTTATCCAAAGTGACTCACAATCAAGGGCAAAATCATAGCGATCATGTGTGGATAGTAGGTTGAGTGTCTTTTTAATGTAAGTACAATAGCACAGGGTTAAGTAGAGTAAATACAACCACACAACATGTCTTACAAACAATCCGGGTCTGGGCCAGCTCAGGTATTAGTGCAGTAAATAGTCAGGAAAGAGAAGAAAGAGTCTTGAAGAAACAGCTGTGTGAGTCTATAAGAGGTGTGACGAGCGTTGACATCTCAAAGTCAGTTTGTGATTATGTCAAAGGTCAAAGGTCATGCGTATGTTTTTGAGTGTGCCAGTCAACCCATGTTTGAATTGTTTACCCAAGGGTATCTTGTCAATTGTACAAGGGTTCCCTGATTGGCCAAGGGGGGCAGAAGGTGGAGGGATCAATAATTGAGGAATTGTTGATATGTTTACTCAAGGGGATCTTGTTTTGTATCCATTTTGGATTTTGGGAAAGATTGATACAATACGATGCAATAAATTATGATTACGAATACGATACAATACTATACGATACTATACGATACGATATGATATGATACAATACGATATGATTATACTTTATAGTCAGTTTACACTGAAATCATTTTGCATTCCTGAGACTCGTTTAAGACAGGACATACAGATAACATCACATTGCAAGACTATTGCACAACTGAAAAAAACAGAGGACACTGGCCTATATATAGACATACATGCATACATACATTACATACAACCCACATAAGTTGAAGATATTACCCACGTGGAGTGATATTGTGCATCGCATTGAATTGCACGGCAACATTCATTTAAAGTATCTTCAACTATAACTACCCAACAAAAATAATTATAACTTTACAGTCACTGGGTCAGTTTATAATCACTTTTTTCTTGTGGAACACCTTGGTGGAAATCATTATTGATATTGATTATTTGATTCAACTGTACAGTGATGCTGCATGCATGGTTTGTGGTGTGTACGTATCCCACCAAAGTCACTTTGTGTACTTATTCAAAGTTTGAACTTTGTTTCTTCTCTTTTTTGCTTATATGTTTAGGTTTAGGTTTCTTTATTAGTCTCCACCAAGGAGAAATTTACAAACCCCAACTCCGATGAAGTTGGGACGTTTGGTAAACAGTGAATAAAATCAAAATGCTATCATTTTCAAAACATTCAATCTATTCATTAGATGGAGAATAGTGAAAAGACAACATATTAAGTGTTAAAACCGAGAAAAAATATTGTTTTGGGGGACATATGTACTCATTTCTAATTTGATAAATCCAACACGTCTCAAAAGAGTTGGGACGGGGATCAGTGAAATTTAGTAAACATCCAAATAAGATAAAACAACAAAGAAGAACATTTCAAAATGAATTGTACTGACGGACAATATAGGTGTCCAGGTATAAGATCATCACAGAGAGGCTGAGTCACTCAGAATTAAAGATGCAAAGGGAATAATTACCATAGTTATTACATACATTTTTGAATTCCCTTTGATTTACCACAATTGAGTGTATATAAGACATATTTTTGATAATAAAATCATTGTATAGGTTCATGACATCATGAAATATATATTGGCTGTAGTCTCACTCTAATTCCTGGAGTGCTAGAGCTATTGAAAATTGACCATATTAAGAATGCTTAATGCATGAAAATGACACAGGGGTTTAACATTCTCCTAAGCACCTGAGCTCACTTGAAATAGACCCAGAAGACATGGGAAACTGTCCTTTGCTTACAGAAGTCAGCAGAAGTTGTAGAAGTCCATTCTTTTTGACAATAATAGAGCATTGCACATCCTGTGCTACAGTGAAAATGGACCATCCAACTTGTATTAGTGCTAGCTTCAAAAGTCAGCCTCCATGATGGCATGCGGATGCAGTAGTGCATTGGTTAAGATGTTCTCACTCATCTGTAGAGTTAAATACAGTGCTGAATGGTATAAATGGGTTTTAAACAGCATGAAAAGCCACTCATGCATTATATTTTGAAGGGAGATCTTCGATTACTGCCACATAGTAAGGTCAAATTGCATTCTCTACTATGTTTTAACAGTTTGGCTCCATCATAAGGACCAGCATGTGATAAAATGGTGGGTTTTTGGTCAAGACCTGTCACACTGTAAGCACTACAGAAAGGAAAACATTGCAAAACATGACAAGGAATACACCCACCATTTAAGCTGGTGAAATCATGTCCAAGATAGGAATTAACACTGTTTTTTTTATATAAAATCATCTCATCGGTTAATGTATTTAACTGTTAAGAGTTGTCTTTTGTTTTGTTTTTAGTCTTCCTCGACATTTGCTGCCATTTATTGTCCCCGTCCCAACTCTTTTGAGACGTGTTGGATTTCTCAAATTAGAAATGAGTACATATGTCCCCCAAAACAATATTTTTTCTCGGTTTTAACACTTAATATGTTGTCTTTTCACTATTCTCCATCTAATGAATAGATTGAGTGTTTTGAAAATGATAGCATTTTGATTTTATTCACTGTTTACCAAACGTCCCAACTTCATCGGAGTTGGGGTTAGTATCTCAGAGGCAGGGAGGTTGCAGCACCATGAAAACAAACAACACCAACAAACAAAACAGATAATTTCCCCCCGGGGATGAATAAAGTTACTCTACTCTACTACTAAAGGTAAGGTACAATATGTTACCTGTGAGAAATACAAAATAAAATTGGCGGTCAATGGTCGAAAATGGGGCATGGAGTTACAGTAACTTTCTCCCTAGCAGTATTTCTCTTTCCCCATCTCTTCCCCTCTCTCCCTCTCTTTCCCCCTCTCTTTCTCCCAAATAGTTTCTCTCCTTTTCTCCTTTACAGTAGTTATTTGGTCTGGTAGAGACGAGGAGAGAAGTGGAACAGGACTCTTTCTCCCTCTCATTGTGCCCACGTATCTCTTTTTTTACTTTCCCTCTCTCTTTCTCTCCCTCTCTCTCTCTCTCTCTCTCTCTCTCTCTCTCTCTCTCTCTCTCTCTCTCTCTCTCTCTCTCTCTCTCTCTCTGAGGGCCCCTCTGAGTCTGCCATCCATTCATCATTCTTCCTTTCAGGATGACATCTAGTTAGCACTCCCACTCCTCTGTCCTGATGTCTCTCTCTCTCTCTCTCTCTCTCTCTCTCTCTCTCTCTCTCTCTCTCTCTCTCTCTCTCTCTCTCTCTCTCTCTCTCTCTCTCTCCTGGTGCAAGGGGGCCCTTCAGCATGACATCTAGTTAGTGCTGATGTGGCCTTATGTGTCTATCTGCTGCTAGCAAGCTAAAGGAAGTGAGCAAACTCTCTCTCTCCATCTCTCTTTTTCTCTCTCTCTCCATCGCTCTCTCTCTCTCTCTCTCTCTCTCTCTCTCTCTCTCTCTCTCTCTCTCTCTCTCTCTCTCTCTCTCTCTCTCTCTCTCTCTCTCTCTCCCCTCTCTCTCTCTCTCTCTCTCTCTCTCCCTCACTCTTTCTCTCTCTCTGCCTCTCTGATTACACTTCTACAATCTCTTTCTCCTTTCAATCCTCCCATCTTCTGCCCTCACTCCCTCTCCTTCTTTAGAAGTAGAGAGGGGGGCATTGATCTGAGTTACATGTAATCATTACGCTCGGCCTCTCAAGTGCTGTTTGTGAGCATGGGCGTGTGTGTGTGTGTGTGTGTGTGTGTGTGTGTGTGTGTGTGTGTGTGTGTGTGTGTGTGTGTGTGTGTGTGCGTGTGTGTGTGTGTGAGTGTGCGTTTATGTGCGTTTGTGTGTTTGTGTGTGTGTGTGTGCGTGTGTGTGTGTGTGTGTGTGTGTGTGTGTGTGTGTGTGTGTGTGTGTGTGTGTGTGTGTGTGTGTGTGTGCAGCTCATGATGGTGACTCATGGCTCTAATTGTGTGTGATTTCTCTCCACAGAGGACTGGACGGAGCAACAGCAGCAGGAGCAGGAGCCACCATGACAGACGCGGTGATGGGGATGCGGGGCGTCCATGCCAAGTGAGTGGGCATTACATTACACTACACTAAATTACACTACATTACACTAGCTGATGATTTTATCCAAAACGGGTTTTACAGGGTATTGGTTACAGTCCCTGGAGCAATGTGAGGTTAGGTGCCTTGCTTAAGGGCACCTCAACCATGGAGGTGGAAGGGATTGGTTAGGGTGGGGATTGAATCGGCAACCCTGTAATCTGCAGTCCAGCACCCTAATGTAACCGTTGCACCGTGGCTGCCCCAAGAGGGAAGATGGGAAAAGTACTAGTGGTGTCAACAATGATCGATTCGGCGATCCGAATCGATCCGGGGCATGGACGATCCAGATCCAGATCCGGCAAGTTCCAGAATCAATCCGGCAATTTTTTTAAGTTTCAATTACTTCCATGGATATTTCGGGAGCAAATGAATGTTAAATTAAATGAAAACACTTCAAAACATTGCAAGACTGATACAGACTGATACAGAAAACAGCCAATAAATTGTTGCTCAGTATCTGACTACTTGTATTTCCTCATCATGGCTGAACATTTGCTTTGCGTTCAGTAGAAATGTAATGCATTGCAATGCATTGTAGAATTGAATCGAATCGGATTGGATCTAATAGAATCGAATCGAATCGGATCTACTACCTCCCGAATCGTGATCGAATCGGATCGTGAGGGCAGTGCCGATCCACACCACTAAAAAGTACAGAGGAAAAGGTATTTTAATTTTGCTTAATTTAATCCTACTCAAGTACAAGTAAAAGTACCCATCTAAAAATCTACTCAAGAAAAAGTAAAAAGTACTTAAATGATGTAAAAACGGAATTTGATCACCATGACAGACACGGTGATGGTTATGCGATGGTGGGCCGTGCATGCCAACTGAGTGGATGAGAGATGAGAGAGAAGGGATGCACTATATTATAGCCAGACAGACTGGAGTGGTAGACTGTATACAATAGGCTGGCCACCGGCTGTGTTGCAGACAAGAGGATATTAGAGTGACTTCATTGATCCCCACAGGGAAATTAAAGTAAGGTAGTAGTATGGTTATGTGTGGCGTCCATGCCAAGTGAATGGACAGATGAGAGAAGAGAGTGGAGTGATACAGTACGGCAGCATCCCGCCAGCCTGGCCACCGGATGAGGAGCAGACACTAGAAGCAGACAAACTCATGGCATGACAAATGCTGGATTGCCACCCACACCTTACCTGATTATCATGACTTTCAAATCTCTTTGAGACTTGGTCTGACCAAGAGCATAACAAGGAACATTCTTAAACGCCATGGTTGATCCATCTGTATGAAAGACCCACCTCCCTTGGGTTGCTACTTGTCGAGGGCAGAGCAGGCTGAGCCAAAGTTTAAAACAAGCATTTCTTAGTCCCAAGCCTCTGCTTGGACAACGTCACTGCCTTGAACACGCCTCTACCCAGGACGGTTGGAAATGCTCAAAGTTGATTAGTTCCCGACAAAGTGGGTGGATTTTCCCGCTGTGGAGGGAACCATAGCCAAATGCATATGAACACGCTATTTTCCTGAGCGAGTTTAGCTGAGCCCAAGGTGTTGCGTCACTGTGAGTGCGGAGCTTGGGTAACCTACACCCACCTAGAACAAGACTATATTACCCCGTTAAGACACAGCGTTATACATTTGATTTTACTAGAATGGCAATGACAAAGTCATGGCGCATTACTAGGCCCTGTCTTATGTCAAAGTATTGTAGTACTATGGTAGTTGACTTTTCAATGACCATTACAGCGTGCCACTGGAGGTACGACGTGCATTAATGGGCTACCAGGAAATTTTTCATTATTTTTTTTTTCATATTTAAACAGTTTTAGGGCTTTTTTGCCCTTATTTGATCTCAGTTGGAGATGGTGACAGGAAGTGAGTAGGAGAGAAAGATGGGGGAGCATTGCCAAATGACCAGGGCCTCGTTTCCCGATAACGATGGTTCTTAGCCTTACGTGTGTCGTTAACCAGTGATCCTACGAATGTTCTTAGATTTCCTACGACTGTTTCCCAAAGACACTCGTACATGAACGCGCGTGCACAGCCTCTAAGATCATTCGTAGCGTCGCTCTTAAGGATCGCTGTCCACATATGTGGTGCTGAAGTGTCCTCGGAGTGAATTGCGCCGTCATGCTTCTAAACCATTTACAAAATGTAAGGCGTGTGTCAGTATCAAAAGTTGTTTTCTATAAGGGTGGGACTACATTTGTAGCAGTTTGCAACTATCGACAGGAGTTGTTGTTGGCAAATGAAATAAAATGCACACACACAATGAAATCATGCAAAACCATGACCTACGCCGTTAAACCAGACAAAACGCATGCAGTTGGCTACCGTGCTTAATATTTAAGGAGACAAGTAGGCCTAGGAGTTCCAAATTGGGATGCGCATTTGGGGAGCGGCACGAAAAGTAGGCCTACGGCGCACTCAAGGCTTTAACAACTGTGAGGAACATTTTGTACGGCAGTCTGCTGTTACTAAAACACAAAAATCTACACGAATCGCCATCGCTGTCTTTTTTATGTCATAGTTTACCCTTATCCTACAACTATCGTGTCTTTTCTGCGTCGCCTTCCCTTTTAGGATACTTGAAAATGAAAGAGGGCGCAACGACTCGCTGACCGTTTTTCTTTTTTTTTTTTATGTTTCGGTAGTGGCCTTCCGACATCACCACTCTTGTCTCTGGTCGCCGAAGCCCCCTATTTATTTTGCGTGTGGATGCCTTGTTCTTGTTCACGAAGCACCCACACAAATTATGATTGATAGTCGTGTAGTTTGAGCCAGGCTTAAGGCCCTTTCGGAAACGAGGCCCAGGATGGAATCAAACCCGAGGCGCTGGCGTAGTAACCCAGTGCCCTACCATTAGGCCACGGCAGGGACAATTTTTGCATTGTTAATTCCACACTCAGACCCTGTTTACACATAGTGTATATGGATTGTTTTGTTAACTTGTCCATTCGGGAGTTCTAACTCCCTAAAACGGATATTTTTAAACAGAGTTTTTCAAATAATACAACTGTCACAACAGTGTTTTTGTTATGCACATACCAGAATAAAAATATGAACATGAATGAGATGATGTCCTCATAAGTGTATGCAGGCTTTAGACAACCAGTGACGGGCAATCTAGAATCATTCATTACAATCCAGTGCCACATATTCCAAATGACCTGGTTCCTGTACCTGGCCAATGCAGCCAGGTTATTGAACCAGGTCATTTGGAATAGAGCACTGGATTGTAGATCTAAGGAATCCAGCTTGCGCATCACAGCATACTGTAGCACCACCTGGCCTGGGCCAACTCGTACTTTTCTGTGACACTCCATAAAATTCTGCAACTGCTGGTTCACTGGTTCACTGCCCATGTGCCATTTCAAATTTTCCAGAGGTGTCAAAAGTAAAAGTAGAAGTGAAAAAAGTACCAACACAGGTGGCTTCACTGATCTAGAGCACGGTTGACAACTACCTGTCTTACACCTGTCTAGCTACATTAGTAGTGGAATAACTGGAGTAACCACTATGTAGTATTGTGTTCTGATGTGTAGTGCACACTTACCATGGGAAATCCAATGCTGCTTTGCACAATCGTTCCTATGTGACAGACAGCATGAAGCTACCCTCACCGAGGGTCCCAGATCATGGTCCCTGTCTCTGTCCAATCAGAGAGTGGGGCAGGGTGTCGTAATGGCCAAGTATTCTGACCTTTCCTGATTACCAGCAGACCTAATCACAGCCCCCTAGGGAATGTACAACAGGCAGGCCACCAGAACTAATCTCACTTGTGATTAGGTCTCATGGTAACCAGGCAAGTGCACACTATGAATTAACATACTTCTACTTTTACTTTTGGCACCTCTGAAATTTTCCCAGGATTGGGATCCACCAGATGTGTGACAGACAATAGGACCAGACAGACTGGCATTGCAGATGATGCATTCCAACTGCACCCCCACCCACAACCAAGAAAAACAATAAAAGTTTTGCTACTCCTGAATATGACAAGTAGACGAGATGCACTCACTCTATCGCCTAATGATTATTACATGTTTTAAATGGGTGCTGAATCCCACAAAACATAGAGTAGATGACTAAAGGAAGCGAATGAAGAGGGGCTCTTCCTGAAACGTTTGTGTGCGAATTACAGTAACATAGAAAAATCTGAAGAGTGCTGTACTTCTCATCCTTTACTCTTGGATAGATGGATGGAAACAGCTGAATTTGTCGTGAAAGTAGAGAATAAAACAGTGGGCTGCATTATTTACTTTATTTTCAGACCATTTCTGTATTTCTGTGATCTCCTCTGAAATGTTATGCTTTCTACCTTTATATTGCTGTGGAGTTGCCCACCGCATTGTTAACTATGGCTGCCACTTTTCATTCTTTTTTATTTCTCTTTCTTTGCTTATCTTTTCTTCACACTCTTTCTCACTCTCGAGATATTGCTGCGTGTACACTGATGTTATGTTGTCTCATTATTAACCACTCTGTTCTCTCTCTCTCTCTCTCTCTCTCTCTCTCTCTCTCTCTCTCTCTCTCTCTCTCTCTCTCTCTCTCTCTCTCTCTCTCTCTCTCTCTCTCTCTGCCCCTCTCTCTCTCTCTCTCTCTCTCTCTCTCTCTCTCTCTCTCTCTCTCTCTCTCTCTCTCTCTCTCTCTCCTTCTTTTCTTTCTTTGCTTTTCTATCCTTTCATCACACCCTTTCTTCTGCTTCCCTGTATGTGCTGTCACAGTGACAATGAACAGTAAGTATCATTTTATTGTCTGACAGGACTAGAGCAATCTATAGCAAACGATTCAGTTTTTCCGGGCCCAGGTAATTGGGGGGTGCAGTAGGGGTTAACAATTAGGACCCCCCATATTGTATTCATTAAGAGGGGGGGCCTTTGAGATGATTTTGTCCCGGGCCCAGTCAAAGCTGTCAGCGCCCCTGGATGCGAGTGGGTACTGATGGAAGCCACTGTTGGCGAAATAGATACCGAGCTCGTTCCTCATTCCTTCTTTGTGCATTTTTGTCAGTCAGCATGTTTGTATACGCAACCAAAATGTGCCTCATAATGAGTTTGTGAGCCTACATGTATGTAAATGGAATTCTACAGTTTGTGTGCAGGGCCGTTGACAGCTTTGGTCAGCCTCAGGACAAAGTCATCTGAAAGGGCCCCCCACCCAATACATGCAGTGCAATGAGGACCCAGTTTTGGACCGCCTGTCTCCCTGGGCCCAGGGCAACTGACCCATCCCCCCTGTCAGCTTCCCTGTGTGTGTGTTGGTGTGTTGGTAGTGTGTGTCTCAGCATTTGTGTGTCTCTCATGTGTGTACATTTGTTTGTGTGTGCGTGAGAGAGTGCGTGCGTGCATGCGTACGTGCGTGCGTGCGTGCGTACGTGCGTGCGTGCGTGCGTGCGTACGTGCGTGCGTGCGTGCGTGCGTGCGTGCGTGTGTGCGTCCATGCGTGCGTTCGTGTGTATGATTGTAATAGTGCATGTGCAGGTGTGTGTTTGTATGAACTGTAGGTGCAATGGTGTGTCTGTGTACAGTCGTGTGTGTGTACTATTACATATGTGGCTCTATTGTGTATTGTATATCCTTGTGCATGTGTATAAGTCTATGTTTTTGTGTGTAATGACAGGTGCTAATGTATTTCTGATGATCGCTCTCTTTCTCTCTTCTTTCCTATCCCTTTCTTTCCTCCTATCGACTCCCCTCTCTCTCTGTCACTCTCTCTCTGTCTTGCTGTCTCTCTCGGCTCTCTCCTCTCCTCTCCTCTCATCTCCTCTGCTCTCTCTCTTTCCTTCCCTCTCTCTCTCTCCTCTCCTCCTCACTCGATCTTCTCCTCTCATCTCGTCTCTCTCTCTCTCTCTCTCTCTCCTCATCTCCGACTCCCCCTCTCTCTGGTCTCTCTCTCTCTCTCTCTCTCCTCTCGTCTCTCTCTCTCTACTCATCTCTCTCTCTTTCTCTCTCTCTCTCTCCTCTCTCTCTGCTTGTCTCTGTGCTCGGTTGTCAGGGGCAACTGGAGCGCGGCGGCTCCCAGTGCAGGGGGGCAGGAGCTGACGGACGAGGAGAAGGAGATCATCAACAACGTCATCGCCCGCGCCGAGAAGATGGAGGCCATGGAGCAGGAGAGGATCGGGTGAGGAGAGTAGAGGAGAGGAGAGGAGAGGAGAGGAGAGCAGAGCAGAGGAGAGGAGAGGAGAGGACAGGAGAGGAGAGGAGAGCAGAGGAGAAAAGTGAGGGGAGGAGAGGACAGGAGAGGAGAGGAGAGGAGAGCAGAGGAGAGGAGAGGAGAGGAGAGGGAAGGAGACATGGAGAGGAGAGGTGGGGAGAGGAGACATGGATAGGAGAGGAGAGGAGAGGAGAGGAGAGAAGAGAAGAGTAGGAGAGCAGAAGAGAGGAGAGGAAAGGAGAGGAGAGGATCAGGTTATGAGAGGAGAGGAGAGAAGAGTAGGCGAGGAGAGGAGAGTAGACGTGGAGAGGAGAGGATAGTAGAGAGGAGAGGATCGGGTGAGGAGAGGAGAGAAGAGTAGGCGAGGAGAGGAGAGTGGACATGGAGAGGAGAAAAAAGAGGAGAGGATAGTAGAGAGGAGAGGGAGAGGATAGGATAGGAGAGGAGAGGAGAGGAGAGGAGAGAGGAGAGGATTGGTGAGGAGAGGGAGAGGATAGGAGAGGAGAGGAGAGGATCAGGTGAGGAGAGGAGAGCAGAGGAGAGGAGAGGAGAGAAACGAGGAGAGGAGAGGAGAGCAGAGGATCGGGAGAGGAGACGAGAGGAGAGGAGAAGAGACAAGAGGAGAGAGGATAGAGCATAGAGGATCGAGATGGATTGAGAGGAGAGAGATGAACTGGAGAGGTGATGAGATCAGAGGGAGAGGAGAGTAGAGGAAAGGAGAGGAGAGGAGAGGAGAGGAGAGAGGAGGGAAGGAGGAGAGGAGAGGAGAGATATAAGTGAAAAGAGGATAAATGAGGGCTGGAGACAAAAGCAGAGATGTAATGAGTGAATAAAGAGTGGTGTGTGAGAAGAGAAGAGAAGAGAAGAGAAGAGAAGAGAAGAGAAGAGAAGAGAAGAGAAGAGAAGAGAAGAGAAGAGAAGAGAAGAGAAGAGAAGAGAGGGATGAAGAGGACAGAAGAGAGGTATAGAAGGGTAGGGAGGTGTAGAATGGTTGCAAACAGAGATGAGGGGAGAGAGGAGGGGAGTTGGGTGGAGCAGGGAGATGAGAGGAGCGGAGAGTGGAGGAGAGGAGACGAGACGAGAGGAAAGCAGAGGAGAGGAGAGGAGAGCAGTTGAGAGGAGTGGAGTGGAGAGAGGGTAGAGAGGAGAGATGAGGAGAGGGGAAATGATGGGTGGAGAGAAGAGATGTGAAGAGAGGAAAATAGAGACCAGAGAGTTTGAGAAAATGTGTACAGAGGAAGGGAGAGGGGAAATGAGTGGTGAAGAGAAAAGGTGATAAGATGAGAGGAAAATAATGAGAGGAGAAGAGAAGGAATGAAAAAAGAAAAATCATGAGGGGGGGGTGGCAGAAGAGATAAAGGCTGAGGCGTGTAGAAAAGAGACAAGGAGAAAAGAGATGACGAGAGGAGATAAGAGGAGAGAAAAGGAAAGAGGAGGCAGGAAGAGAGGTACAGGTAAAGGAGAGCAGAGAAACGGAGAGGAGATGTGACAAAAAAGAGTGGAGATCTGAGGAGAGAGCATGACAACAGAGGACAAGAGTGGAGGAGAAATGAGAGGCGAGGTTAAATGAGCAGCACAGGAGTCCGGAAAACAACAAAACGGAAAACAAAACGGATTGGTGTTTCATAGCAAAGAAATGAGAGTAGAGGAAAAGAAACAGAGGAGGAAGGATGGAGGGAGGGAAGATAGGGGATCAAAAATTGGATATGAGAAGAGAGGAGGAGAACAAGGGATGAGAGCAGAATTGTGGAGGAGGAGAGAAGGAGAGACAAAAGCTAAGAGAACAGATGAGTGTGTGTGTGTGTGTGTGTGTGTGTGTGTGTGTGTGTGTGTGTGTGTGTGTGTGTGTGTGTGTGTGTGTGTGTGTGTGTGTGTGTGTGTGTGTGTGTGTGTGTGTGTGTGTGCGTGCCTGTGTACGTGCGTGTGTCACTGCGATGGGGGGAAAGATATCTTCCCGAAGATGGAAAGCAGGAAAGGCAATAAGGCATGATGGAGAGGGGAAGAGAACAATAGGGGTAAGAGGAAGAAAGATGATATAAGGAGTGGAGGGAAGATGAGAGGAGAGGAAAGGAAAAGAGAAAGGAGGGAAAGACGATAAGCTGAACAAGGGAGAAGACCACTGGGAAGGAGAGGAGAGGAGAGGAAATGAGATAACAGGAGAGGAGAGGAGAGGAGAGGAGGGCAGAGGGGAGGAGAGGAGAGGAGAGGAGAGGAGAGGAGAGGAGAGGAGAGGAGAGGAGAGGAGAGGAGAGGAGAGGAGAGGAGAGTGCAGCATAGGCATAATGATTATAAGAAATGAGGGAAAGAAGAATGCTGAAGAGGAGAGAAAAAGCATGGAGAGAAAAGAAGAGAAGAGAAGAGAAGAGAAGAGAAGAGAAGAGAAGAGAAGAGGAGAGGAGAGGAGAGGAGAAGGGAGAACAGGAGAGGAGAGGAGAGGAGAGGAGAGGAGAGGAGAGGAGAGGAGAGGAGAGGAGAAGGAGAGGAAAGACGAGGAAAGAAAATAGGGGATGATGAAGAGGAGAAAATAAGATAAGAAACAGGAAATGAAAGAAAAGAGTGTGCAGAGGTAAAAGCTGAAGAGGTCAACAGCTACACACACACACACACACACACACACACACACACACACACACACACACACACACACACACACACACACACACACACACACACACACACACACACACACACACACACACACTGAATGAGGGACCATACGGTAGTTATTGCCATGTTTGCTGCCCTCTCTGTGTACCTCACACCACACCACATGAACAATAATGTGCTTCTCTGTGCAACCATCGGACTTAAATGCTATAAAGCACCAATACACCTTGCCATACACTGTGGTCTTCTTCACCCTTCCCTGCTCTTTCCCTCTCCTCTCCAATCCCCATTTCCCTCTCTCTGTCCTCCTCTCATCCACCTCTTCTCCTTTTTCTCCAACTCTCCTGCTTTGCTCCTCTTCGCCTCCTTTCACATCTTCTCTTCTCTTCTCTTCTCTTCTCTTCTCTTCTCTTCTCTTCTCTTCTCTTCTCTTCTCTTCTCTTCTCTTCTCTTCTCTTCTCTTCTCTTCTCTTCTCCTCTCCTCTTCCCTCCTCTCCTGTCCTCTCCTCCACTCTCCTCTCCTCTCCTCTCCTCTCCTCCACTCTCCTCTCCTCTCCTCTCCTCTCCTCTCCTCTCCTCTCCTCTCCTCTCCTCTCCTCTCCTCTCCTCTCCTCTGCTCTCTGCAGGCGGTTAGTGAATAAGCTGGACGAGGTGAAGAAAACAGCGTGTGGGGACGGCGTGTCCCGATGCCTGCTGTGCGGCCAGCAGTTGGGCGTGCCTGGCGTGAGCTGTGTGGTGTGTGAGGACTGCAAAAAGGTGACGAGACCAGGCGCGAAAACACACGACACACCTCACAGACATGTGAAAATGAAATCTACCCATACAGCAGGGCAGAGGCATTCAAAATGTATGGAGCTCATGTAGGCTTGTACCTACCTATTAGAAAGTGTAAACACACAAAATTGAGATCCTGATAGGACAAAGACTCCTCTAACATGAGAAAACACAAGGTCAAAGAAAAAGGACAACGTTGAATACAATATAAGATGAAAGACAGAGACCGTACATGTAGGGCTACATTTGTGTTCCTCTACCTGTTGTGCGGACAGCAGCTGGGCGTGCCTGGCGTGAGTTGCATAGTGTGTGTGACGACTGCAAAAAGGTGATGACCAGGCGTGAAATCACACCACACACTACACTGCACAGACATGTGAACATGAAATCTCATGGATTTACGTATTTCACACACCATGAAGCACTCATTACATGACATAGTGACGGCTGAAACGGGCCTCATGGGACAACACAAAGGACAAAATAGACACAAACACACAAGACAAAAATATGCATGTGTGAGGATTGTAAAAAGGAGACAAGTCCATGTGCGAAAACACACGACACTACACAGGCAGCAGAGCAAACATTCTAAATTCATGCAGTTCATGTAGTACCTACATTTAAGAGTGGAAACACACAAGATTGAAAAATGTGATCCTTATGGGACAAAGAGTCCTCTAACATGAGAAAACACAAGGACAAAGAAAAACACATTAAACAACATTAAATACAATAAAAGACAAACACAGTACATATACATGTAGGCCTACATTTGTGGCCCACTGCGTCAACCCATAGTACACAAACCTACTGCCAACCTGATCACTTGGGACATTCAAAATTGAATCAGTTTTTATGCATTCCTATTACAGTGTGAAAGCACACAGGATTGAAAAAGATGTTCCTTAAGGGACAACAATGTAACATAACGTAACATGACAAGACACACAACACAAAGAAAAGGACCAAGTCAGTCCAATAAAAGACAGATATATAGACATATGTAAGAGATATAGTGGTAATGACAAATTGTGAAGATGGGAAAAAATGTTTGAAAGACTGAAAAAGTCATTCAACATGTGGCCGTGAAATGGGAGTGTGTACGCCACAGTAAATGCAAATTGATAGCCTGGAGGAATACAGAGAGCATTTGTGTTGTGTGGAATTGGATTTTCTTTTCTTTTTGTTTGTGTTGGTTGTCAAGAAAAAGAGAAACCACAAATGGCATGTCCACAACAACTGCATTACCAGCTGAAATTAAATGAAACACTAAAGCACCGCCGGCGTGACCCTGAAATACAGTCTTCCTTGTCAGCTTCATAAAAATGCCTACCGGACATATTGAAAGTAATCATTGCGTTCAAACTTGAGGTAATCATATTTTCCACTCCATCGGCCTTTCACGGAGTCTAGTAATATGAGCATTTCTTTTCACTTCTGAAATCAAGCATTAAATAGGTCAGCCACCTGATGCCGTCGTTTACAGCTGCTAAAATTAAAACATTACGCTTTTGTTCTGGAAATATTCAGAAGCTTTTGAAACAAGAGTCCATAATGGTAAATAAGATGAATATTGTTGCTTTTACTTGGATGCATGTATGGTAATGTGTGTCAAGTATGTATAGAAAAAAACATTAATTTTGTATTGACTTTAACATTGTGTTGCCAAAGAGTTTGAAATATATCTGTATAGCCATAGGCTTGTTAAATATTTCTAAATACCAGGCAAAAGTAAAAAATGAACATGCAATACTTTCTCACAGCCACAATTATGTGCTGTTAGTATACATGTAGTGTTATATAAATGGTTGTGTGATTTTATGTGATGTTTTGTTTTGAGTAGTTTCTTTCAGTCAGACTATACAGTAAAAGTCAGAGGTCACGCTTTTTAATTAACGTTACATAGGCCTACAATTGATGACTGCATACGCACATTTAGGTTCTGCAATTCTTACCTAACAGACATTTCCCTATCAATCATTTCAAAAGGACTTGAGTGTCGTGTTATAGCCGAGATGTTCCCCAATAGCTTTCATGGTCATCCTGTTACAGATTTATAGAAGATATCCTTAAAGGAAAAACAATCTGGTAACCAATACAGTTGCAAATCATAGTCAAATCAATGCGTTGAGATATAGGCCTACATACGGCAACCACTGAACGCAGTGAGTGGGTGAGAGTTGCTCAAGCATGAAGGGAGAGGTTCAGTGTAAATCAATCCAGAGGTTTGTTTTTTCAAGGTCAACAACTGACTTCTCAAGAAGGAGGAGATGTCCTTTAACGGTGCATATACACACCAGACATTCACACTTGCTTGACGTGTCCGGTAGTCCGAGAGGTTCACAGGCTGTTTAGGTGCTCCCTTTCACACTGCACAGTCAGAATTCGTGTTCTACCCATGGCCAGCTTCATTCATTTTCAATGGGAGACCGCTCATTGGACTCGAGTTCTATTTTCAAGGGGCATCGTGGACATGTCCGGTCTCCTGCTCGCGGGCCCAGACATGCACCGTGCTTACACCGCGCTCCAGTGTGCAAGGGATGATCTGTTGTCATATATTCTAAACGTTTCGGACGGAAACCGGATAGTACCTCCTGACACGTTAAGTGGACATCTCGCGCTTGCAGTGTGTATGCACCGTAATATACCACCAGTATACCAGTATAACTGAGGCACAGAGAGGAACAATTCCATTCCCTTATACCACATTCATAACCTGGCAACCCAGACTGGCATGAAAACATTAGTCTGGAATTGCTCCATTCAGATAGCTGTGGTCAGTGGGTGGGACCAAATATTTACAGATCAACAATAGATCCAGTCGGCATGTCTGGTCCGCCCACCCAAAGTGAGGGGTGGAATACGCTGAGAGGAAAAGCAAGCAAGCAGCTTCAAATGAATGGCAGTGAGTGACAGCCTGGTCAGGAGAGACATAGCAAAAAGCATTTACCATCATCACAATACCTCTAGAAGGCTCATCCAGATGATAAGATGTCCACGATGTTGAAGTAGAAACCATCACATGTGAAGCCTCACGATGGGACATCATTTTTGTATCAAGGTTGCCCGATTGTATTGCCTGATGTTGCATTCAGCTGTACCAATATTTGATGTTCTTGTTCAACATGGCTATAGATTATACCACACCAAACTTCTCCTTTAATCTGACTCTCTCTCTCTCTGTATTTCTTCCTTCGTTTGTCGATGTTCCAGAGCATGTGCTCCAAGTGTGGCATTCAGGCCAACAGCAAACCGCGTGCCGTGTGGCTATGCAAGATCTGCAGCGAACAGAGAGAGGTGAGACCCACCAAAAATGCTGTGTGTGTGCGTGTGTGCATGCGTGCATACTGTATGTGGTTACGTGCGTTTGTGTGTGTGTGTGTGTGTGAGCATGCCTGCATCATGTGTGTGAGGGTTGGGGTGGGGGGGAGCAATAGCAATCTGTGCATCGTGTGCCTCTGCAAGATCTGCAGCGAAGGTGAGAACAATGAGAGGAGCAGCCAGACCAAAAGTATATGGGGGATTACTCTCTCTGTGTGTGTGTGTGTGTGTGTGTGTGTGTGTGTGTGTGTGTGTGTGTGTGTGTGTGTGTGTGTGTGTGTGTGTGTGTGTGTGTGTGTGTGTGTGTGTGTGTGTGTGTGTGTGTGTGTGTGTGTGTGTGTGTGTGTGTCATGTGTTCTTTTTTAGTGTGTGTGTGTTTGTGTGTCTGTCTGTGTGTGTCTGTGTGTGTGTGTGACAGCAAAAGTGAGACAGCGAAATTGTCTAAAGCCCACATCTGACATGTCTGTTGGATGAAGTCTCCACCATTCTTATTACAAAAGTGTGTGTGTGTGTGTGCGTGTGTTCGTGTGGGTGTGTGTGTGTGTCTGCGCTGCCCGACTGCTGCACAGTAAATGTACAGAAATGTCATGTGGGAGCAGTGAAGCGTGAAGGCATAAAAGGGAGGGGGAGGGGGAGAGCCATACAGAACTGAGAGAATAGAATAGAAATCGAGTGAATCGCTTGTTTCTTGGTTAATAATTCAGTCTTTGCAGCTTCCAGGAAAGTACATCAATGACATAAAGACAACACTATAGGGCAGACCTACGCAATGAAAAGTTTTGTTTAAAAAGCATGACGTTTTGTTGCGAAAGAAAGACAGAGAGAGAGGGTGAGTTCATTTGTTTGTTAACCCCTTATGGGACACTCCAAAAAAAATCAATGTTTCAACCCTATATATTCTAAGAAGAGGATAGTGTGCTACTATTTTCCATTCAAATCATTGTCCAAAAACTCATTTCTATGTTGAAAATGAAGCATAAAGTAGGCATCATATTTGTTGATGCTGATTAGAGCATCTGTCCTCTTTTGTAAGTCATGTTCGATGAAAGCATCTGCTAAATGTAGGCTACTATGCGGTAATTTAGTCTGTGACCATGAACGGATTATGATTCCATGAGCCCCCAGGCCAGACAACAAGAGAGGCCCCCCTCCATGGTTGTTAGTTTATAAAAAGATTCAGGGTTTTAGTCCAGACGTTAGGAACCCTATGCTGTTGAGAGTTGATGTTCTTGTTAAGAATGGAAATATAGAGTTTCAGGCCCCCCTTGGCTCGTGGCTCCCTGGGCTTGGGCCCAGCAGGCCTCTACAGTAATCTCTCCTTGTCTGTGACACGTTCATACCATCATGTGAAAACATCTGTTTCTGCATGGTGTGGAAGTGTTTGTAAGGTGTTTTGAATACGCACATCTGCCAAGTGTTATGTAATGGAATGTAAACTGTGACAACCTTCATTTCCACCTTAATGTGTAAACATCTGTTGTTGTTTGCACTGCAGGTGTGGAAGCGATCGGGCGCCTGGTTCTTCAAAGGGTTTCCCAAGCAGTTCTTGCCCTCGCCCATGCCCATCTCCAAGCAAAAAGCTCCAGCCACCCAGGCCACCGCTCCACCCCCCCAGAACCAGGCCTCTGCTGCTCCTACTGCCGCCTCCCAGCCCCCCTCAAAAGCTGCAGGTTTGCCATATACTGTAGACTTTGAACGCAAAATGCACAGGCATACAGCAGACCCTTTCCTGCATCCACACAAGCTCACACAACACACTATGCACTATGTTATACATGTAAAACACATGCATATCCAAATCACCTCAGATCCGTAGTCGAGCCATTGGAGCACACACACACACACACACACACACACACACACACACACACACACACACACACACACACACACACACACACACACACACACACACACACACACACACACACACACACACACACACACACACACACACACACACACACACACACACACACACACACACACACACACACACACACAGTTTATCTTATGCATGCAAAATACATGCACATACATTCAAGGACCAATGTTTTGCATTTCCAGATCCATAGCAAGCCATCGTAGCAGACTGAAGACATGCATATTTACAGGCTCTCACACTCACACTCATGCATACTGTAGATGTAAAAAGCTATTGCCAGCCATTGTTCTTGTCTCAGGGAAGAAAATAATGCACACAGAGACTTTACAGGACAAAATGACAACAATATCTCTCCCTCGCATGATTGCTGAAAGAATTATGAAGGGGGGGAAGATGCTTTCATGGCTATCTTTGTGTCCTCCAACTTGTCAACAAAGCAAAAAAAACAACAACAAAGAAACAAACAAACAAATAGATAAATAAATAAAAACAGAAATAGAGATCAGGCCTCATCTGCCACTCAAGTCATATGTAATCGGCTCGCAAAACACAAAAACAGATGTTTCTCACAACCTAGTGCACAGGTGACTCGTTTAGCGCTGTCATCACATTTCAGGTGTATAATTGACCCTGCTCTTCATCATCACAGAACGACAAACAGCAAGACAGCAAAACAGCAAAACAAAACGAGATGAAATGAGATGAGAGGCCTCAGGCTGTTAGGTAACCGGCCGCCCTGTCCGCTCTGCTATCTGTTTAAGGCATCAAAGCGGCACATGGCGAATGGCACGTTTTATTTTCCTTTTCTCTCTCTCTCTCTCTCTCTCTCTCTCTCTCTCTCTCTCTCTCTCTATCTCTCTCTATCTCTCTTTGATTAACTGCGACGGACATGTACAGCCGCAATAATGTTCATTTAATCTAATTGCGGGCATTATGTAGAAATGGAATTAGACAAAGCAGGGTTCTAGGCAGGTGATAATGCAGTCTGGCAATGGAAGTGAACAGTTGTATGAAGTGGAAGTAGAAGTGCTTACAGATGTAATTGCAATGCTAGTGGAATATTACATGTTTAAAAACAAATGACTGTAATAGTAGTGTCACAACAGTGTCATGGTCATGGATACGTAATAAACATTATGTCAATGACATAAATGTTTTCTGGTCATAAAAACTTGACATTGTTAGGGTTGTGGGTTCAAAAAATGAGAATGAATTCTCTGACTAAGGCACTCCAAATTAAAATGTATTTATTAATTTGACAAGTCCTACATGGACATATTAGTTAGGGTTGTTAGGGTTGCCTTTACCATAACCAAATGTCACTCAATGACAGCAGCCATTAAAAGCCATTTTTGACTTTGACTGTTTATGACATGTCCATGACTATGTAGCGACACTGTCATGTCATACTTATGATGCTGGCATCAAGTAAAGTGCTACCATCTATTTTCTCAAAGGGAAGAAAATGCACATTCTGTCTGAACCATTTCAGTCAAGAAACACAAGACAAGAATATAAATGAATTTCTTTTATTGAAATTATGAATTACATTTGGCGGTATAGCTCTGTTCGGAGGAACCCCCCTATTTCCATGAGCAGCATGGAAAAGCATTTAGTCAGGGGGCAGCAGCAGTTTAGGGAATTCTCATCCCAGCAGGACGAGAGATAACCCCCCATGAACAGAGCCAAGTGACGTGACAAGAGAACATGTCACATCATACACGACAAGGTGGAGTCGGGGAGCTGGTGGGTAGCAAAAACCGAGCAGCATACAGTTGAGAGGAATCGGATAGAATTTAAAAGGCGTGCCGAAGCTGTGTGGCCAATCGCTAGGGAAGAAAGATTATCAGCTGAGGGAATGCACCTGGATCAATTAGGAATTAATTAGATGAAGGGGAGGGCGACAAGCGTCTTGACTACCATGGCCTGGCCAGAACTGACGTTAGTACTTTAATTTACTCTCAAGTCAAGTCAAGTCAAGTCAGCTTTTATTGTCACTTTCTTCATGTGCACAGGTCATACAAGGAAAATGAAATTACGTTTGGAAGTTGCATAGTATACTCATGAAATGGGAAAGTTGAGTGAGCTCTGTATGATGTGAACAGGAGTCAGCAGGAAAGCGCTGGCTAAGCCACTCACAGAGAGCCACAACAAGCTAAACCGAAATGCCATGGTGCTTAAACGAGCGATATGCCACTTGAATAATGCACCAACCAAACGAGACAAGAGGATAACAGCGTGAGAGTGTGCCGTAATCTCATAATGCCTGGTCCATCTGATAAGGTATCTGGTTTTGGGATTTACAGCCCCCCTCCTTTACACACCAGCGATGCCATAATAGTGTAAGAAGGGATTACGACGCTGAAGAGGGTGAGTGGATTGGAGCTTATTGCGATGAGGTACCTGATGCAGAGAGTGATAAGGTGGTGGATTTGTCTGTTCTCTCTCTCTCTCTCTCTCTCTCTCTCTCTCTCTCTCTCTCTCTCTCTCTCTCTCTCTCTCTCTCTCTCTCTCTCTCTCTCTCTCTCTCTCTCTCTCTCTCTCTCTCTCTAACAGAGGTGGTTGCAGCCCCTGCCCAGTCACAACCTGCAAGTGAGTAGCCTGAACTCTGAACTCTGAATCTCAACTTCAGCCCAGCCAGTCGTATACACTACACTACCCATAAACGTGCAACATCTCCCACACTGTCAATAACGCTCGGGCTACGCTGCAGGACGTGTTAACGTTAAGTCAAGTTGCAACCAAAATGCATTGAAAAGAACCGGATGT
Organism: Engraulis encrasicolus; assembly: GCF_034702125.1. NCBI lineage: Eukaryota > Metazoa > Chordata > Actinopteri > Clupeiformes > Engraulidae > Engraulis > Engraulis encrasicolus. The sequence goes on along the minus strand of NC_085877.1, from coordinate 15,583,176 downwards.
TATTTTGGAATATTCACTGTGCTACTGTGCCTGGTGGTGTAGCCAGTTCCATTGATTATAGTGGAGGCTAATTGCTGTGCATCTAGTTAAAGGATAACTCCTGCCAATTTCGACATGCAGTTGTAGTGCTCACATTTTTTTTTCTTTCAGCCTTTTCCAAGATCCTGGTCATTGTAATGGGGGCAGTCGTTTGTTTACATGTTAAAAAAAACCTCTTGATTTATTCCCAATAACATCTAAAAGGTTATGCAACATCAGCAGACAACTAGCAAGCAGCAATACCTATTGGAATAATATTTGGGGTTATGCTTTTGTTGAGAAGTTTTTTTTTATTTAAACAAAGTCTGCCCCCATTAGAATAGCTCAGATCTCGGAAAGGGCTGAGCCGAAAAATGCAGCATCACCGGGTACTGACAAGTCAAGGGTACCGTGAGCAATACAACAGCATATTGAAATTGGAAAAAGTTATCCTTTAAATGTAGCCCCAGTGTTGCAGCCAGTAAGTTTAAATTACATAGGACATTCACAAGTTCTTCACAGTAACGAAAACAGTCAAGCAAGCTGGTTTCATGGTTCAAGGTGCTTTGGCAACCCCATATACACACAGACCTCCCTTGTGCACTCTGTAGGTAGGCCTTCACAGCAGCCTAAGCTAAGCAGTGAAAATGTCCAATTTCACCATTCTGCATTCAGGCAGGTTGTACCACCACACTGAAAGGAGAATTTCCGCCAAGTATTTAGTTCTTCAGCTTGCTAGCGGCATAACCGTTCCCGGGGCATAGCCCATGTGGAACCGACCGTACAACACAGCACATTATGAAACACACACAGGACACAGGAGGGTGAATGTAGACCTTGGGTTGCTGCGGGCATTTTTTTCCGAAACTCAGTTATGGTGTGACTTTGAGCCTGATTAGTATGATTATGTGAAACACCCGTTGTGCCGTCGAAGTTCTGTCGAGATTGGCTGAGTCGTCGAAGTGAGCTGCCAGTAACCTATAGTCCTAAACCAGGAGCACTGTGTTCTGTAGCTCATCTTGATGGGAGGGCCATATCGACAGGACTGAACAAAGGCAAAGAAGATTTTGCAGCCCTCTCATGCAGATGTTATTATCGACAATCCCATTCACTGTTTTCTGAAAAAAGGCTTAACTCGTTAAGTCACTGCGTTATCAATTTGCTGTTAGCAGAAATGACCAAGTCGTTGTGCATTACTAAAGGCCCTGTGATATGTCATAGTATTGTAGTACTATGGTAGTTAACTTTTCAATGACTATTACAGTGTGTCACTGGAGGTACGGCGTGCATTAAGGAGCTAACTACATCATACTGTAAAAACATGCTATGACATCGCTGAGTCTTGATGTACAGATTAAGACATGGTCATGGTCATAGTCATGAGAGGCTTTGCAGGAAAGGGTTAAAGGTACACCGTTTCATATTTTTAGTAGTTTATTTCCAGAATTGATGCTGCCCATTCAGAAATGTTACCTTTTTCATGAATACGTACCACCACCATCAAATTATATTTGTTATGACTAGAAAAATTTTACTTTTCGGACATGAAAAGGGGGATCTTCTCCATTTTGAATTTCCAGCAATAGACATTTCTAGCAACAAAACTTACTATACTTTGGTCATACTAGTAAGTTTATATTCATTTATTATAGTAGATATTCGTGAAAAGATCAAATTTGGCAAGAGGCAGCACAGTTCCAATGAGCAGCATTACTGCACCCACACTGGCCATCATCCTACATAGTGCACTTTTAAACAAGGCACATTGCACAAAAGAGGGGCACACCTTCCATAGGCTGGCTGCTGGTTGGACGGTCTGCCAGCCAGCTGACTGCAGGCAGCTGTGATGAATTAATGCTTGTTTTATATGCCCGTAAAATGGGAATGGAGCGTGGAAAGATGAGATGATGAGATAACGCAAAGAGAACAGTGCATGAGTGAGTGAGTGCGTGAGTGACTCAGTCGCTTCCGGGCAATGGCTTTATAGAGTAGGGCCAGCACTTAAAGTGTTGAATTTGAACTCTTTAAGTGTTGTATTAGCACTGCATGGATGAAGCATGAAATGACAATAGTGAGATAATACAAAAAGGAAGTGTGACTGAGTGGGTTAGCTGCCGGGCATCGTGCTGGTTGGGGGACTCTGTGAGAGTAGAGAGTACTGTCTTTTAGAGAGTAGAAACAGCTCTTTGAATGTTAAATGTTGACTGTAACTGTTCAATTAACACTGCATGAATGGAGCGTGCGAAGACGGTGGGGAAGTGTGAGTGAGTGAGTTGTGAGAGGGTGACTTTGGTCGGGGACTGCGTTTTTTCCGCGCTATTTCAATTCTTACATGTAGAAAGTATTACCAACACTGGGTGAAATCTGAACTCTCAAAGTGTTTAGTTAGCACAGCATGAATGGAGCGTGAAAAGACAGTGGTAATTAAAGCAAAGAGAGGAGTGAGTGAGGCCGAAGTGGGTCACTGCCAGACCTTGGTGTTGGTTGGGGACTGCGTTGTTTTTCAGTGTTATTTCAACACTTGTAGATAGCGCAGACACAATTACATTTAACTCTTCATGTGTTGAATTAACACTGACTGCAAAATGATCTGCCATGATGTGCTTTTCCATCCCATTCCATGCTGTCCTGTGCTATGATATGCTACTATGCTGTGCTGCTGTGCTGTGCTGTGATGTGTTGTGCTATGTTCTGTTATACTGTGCTGTGCTGTGCCATGCTGTGTTGTGCTGTGCTGCACTGCGCTGTGCTTTATTGTGCTGTATTGTGCTGTACTGTGCAGTGCTTTGCTTTATTGTGCTGTGTTGTGCTACAGTATGTTATGCTGTGCTGTGCTGTGCTGTGCTGTGCTGAGCTGTGCTGTGCTGTGCTGTGCTGTGCTGTGCTGTGCTGTGCTGTGCTGAGCTGTGCTGAGCTGTGCTGCGCTGCGCTGGTGCAGTGCTCAGTAATGCATGTAGGTCAAAGACTCAGCTGAACCTCCAACTCGCTTCACCAAACATCAAGCTCTTCCACCAACACACACAGTAGGGTGCAGGAGACTAGTTTCTTCTTGGCAGTGTGTGTGTGTGTGTGTGTGTGTGTGTGTGTGTGTGTGTGTGTGTGTGTGTGTGTGTGTGTGTGTGTGTGTGTGTGTGTGTGTGTGTGTGTGTGTGTGTGTGTGTGTGTGTGTGTGTGTGTGTGTGTGTGTGTGTGTGTGCGTATGTGTGTGCCTGTGTATACAGTAGAGATGCACCGGATCCTAGATCCGGTTCCGGATCCGGCAGGATATAGGGTTTTTCACAGGATCCGGATCCGGTTCTAGGATCCAGGATCCGGTAGCCGAGGCTTTTCAGTCAAAATAGTTTGAGCAAACGTGATAAAAAGGGCCCACGTTTGTGAGTAGGCTATGTGTTTCAACCCTTTCGTAGGATCCGGTATCCGGTTCCGGATCCGGCAGGATCTTAAGCAGTGGATCCGGTATCTGGCAGGATCCTAAAAATCAGGATCCGGTGCATCTCTAGTATACAGTATCTGTATATTACTACTACTAATACTATTAATACATCTATCCCCATCTGTCCATCCACCCCTAACAGCCACAGAGTCGCCAGGCCGTGCTGCTGCTGCTGGCTACCCCCCTGTGGCCTCCAAGCCTGCCCTGGCCCCCAAGCCCGCGGTGGCTCCAAAGCCTGTGGCCGAGCCCTACATGGCGGCGGCGGCCGGAGACAACAGCCCTGTGGTGGTGAAACGAGCGGTTACCGTCCAGAGCTCCAGGCCCCCACCGGGACCAGCAGCGGCAACCCCGCAGGGTGAGTTCAGAAACAGAGGTCTGCTACAGATTACAGTTTTTTTGGTCAGCTCTTGTAATATACAGTAATGAAATATAAGGGCAGTCATGGGTAAGCGGTTAGAGTGTCAGACTTGTAGCCCAAAGGTTGCCGGCTCCCGACCCGCCAGGTTGGTGGAGGTAGTAATTAACCAGTGCTCTCCCCCATCCTCCTCCATGGCTGAGGTACCGGCCTGTCGCACTGCTTCCTTTTGGGCACCATTGGAGGCTGCCCCCTTGCACGAGTGAGGCATGAATGCAATTTCGTTGTTTGCAGTGTGCATTTGTGTGCTGTGGAGTGCTTTGTCACAATGACAATGGGACTTGGAGTTTCCTAGCTGGGCTTTCACTTTCACTTTCACTTTCACTATAATATAATATAATATAATATAATGTAATATAATACAATATAATATAATATAATATACCTGTAATATAGTATTATATAATATAACATAATATAATTTAATATACACGTAGGCCTAATATATATGCAAGCATAGCACATTTTAGTGCTGCTTCTAAAGCACACAACGGCAACAGACCACAGCTCTGTGGTGGTAAAACGGTCAGTCACCGTCCCGAGCTCCAGGCCTTCACCTGGATTACCATCCCACCAGCAGGGTGAGTCCTGGCCTGGGCACAGGCTCAGTTATGAGGACGAATATTACACCGAATATGGGCAATTCTGAGTAGGCTCAGACTATCAGAATATGTTCAATATTTAATGTGCTACAGATGACATCATTTTTTGTCAGTCCTTATTACAAAATAAAATATACTGCATGTAATATATTTTCTGCATATGCTAAGCCTAAGGCATTGCAGTGCTTCTAAAGCACATTGCGGCAACAGACAACGGCCACGGTGGTGGTCAAACAGGCCCTGCCGTGGCATCCCCCGCTCCCCAGCAGGGTGAGTGCCGGCCTGGGCACAGGCTCAACGGTGTCACACTGGCAGCCCGGCAGCTTTGGCTGCACTGGCCAGCAGGGTCAGCAGCCAGAGCGGCCATGTACTCACAAACGCTGACATGAGGAGAAGGGAGCGGAACGGAGTGGGGTGGAGTGGAGTGGAGTAGGGCAGGAGAGTGCAATGCACTAGCAGCAAAGAATCCACACAAACTAGTGTCGCCTCTTCATGCAGATGGGCCCGCCGGCGAGATGGGCCCAGCCACTGTTTGCTGAAAAGGCACAGCGAAACTATAACAACATGGCTGACATTACGGAGGACCTTAAGTAACAGATTAAGACTCGGTCATTACAATTTTGGTGACCATCAGGTTATAATGGAGGCTTTGCGCAAAGTTGCTGATATAGAGAGCCGTCAGCCAATTGAGATTTGGGTTTAAGAAGACTTTATGTGAGAGTCGACTCGCACCATTGTTTTACTGACACGAGGAGGGATGGAGAGAGGGCTGGAGTTGAGTGGTGTGGTTTGGTGTAGTTTGCAATGCACTAGCACTACAGAATCATTAAGCTTTCGGCACACACTGTAGTTTAAACTTGCTGAAATACAGAGTTTGGGTGATGGAGAATTGGGGTTCTGGGAGATTTTTTTTTCTGTGAGTCGCACTGTCAGGGAGTGAAATGCCCCAGCATTAAAGAGTTGTTAAGAAAAAAGGGCTTTGGTCACACACAGTATTTTAAACTTGCTGACATACTGTTCAGACTGTTCAGGCTGTGGACTTTTGGGATCAAGAAGAATTTGTCTGAGAGTTATACTTTTGTTTTACTGTAGGTATAAGGTTTTTTTTCCGCAAATGCTGGCTTGGGGAGAGAAGAGTGGATTGGACTAAGGGAGTGCAATCCACCAGCACTACAATGAAGAGTCATTCCGAAAAAAAAATACTTTGGTCACACACAGCAGTTTAAACTTGCAAAAATAAAGACGGTGTGCAGACGACTGTCTTTGAATTTGTACTGTTGTTTTAGGTCTGATGAATTTGTCTCTCCTCAAAAGAGAGCTAAAAATATCTTTTTTCTCTTTCCATTTTCCCCATGCCTCTTGTGAGTCCTTGCATACAAAATGCATGTGCAGTTATGTAAATCCAGAGTACACACCCCTGAGAGTAACGGACCACAGAAGCCAGAATACTCAACTGAAGCCAGGGGGGGGGGGGGGGGGGAGGGGGGGGGGGGGGGGGGGGGGGGGGGGGGGGGGGGGGTGCGGGGGGGGGGGGGGGGGGGAGGGGGGGGGGGGGTTGCATCAATTGCCTTTTTATTTGCGCAGATGTGTTTCGCCGTGTGCCTTCCTCAGTGATACAACTAAAAAGACACATGATGCAAGGTGCGCCCCTTTTTTGTTATATTTGAGGCTATCATTTGGGCTAGCGCCCTCAAAGTAATAAATGAACAAACACTGAGTGAAGCCTGCTCCTAGCTATGTACAATTGACTTCATTGCTATCTTGGCCATTTTCTCATCTGTTCTGTTCGCCAGTCTTAGTGCAAGCTCCAACAAAATGAATATTATTAGCATTGTAAATAAAATATTCAAGGTGAGCGCTGGAGACGCCATCGTCAATCCTGCGCAAGGTTTGCTGTCGACAGATGACCTTACAAGCACCGTCATCGAAAAGCAAACCCCCCTCCACTGCTTGCCCTCTGTGGACTTAAACACTAAACATTATTGGGTTTTGCTGGACCAGTGAACCACGTCACAGTCAGTCCCACCCACTTGGTTTCCCATTTATAGAGTGAGAGCTGCTGCCTGGCTTTCACACCAAGCCCACACACAGGGAAGCTGATGGGGGACGGGATGGGACAAAAGGGTCACTTGTCTCGGGCCCAGCGAGAGAAGAGAAACCCAGAATTGTGTTCTCTTAAATTGTATGTATTGACATTGGGGCCCTTTTGGATGACTTTGCTCTAGGTCCCAGCCAAAGTTGGCTGCGGCCCTGCTCACACACACACACGCACACGCACACGCACACGCACACGCACACGCACATACACATACACACAAACATACACACACACGCGCGTGCGTGCTTTGGTCTGGCATAATTCCCATGTAGTCAGGAAGTCTTCAGAGCTGAGATCAGCGGGCATCCTTCAAATGCCGACCACAGAACAGAACAGAGCTACAAGTAATCGGATGACAGATTCCAATGACGAATGCATTAGCATTTGTTTTTCACCGGAAATTAAGTATAAATAGATTGCCCTGACTGAGTCCAAAATTCAAAATTCCAGTTTTCAGGAAGTCCTCTGCAGGCAAGACCAGAGGGCATCTTTCAAATGCCTACCCTACCACAGAACAGAGCTACTGTAAAAGCAATCGGATGACTGATTCCAATGACGAATGTGCAGTGTTATTTTACTGGTGCCTACTGTACCTTTTAATGCAAAACCAGAACCAAGCCTAGACTGATTGTCCAGACTGACTTGTAGGCATAATGCAATAATAATAATAATAATAATAATTGTATTTGTATAGCACTGTGTCATACAAGGCATGTAACTCAAAGTGCTTAACAAATGGGAAAAAACATTGTTAGAGATAGATTTAAAAGGAGAGGTATAGAGGAGAGGCAGAAAAAGCAGGAAGGCAGAGGAAGAAGAGATAGACAGAGAATGTAGAGTCATAAGGTCAACGTAGGTTAGGACCAGGATTCTTAGATGTGTAAGGTCCATAGTGGTTGGGCCTATCATAAGTCATAGATAGTCACACAGAGATTGGGCGCTCAGGTGCGGCCCCTGGTGGCATCAGGGGTGAGGAAAAACTCCCTTTCGCTTGATTCATAGTTTGTGAGGGGAAAAAAAAAAGCTCAGTGAGGTCTGAGAAAAAAGACCCCCTGTAGTCAGGAAGAAACCTCAGGCAGAGACCAGCGGCCACCTAGGGGAGCCCCCTGCCAGGGCTGGATTGCGAGTAGTAAGGGCGCTGCGGCGGCTGGGACACTATGACGCCTTGGCAGCTAGGAGTTGGCAAGGATGAAGAGGTGGGTCTTCAGCTGCTTCTTAAAGGAGTCGACGGAGGTGGCTGATCGGATCTCGATGGGGAGGGCGTTCCATCTCTTGGGCGCATAGCAGGCAAACGCGGCGTCGCCGATCTTCTTCTGCGGGGGGGTGGGGGTCCTTAGCAGCTTGGCATCAGTGGACCTGAGAGCTCGAGCAGGGGCATAAAAAGAGCGCATGTCTGAGATATAGCTAGGGGCAAGTCCATTTAATGCTTTAAATACTGTGAGCAGAATCTTAAAGTCGATTCTGTATGAGACAGGTAACCAGTGCAGGTCTGCCAAGACAGGAGAGATGTGCTCTCTCATTCTGGTTCTTGTTAGGATTCTTGCCGCAGAATTTTGAATGAGTTGCAATTTGTCAATTAATTTTTTTGGGAGACCAGAGAAGAGAGCATTGCAGTAGTCTATCCTACTGGTGACAAAGGCATGAATAAGTTTCTCAGCGTCTTGTCGGGGGGCCAAGCCGCGCACTTTGTTGACATTTCTAAGATGGAAAAAAGCAGATTTTGTTATCTTGTTGATGTGAGGCTCAAAGCTCAAATCCGAGTCTATGACCACACCTAGGCTAGTAACCTTATCTTTAATGTGTATGCTTAGGTCACCTAGGCTTGAGTGGAGTTTTGCACGTTTTTTCTTAGGCCCAATGAGCAACACTTCAGTTTTATCTTCATTTAATTTTAGGAAGTTACTGTTCATCCAATCTGTAATGGCAGACATGCATTTAGTCAAGGCATGAATGGCAGTGGTTTGGCTAGGCTCGACAGAGATATATAGTTGAGTGTCATCGGCATAGCTATGAAAATCAACATTGTGCTCTCTGATGATGGAGCCCAGGGGCAACATATAGAGAGAGAAGAGGAGAGGGCCCAAGCAACTACCCTGAGCAACTCCAAAAGGCACATCATACTTGTTGGAGACGTATTCTCCGATGGTGACAAAAAACTGTCTTCCTGTAATATATGTTTTGAACCACTCTAAGACGTGACCGGACAAGCCTACCCAAGATTCAAGGCGGTCAATTAGTATGTTGTGGTCTATCGTGTCAAAGGCGGCACTGAGGTCGAGGAGGATAAGTGCTGAAACTTTGTTTGCGGCAGTGTTGAGCCTGTTGAGCAATGCCTGTTGAGCAATGTCACATCTCATGCAGTAGGCCAATAGATGGACCCAGGTGAAGAGGATCATGATAGAAAACTAGATTTAGGCTACTTGTAGTAGGACACACAGCATTCAGCAGTATTGGCTGAAAATGTGACGCATGAGTTAAGCCATTGTTGGAATGCAAAATTAGGAATTCATTAATGAATATCCAAATGACTGAGTCATCAGAGATCTTGGTTAATCAGGTGGCACAGTAATGTGGCACAAGAATCAAGCATTTTTTGAAATTCAAGATTAGAATATTATCAATGACTATCAAAGTTCAAGAGAGTCCTTGTGCACAAGCCCTCAGCAATGCAGGTGCAGGTGTGAGGCAGGAGAAGGTGAACAATGAACAAAATTCAAAAGACACCGCACACTGCTTACTGTTAAGAGCGAACCTGATGACGCACTGGGCGAAACGCTCCGAATAATTAAATAAGAAAAAGAACAGTAAGCAGTGTGCGATGTCTTTTGATTTTTTTTTATATATATATATATATATAAAATTTTATTTTTTACTTAGTCATGGTATCACAAACATGTCTTTTGAATTTTGTTCATTATCAATGACTACCTTCATGAATCTAAGAAGCTGTTTAAACGTAAATGGATGTACACGCAATTGAAAACATGCATTGCATGGTTTTCCAACTCAGGGCTGAGTTTCTCAAAAGAGAAGTTGTTAGCCTGTTAGCAACTTCGGTAGTTGTCAATGGGAAAATGCATTGAAAACAACAAAGTAGCTAATGTAGTAAGCAACTTTGGTTTCGAGAAATTCACCCCTGGTTTTAAAAATATCCCATTTAGTGGACGACAGCCACTTCAACTTGAAATCTGGTATTTATTCTGTTCCATATTGATATAATTCTATTGATCAGCCAAAGAAATAGGCTACATCACACCCATTCTCAAGTCTTTATTTCTTAACAATGTTACTGCAGCTGCACTCCACTCATTTTTCTGCAGTAAAAGTTGAGAAAGCCTCATTTATGGAACCCAAAAGTGGGAATACCAATGCACCACTGCATCCCCCTCTCCGGCACCTATGGAACATATACAGTATATATATGGTGTTGTATTTACTATAGAGTTTGAGAATAACAGACCAACAAGTTGGATCAAAACAGCCAGCGTCCACTGCACACTATAAACAAACACACTGTTTATAAAGGTGTATGAAAGGTAAACATAATGTTGCTTGAGGAGCAATAATGTTGCAGAGTCTCTCTGCTCTGCTCCAACCTGCCATGCTCTGCTGCATAAAATAAACAAATAAAACACATGCTACTGTCAGTCACTAATATATGGTTGTACTAAATGCTGTATTCAAAATGAAATGTGGAACAACAAATCAAAAGCCTGAACAAAAGCAAGATTTCTAAGTCTATAATATGCCGGTTAAAAAATACAAACAAATGAAACCACAAATGATGTTACACTGACATAGGCCTACCAAGCCTGAGAGGCAAAGAGGCATTACACTTTCTGAGTAAAAAAAGAAAGAAATGTTTTATATAATCTGTATACTGTTTTATATAATCTTATTTTCCGTTCTGATTTCACCAATCTAATAAATGTTTTTTAATGCATTTTTTGACTGTTCAAAACGAAGGTTATGTATATAACCATGGTTCTATGAGTTCCGGATGTCCGCCAGGCGGTGCTTTCAGCACTGAATGTTCATCACCTGCATGCAAGCATGTGATGAACATTCAATACTGACAGCACCACGTGGCGGTCAGAGGGAACAAAATAGAACCCCTTAGCACAGAGCCCTCTGGTCCTGGTGCTTTCCCTGTGACGGTTACGTTTTTAGGGCCTTTTATGCCTTTAATGGATAGGACAGTATGAGATGGTGATAGCAGATAATGAGTGGAAGAGAGAGACGGGGGAGGCTTGAGAAATGACCTCAGGCCGGATTCGAACCCCAGTCCATGGCATAGTAGTAGTATGGTGCCAAAGGCCGGCTAAGGCCAGCAGCTTCATTTAAAAAAAAAAATGTGCAGAGGCAAATGGGGTTGATGCATTTTTGATCATAAGCCAACACGGTGCTTTCAAACCCTAACTGGAATGTGTTTCCCTTGACTCCTCCGGTTCTCTTCTTCTCTTGTGCAGAGTCCGACCCGGTGCTCGGTGGCTATGCAGCTGGCGGCCTCCAGCAGACAGCCAGGCAGCCGGCTTCCTACAACCCCCCGGCTGCTGCCCGCCCACCACCACGCCAGGAGGAGGACGAGGACGTCAACGACTACGACTCCGATGAAGGAAGTAAGGACACGTTTTTATAGGCTTACGTATATTGTTGCTTTGATGACAAGAGGCTAACTCTGGTACAATTCATGAAATGGCAACATTTATGCTTTAATTGTACATGGTCCCTAATAAATTGAAACTGAAATTGAAACTGATCATCCTAAGGACCTAGTAGGCCCATAACACTTCACTTATACAGACAGTCACTAGGCATGGCTAATATGTGAGCCCTAGATAAAGGGTTACCACATGAATGTGATGTAGGCCTACTGTATGACCTTTACCCACTATTAAAGTTTGACTTGTTAAGTAGGCTCAAAAGTAATCACAAATAAGAATCATTATGTAGGCCATTGTGAGTAGGCCAACAAATAGGTTCAGTGGGATTGGATAAAATAGTGGAGCATGTTTTATAACTGTCCCAGATGTGTCTGCCACAGATGATATCGTTTTTGTTTTTTTTGTCAGCCCTTATACGCATACCCATATGCTAAGACTGCACTGCTTTTCAAGCACATCCCATGCATTCGTTTCACTAATGAGTAACATACAGTATAGGCATGGGGCACAGAGACAGCATTTATGAAAACACCTGGGATTCCTGGTCTCACCTTTTTTCACATTTCATCCTTTTCTCTTCCCTTTTTGTGTGACTGCTTTGAGATAACGATGCTGAGTCGTTTTCGTCCTCCTATGAGTACAGAAGGCATTGAGCTAGGATAGTTAATAATAAAACATTCCATCCTTTCATTAGAAGGGACGCGTCACCATCACGAACTGAGGGCTAGGGCAATTAAAGTGCCCGGCGTTCCGCTGGAATGAAAGACTGCGTATGAAGAGCCCATCTGTTGTGCTGCTTCATCTGCCTTGGGAGTTCATACTGTATAACCATATTTCATACAGCACTTAGCTGTTGTCCTCAATAAAGCAGCACTGTTAATAGTCGTAAACGCAACGCCCCCTTTCAGAGGCACTCATTAGGGAGATCAGTCACTGCGTCTAGGGTTATTAAAGGTAATCATGATGTTTATGGCCAGGGCCGGATTAATGCACAGGCTGGATATGGCTGCAGCTTAGGGGGCCCCACCTTCCAGGGTGCCTCTGATTGGCCAAAAGTGGACAATTGCAGAATTATGGCAAAATGCAATAATGAAATATTCATTTGTCATTTGGAGTACAGTTGCTAGACACATTACCCTGCTCAGGATTATGACACTGTCTATGTGAATTTGTCACGAAATTTGCCTTCCAGGTGACCCCACAGCAACTTGTAGCCAAGGGGCCCCAGGACATCTTAATCCGGCCCTGTTCATGGCAATGGTGACTGGTCATTGACAGTAAATAGAATGGACGCCAAATCAACGCTATTTGCCATTCAACGCTTTGAAGCCAGATTTGGGAACATTCCAACTTACATTCCACCTTAGCAACGCCAAACGCAGGTGCTGATTGGACAACAACAAGACTTCTAACGGTCAATCAAACCATGTTCTGATGCTCATTGGTCAATTTAACTTTTAATATCTCTCTAAAATAAAACATCACCACAAAAAATCACCACCCTGGTAAGTTGGAGAGCAAGGGGACCTACTAGTTGAGCGAAAAATGATCCCCCTGGAGTGGCATTTAAGGGAGATACAGGGTTTTATGTCTCTCATAGGAATGAATGGGATTTGGCCATTTTTTGGTCTTTTTGGGTCCAACCTTGGCTCCAACTTGGCTTCAACAATGAAATAGAATTTTGGCCTCCATTTACTCTCAATGGTGACTGGTTGGGGTCAGTCAGGACAACAGGAAGCAGTGCTAGCAGTATAGTGATAGAGTTTATTTGCCCTGAGGGAATTTGAGAAATACGAATAACAAGTAATAAGGCACAGATCAGGAGAACATGTTCACTTGTATAATGTCATATCTGAGACAACAAATTGGCCAGGAATGTGGTACATACGAGTACTGTGGGGCCTTTGGTGGTGAAACCTTCAAAGTTATTCATTAAAGAGATCAGGCACTCCATGTAGAGATATTTAAAGGTAATTATGATGTCTATGGCTTTGTTGACTGGTGGGTTCAATCAGGGCAGCATCAGTGGTGGTAGGGTCAGGACTAACAGTACAGGTATTTTATGTGTTCTGAGGAAAACTGAGAAATACTAATAACAGGTAATAACATACAAATCAAAATAGCATTTCCACTGTAAAATGTCTAGAGAGGATTATGAGAAGTCAGTTCCATTTACACAACCAGGGTCTGCGCCAGCATCCACCCTCTGGGTGGTCCAGGTAATGTCAAAATACAGTATACTGTAGGCCTATACAGACGCATACGAGTCAACATTTCAGGCACAGGCAAGGATGGATGCAATAAATCTTGCTGTAATATGCCATGAACTCTCTTATCTTCTTCTTTGAAATGTCATTCGCTGCCAAGCGCATTGCACTGTGCTGCATGCTCTTTGTGAATTCCTGACAGGCAATAGCAGCGGGCAGCCTGTAGAAAAGGAAGTAAGGAAGCATAGATATTTTGTTAAGATAAAAAGTTCACTGTAAAACATTGCAGCCAGATGAACGTAAAGAAGTACTGCTGCCTTAAGTATGTACCGGTAAGTTAACTCAACTTGAGACTTAACTCAATTTCAGGCTTTCTCAAGTTGAGTTAACTTACAAACTTAAGGAAGCAGGGCAACTTACTTTTTTACATTTAACTTGCTGCAATGTTTTTCAGTGTAGTTGCCTATAACATTTCTGGTTCATCTCGGGTTGAGCTAGAGATAGACAGCTCTGTAAGACGGAAAAAATGGTTTGTGGGTTGCTCAAAGGCAATTACTCAAAGGCAACAACAATGAAGCTTTCACATTATGGTGATGCTTGACAGTGTTAAAACTGATTATGATGAGAATGTTCTTGTTGTTGATGATGATGATGATGATGATGATGGTGATGGTAATGATGATGATGATGATGATGATGATGATGATGATGATGATGATGGTGGTGGTATTGTTGGTGATGTGATTAAGGCGATGATGATGAAATGTTGTTGCCCTGTTTTGCTCTGGAGACTGGCAGTTTCATTTAGTCTGGTTACCGTGAAATGAGCTCCTTTGACGCCCTTATCAAGACCTGTCAGAAGTGATCCTTCTCCTAACAACACTGACCTCACGCAAACTCTCTGTGAAAAAAGAACAATTATGTCACATGCTGGTTGCCTGAGTGGTGACCTAGCTCCTGGGTGTGGACTGGAAGAAATGAAGAAGAGCAGGGCTCGAATAGAGTAGACTAGAACAAACTACAACACAATAGAATAGAATAGAATAGAATAGAATAGAATAGAATAGAATAGAATAGAATAGAATAGAATAGAATAGAATAGCATACAAGAGAGTAGAATAGAATGCAAAGCCTTTCTTTTCAGTATGCAAGTTCAATTCAAAGATTCAAAAGTGCAATGAGATGCAAAGTACCATGCGATCCAATACCATTGAATAACTACTAGGAATACAAAATGAGTTTAATTATTCTACATAGTATTGGGTTGAATATGAAACATAAATTTGTGAAAGATTAATCTCAAGCCCTGTCTTACATTTTAGCTCTGCATCGGCATTTCATTAAAATTGATCTTTAGAGAGCACACAAAGCAGAGATTATTACGTGATTTGAATCATTTTACTTCTCATAGTAGGCATGTTTTTTTTTTCATTTTTCATTAAGGACATTTTATTGCAGAGATGGGCACTGGGCTTACTGTATTGATAGAGCCATCTCCCACTGATAAAATACCTGTCTTTCAAACCACCCCTACTACCTCCCCAATAGTCTAGAGCAGGGCTATTCAATTAGAATTTAATTTGGGCCAAGACCTTAAGTTGGGCCGCACATGTTCAGCAGTCAATGACGGGTGATAATAGCACTTTTCAACCACTAAAAGCTAGCCTTAATCTTAACATTGAATGTTCAATGTAGCCTAAAAGGCAAGCCAGAGATTCACAACACAGAAGAATCATTCATTAGTGACACTATCGGGAATTGATATATGTGCATTGGCCTACTGAGTGACCAACTGTAACTTCAGCTTGTATTTTTTTAGCCATATGAACACTACTGCCAGACACCCCATCTTTGTAGAAGGATCTTTGAAGTGAGTTGTCAAGCCTGTGAAGCTGCTTTCTGATGCCCCTTCAATATTTTTCCCACTTGACTCGGTAACACTTTACTTGACATGTTCCTGCATAACACATTCATAGCAGCTGTTATAACGTCTGCACGAAGCATTCATAATTGTTTCATGACCCATTCATACCAAGCCTTTCATGAACCTAGCGGACGGAAGGACAGCAACTTGTCAAAAATAAAAGTTAAACAAAGCAGCATTGCAGGTTTTGTTCTGAACCCTAATTGATTACTGATTTTCACAAATTAATGTCAATTTTGCCTTCCATGTCTATGAAAGGTTTGGTATGAATGTCTTATGAAACAGTCTTGAATCATTCATGCAAAGTGTATAACAGCTGCTATGAATGTGTTATGCAGCGACACGTCAAGTAAAGTGTAACCCTTGACTCTAGCTACTACAAGCGTGGACTTGTGCCCGCTGTCTTGTCCCGCCTAACTGCATTATTCCCCAGCTTGACGTCACACTTCTTTCGTTCACATGTATGATACGGAATTTGTACAACGTCAAAGGTTTCATTTCTTTTAAGAGCAAAACTGCTAGATGCCACCTCTGTGTTGCATGAACACGCCTGTCAAATCTGTGTAACGTTTATGACGCCGGTTTCGTAAGCATGTCATTACATTGTCATAATAGTGTCATGGCATAGTTATGCATGTGTCATAGACATTATGTCCATGTCATAAACATTTTATGACTGTTGGCCTTAAAGGAACAGTCCACCCTTTTTTGATTTTCACATATTTGCAGTATTTCCCAGCATTATTCTTGAATGTGCATATAATTTTCGTCTATGTGTTTCCATTGCCTAGTTTAACAGTATAGCCAAATTAAGTGTAGCAATGCAAGTCTATGGGGGCAAACAAAACATAATCAGATGTACTTATAAAGTACTTTAAAATCAATGTAAAATTCACCAGAGTGCTAAACAGCTATTTAATCCTGTCCTGTAATCACTTGTGGCTTGATGCTAATGCCCCCATTCACTTCCAGTGATTATGCTAAGCTATGCTAATAATTCTGATCAAATAAATCTAATTACTGAAAAAAACTGAGAAGAAAATGATATGCACATTCATGAGTAATGCTTGGAAATACTGCAAATATGCGAAAATCAAAAAATGTTTCTTT
>NC_085877.1:15556705-15561705 GCF_034702125.1 Engraulis encrasicolus | reverse complement strand
GACACACAACAAGAACTCCCCCCCCCCAATAGGTGCAGCTAGTGCACAAAATGATGCAGGTCTTAGGCCAGATGTGAAAGTCTTTGTTGTTGGGGGGTATGGGGGGTAGTCCCAGAAAATTTTGACAATATAACAACTACAGTATAGTTGTTAAAAGCGTGATTTTAACCCACTATGAGAATGAAAGTATAGAGGAGAACAGTAGAGGCTTGGACTTCAGGGGCCTCCTTGACTCTTGGGCCCCCGGTGCCTGGGCCCGGTAGGCCCATGCAGTAATCCATCCCTGGCTGTCATGATGCAAGTATAACAAAATTAGATTTTTTTTAATGTGTGTTTGTTTGTTTGTTTGTTTGTTTGTGTTCTGTGCTACAGCAACGCTGGGAGCGCTGGAGTTTAGCCTGCTTTATGAACAGGAGCAAAACAGCCTCCACTGTAACATCATTAGGGCCAAGGTAATGTCTGCAACATCCTACACACTCAAACATGGAATATTGTGTTATTAACATATTAACACACACACACACACACACACACACACACACACACACACACACACACACACACACACACACACACACACACACACACACACACACACACACACACACACACACACACACACACACACAATTATTAGGGCCAAGGTAATGCATGCCACATGCACAAACCTACACATACACATAGGCCTAATATTGTGTAATCAACACATTACATACACATTGTAGGCCTACATATTATACATATGAACTTGGACAGACCCGCGCAAACATGCACGCACACACAAACACACTACCACTACTACAAACACACACACACACTCTCACACACAAACACACACACACACACACGCACACACACACACACACATACACACACGCATACACACACGCACACACACATGCTCACACACAAACACACACACACACTCTCACACACAAACACACACACACACACACACACCTACAGTATACACAGCAATCCATGCACACTCGTTTGCTGTATTGATTGATTGATTGATGATTGTGGAGGTCCGTCTAATTAAAGTCACTGCTGCTATGCTCCCCAACCGCAACCTACATCACCCCCAGGGCCTGAAGCCAATGGACTCCAATGGACTGGCCGACCCCTACGTCAAGCTGCATCTGCTGCCCGGAGCCAGTAAGGTGAGAGAGAGAGAGAGAGAGAGAGAGAGAGAGAGAGAGAGGGAGAGAGAGAGAGAGAGAGAGAGAGGAGAGAGAGAGAGAGAGAGAGAGAGAGAGAGAGAGAGAGAGAGAGAGAGAGAGAGAGAGAGAGAGAGAGAGAGAGAGAGAGATAGAGATAGAGTCTTACTGTGTGTGTGTGTGTGTGTGTGTGTGTGTGTGTGTGTGTGTGTGTGTGTGTGTGTGTGTGTGTGTGTGTGTGTGTGTGTGTGTGTGTGTGTGTGTGTTTGTTTGTGTGTGTGTGTGTGTGTGTGTGTGTGTGTGTGTGTGTGTGTGTGTGTGTGTGTGTGTGTGTTTGTGTGCACAGAAAGCCTAAGTGAAGGAGACATTAAAGAACCCAAATGGAGAATCGTTGGCTTTAGGGGAAAAATAGGTGTGACGGCTCTATCGTAACCCGCTCCCATAGCTCTAGCCTGCCACCTGGTGGTAACTGTCTCTTGGCTGTTAGCGCTGCTCTACAGCTTTGGCTCTTGTTGCCTTCTCTGCTCTCCATCTTTGGCTGCTGTTCAAGACCAGGTAATTAATTAATTAGCGGCTTAAATGAATTTCCGGAAAGAGCTGGACTCTGCTTGCAGCTAATTTCCCCTTACTAAAAACAGCTGTCGCACCTTGTGTACAAGAAAAGAGTGATTTTTTGGCACAAGGATATTTAACATGTCTACTTTAATATAGGTAAGGGAATTCATCTAGAAATATAAATTCAGACTCAGATAGTCCACAATGTACTGAACGTATTAGGTACAAAGAAACCAAAACACATTTTTGGCACATTGACCAAAACATTAGGCACCGGAATTTCAACAAAGATGCAGCCTTTTCGTCATATGCGTACTCAGTGCATTAATCATGCAGTACATTCACACACAGTGTCATTCCAAACTCTGTCATTCTAATTCAGCTGGCAGTTAAAAGAGCTGAATGATTAGCTGCCGTGTAGGGTTAACAGGGACGCAGTTGAGAGTACCATGGCTGCATTGGCCATATGGTACTACACAGGGCTTTTGCCTGGTGGACTGTTGATGTTTCAGTTTATTAGTGATCATGTATAATTAAAACATACAATGTTGCCATTGCATGCATTGTAGTTAGCCTCAGTTTAATGTACATCTGCAGTCCCTGGCAGGACATAAAACATTACCATTTTTTGGTGACAATAAGGTTATAACAGAGGCTCTGCATCAGGGCAGCACAGGACAGCACAGGACAATTTCGCACACAAGCCCCGCACACAATTTCACCACAGCAGTGCATTGATAATCAATGGGTGGCTCCGGCAAAATAGAACTCATCTCTAATCGCCAGCCGACATCCACTGATGTTCGCGGACATCGGCGCCGGTGTGCGGGGTTGTATTGAAAATAGTGGAATCGAACTTTGGCAAAACAGTGCCCTGCACTTTGTCAGAGCCGATTTGTGGAGGCCCTTAAGGGGTTAATGTCTGACTACATGTACGTATATAATCATGTCTGTATTGATATCCTCCATTGTCTGTGCTAATCACACCTGTAGGCAACCAAGCTGCGCACAAAGACCCTCCGCAACACGAGGAACCCCAACTGGAACGAGACGCTGGTGTACCACGGCCTCACAGAGGAGGACCTGCAGCGCAAAACACTCAGGTGAGGCCCTGCCGTGTCCTAACGGTAGGGCACTGGGTCACTATGCCGGCGACCAGGGTTCGATTCCGGTGCGGGTCGTTTGCTGATCCTTCCCCATCTCTCTCCCCCCTCATTTCCTGTCTCTCCTCCACTGTTCTGCCAAAAAATAAAGGCAAAACAACTTTTAAAAAACCACACTCAGGTGAACACACACATCTCACACAACTTGGCTGACCACCATGATATTGTGTAGCCATGAGTGGCGACAGTAGTGAGGATGGGAATGGGTAGTGAGGATGTTGTTTACGTGTGATCCAGGCTGTCGGTGTGCGATGAGGACAAGTTCGGCCACAACGAGTTCATTGGAGAGACCAGAGTGCCACTGAAGAAGCTGAAGATGAACACCAAGAAGAACTTCAACATCTGCCTGGAGAGAGTCATCGCCGTGAGTTACACACGCACGCACGGCACTGCACACTCACACGCACACACATGCACGAGAACACACGCGCAGGCACGTGCGCAAGGGCACACACACACAGCCATACATACACATTTAGGCGCGCACACACACACACACACACACAGACACACACACACACACACACACACACACACACACACACACACACACACACACACACACACACACACACACACACACACACACACACACACACACACACACATTATGCAGGAGAGAGCAGAGGAAGAAGATAAAGGAAGAAAGAAAATGATTAATGAGAAAGAGAGGCTAAAAGAGAGGCAAGGAGAGAGAGTGAATGAGAGAAAAAGAGAACGAATCTTACAGTTGGCACACAGACACGTCTGTGAGTACAAGCGCAAACGCAAGCGCACGCGCACGCGCACACACTCACACACACACACACACACACACACACACACACACACACACACACACACACACACACACACACACACACACACACACACACACACACACACACACCAACCGCAACTGAAAAAGCTGAAAAAGGAATTCACAGTTGGTGATTTAATTTAGACTGCTTGAAAGAGACATCCTTCTGGCATGAAATTGATTTCCTTTGAATCTCGACATGGAAAAATGGCAAGAAAGAATGCTATGGCTTTTTTCTTCAATCTTGGCCTTTTTTTAACACCCCTCACTACATTCTGGTCTCCATGAATTTTGTACACCCCTGAGTGCCAGCTTTAGAGACCAATTTTATTGTTGTTCTTTGGTGTTTGCACTTTTGCAATGACACACACAGCCAGCAGTCTAAATAAACCTGGTTATTTTTTATCACTAAAACGGTTTCAAATCAGATTTGTTATGTTTACAGTTAGAAGCGTATGAAGTAAAGTTAGAAGCGTATGATGTGTTTGTACTGATTTGAGAAGTGTCATTACCTTGAAATTAGTTATTGGTTTCAAAATGTGGCCCGAATGAAATTGTAATTGAATAGCCCTGAACCTGGGGTGTGTGTAACACGTGCGAGCACACTGGAGGGGGGGGGGGGGTTGGGGGGGTGGTACATGAATATATAATCATAACAAACGTATGGAGCACAGTCACATTAGGGTAGAGGCAGAGCTATAGAGCATGAGTGAGTGGCTACTCATGGTTTGACAAAAAGGCTTAGGGGGTACTCAAGACAAAAATAGGTGGGAAACACAGCAATAGGATCTGCTTTGTGATTGAGTGGGCGAGCTTGACAGACAAGCGGATAAGCCTTGGCCAACCCCAGGCCACCCATAACTACGGCTCTTGCAGTCTGGGTGTTGTTTATTGTATGCAGCCCAGTGATTAGGTTGCTAAAAAAAGCGATCCTATCATCTAATATTTTATTGAGGGTCCTGTTGGAGTTTTTCACCAGCACTCATTTCATGCAACACTGGCTGGCTGGCTGGCTGGCTCACTGATGCTGCATGGTGCTCACAGCTTCTTTCATCTTCCATCATCTCTCTCTCTCTCTCTCTCTCTCTCTCTCTCTCTCTCTCTCTCTCTCTCTCTCTCTCTCTCTCTCTCTCTCTCTCTCTCTCTCTCTCTCTCTCTCTCTCTCTCTCCCTTTTCTCTCCAATGCCCCTTTTCTCTCCCCCTGCTCTCCTGCCTGATTGTGCCGTTGTGTGCTTCATTCTCTCTCTCTCTCTCTCTCTCTCTCTCTCTCTCTCTCTCTCTCTCTCTCTCTCTCTCTCTCTCTCTCTCTCTCTCTCTCTGCTA
>NC_085877.1:15551705-15554205 GCF_034702125.1 Engraulis encrasicolus | reverse complement strand
TGTGTGTGCGTGCGTGCGTGCATGCATGTGTGTGTACATACACATGCACATGAGTGTGTGTACATGTCTTTGTGTGTATCTGGGTGTGTGTCTCTGTGCGTCTGGCAGACTAGAGTGCTAGACTGATCTGAAGTGTGTTGTTTGTGTGCCCTCTCCGCAGCCACCTGAAGCCGGACATGGGGAAGAAAGCTAAACAGAAGACAGGCATCAAGAAGAAGACACTCAACCCGGAGTTTAACGAGGTCTGCACTGCATGATGGCTGACATCAACAGGCAACACACTCACAACCACAGCACAGTGTAGCACAGCACAGCACAGCACAACATAATACAGTAGCACAATATAGCACAGCACAACAGAACATAATACACATCCTTGGGATACAGAAGACTCAACCCGGAGTTTAATAAGGTCTGCGCTGTACTGTACTGTACTGAATCGCAGCACAGCACAACACAACACAACATAATGAAGCACAAGACAGCACAGCAGAGCACAGCACAGCACAGCACAGCACAGCACAGCACAACACAAGACAGCACAGCACAGCACAGCACAGCACAGCACAGCACAGCACAGCACAGCACAGCACAGCACAAGACAGCACAGCACAGCACAGCACAGCACAGCACAGCACAGCACAGCACAGCACAGCACAGCACAGCACAGCACAGCACAGCACAGCACAGCACAGCACAGCACAGCACAAGACAGCACAGCACAGCACAACACAAGACAGCACAGCACAGCACAACACAGTGTAGCACAACACAGCACAGCACAGCACAGCACAGCACAGCACAGCACAGCACAGGACGGCACTGCACAACACAACACAACACAACACAACACAACACAACACAACACAACACAACACAACACAACACAACACAGCACAGCACAGCACAGCACAGCACAACACAAGACAGCACAGCACAGCACAGCACAGCACAGCACAAGACAGTACAAGACAGCACAAGACAGCACAGCACATGCTGCACAACATACTGTAGCACATACTGTACTGCTGCACAACATACTGTAGCACAGCACAGCACAGCACAGCACAGCACAGCACAGCACAAGACAGTACAAGACAGCACAAGACAGCACAGCACAGTACAACACAGCACAACATGCTATTCATCAGTGTGAATAATATTGTGTTCCTTGTTATTTCTAGTGTTCTGTCTTTCATTCTGTTTCACATACAATTTCCCTTTTTCCCGCTTTCATTCAGTTCTTGCCTTGCCTTTCTCTGCCTGCTACAGTACTTAGTCTTCATTTTTTTTGCTTTTTTGCTTTAGCCGCTGGGCCAACTTGTTCTTTGGCTGAGTGAAAAAAAATCCATTAACACCATGCAGTACAGGTCATGCAGCATGTTGCCACTTTGTCATAAAATGCGTGCAAAGTAATTTCCTCTAAAAAGAAGCAAACATGCTTGCCTTGCAGGAGTTCGGCTACGAGATCAAACATGCAGAGCTGGCCAAGAAGACCCTGGACATCTCCGTTTGGGACTACGACATTGGCAAATCCAACGACTACATCGGTAAGCAGAGAGGGAGAGAGAGGGGAGGGTGGGGGTGTGAGAGAGAGAGAGAGAGAGAGAGAGAGAGAGAGAGAGAGTCTGTGTGAGACTACGATTTCGGCAAATCCAATGACTACATCGGTAAGGAGAGAGGAGAGAGAAAGAGAGAGAGAGAGAGAGAGAGAGAGAGAGAGAGAGAGAGAGAGAGAGAGAGAGAGAGAGAGTCTGTTGGAGACTACGACATCGGCAAATCCAACGACTACATCGGTCAGGAGAGAGGGAGAGAAAGAGAGGAGGGTGGGGGCAATTACTAGAGAGAGAGAGAGAGAGAGAGAGAGAGAGAGAGAGAGAGAGAGAGAGAGAGAGAGAGAGAGAGAGTTTGATGGGTTTCGTAGGGGTCAGTCTTGGCTGGTGAGCTCAAACCTAATTACCTGAGAGGGACTCCCAAAGGAGCTGAGCGGGCTGCAGACTCCAACACAATCTCAGCAAAGACAGCACACAGCCATTCTAATTCCCTCTCTCTTCCCCTTCCTTTCTCTCTCCCCTTTCCTTTCTCTCCCTCCTTCTTTCCCCCTCCCTCCCTCCCTTTCTCCTCTTTCCCTGTTTCCCCCTCTCTCCCTCCCTCTCACCTCGTTCCATGTTTCTCTCTCTCCCTCTCTCTCCCACCTTCTCTCTCGCTCTCTCTCTTTCCTCAGTATTTCTCTTACTGAATAATTCCCTAGACTTGTAGCAAATGAGTCAGAAAGAATGTGTTCTCTCTTTTTGTTTCATCTCTCTGCTCTTTCTTCTGGCTTTTTCTTTCTCATTTTCTTAGATCTTTATCCCCCTTCTCTCTCTCTCCCTCACTTTCACTCGTTCCTCTCTCAGCCTATCCCCCTCTCCCCTTATCCCCCTCCCTGTCTGACTGTCTGACTGTCTGACTTTCTGTCAGTCTGCCTCCCTGCATCTCTGTCTGTCTGTCTGTCTGTCTG
>NC_085877.1:15501705-15546705 GCF_034702125.1 Engraulis encrasicolus | reverse complement strand
GGCGGTCACGCAGTATGCTGAGGCATCTCTTCATCTGTAACTCCACCCCCTCCAAACATCCCCACCGACCCCGAACCAACCTCACCCCACCCCACCCCCGCCAACCTCCCCTTCCCCAAATCTGCACAACCCCTTTCTTAGGCACCCCCTCAGCTACCACTCCCTACCTACCTACATGTGCTCTAACCACAACCCCCGCAAACCTCTCATCGCCACCCCACCGCAATCTGTCTTCCCCACATAAACACCCCCCCCCCTCCCCCCACACACACACACACGACTCCACTTCTCCTCTTCCCCCATTCACCACCTGATGCTTTTGGTCTGTGGCTGCAGCCTCGACTCACTCGCCTTACCATAGACATACAGTATACATAAAGGCCTATATGTCTACGGTACTTACTTATATGTGAGTTCCGGGGGGGAAGCACACCTTATTCCATGGGTTTGTAACCTCAAAGAGTTTTTTAAAAAAATAAGAACCGTCTGACCTGCATCAAGTTCCTACAGGAATTTCCCCTCCTGCCACCCTAACCCACCCCCACCCCCAACACAGTAAAAAGTCCCTATGCATGAGATGGTGAGATGTTGTCCATGATGATGTTAGATGAGGCTTTCCCCCTCTCCTCTCTTCCTCCTCTTTTCTCTTCCTCCTCTTTTCTCTTCCTCCTCTCCTTTCCGTAGAGCATCTTATCTCCTCTCTTCTTTTTCTCCTGCTCCTCCTCCTTCTTCTTCTTCTTCTTCTTCTTCTTCCTTAGCCCTCGACAGCCTCCACCTATCTGTTTGAGGCACTGTTTATAAGAATTTACACCCCATTTTATTCCTCATTTACCCCTCTCTGCACAATACCCACTGGCCCTATTGACTGCAGAATCCTCATTCTGACTGTGACTTACTTCTTCTATTACAACTTCTTCTACTACACTTGCTTGAAATGTTTACATATAATGATGCTGACTGACAGTCCCTGCCCCCTCTCCTCACATAGCTTTTTTTCATTGGATAGCAGACAGCGTTGCATTCTGTAGCATCTTCTGATAGGTTCAGTGTTCCAGATTTACAGAAAGGGGGTGGGTCTAGTCAAGTGAACAAAAAAAAAGTAGAGTTCTTGGTGTCTGTTTTGATTTGGCATATTGCCAATGAACACAGGCACAGAAGAAGATGCAAATGGTAGTTATTATCAACACGTAAAGGCAAAAATCTAAAACACACGTTTATAAAAGTTAACTGTTGATGTTTCAGTTTGAAAATCCCAGCCCCCAACTTTACCCCCAACTAGCCTACCTGTTTACTGCTTGTGGAATGATTGCTGCTTTATCGATATGGACTGTATATATGTAGTGCATGTCCTTGACAAAGCAGAGAAAAACTTGTATGTTTGGACTTTGTTTTGCATGTAAAAAAAAAAATATCTATTTTACATAGATCTGGTCCGCACAGACCAAATAAACTATGATGTAAACTCCTAAAATCTGTCAGTTGCATTATTTGTGGTGATGCATGCAATTATTTTATGTTTTGATGGTGTTGGTTAGTTATTCAATAAATCCTTTATTGTTACCACAACAGAATAATAAAACTGGGCATACAAAACATATCAGGCAAGGCCACTGACTTGCCAGTCCTGGGGAAAGTCATAGTATTTTGTTGATCACACACAGGCTCCTTGATCCATAAAGGCATAGGCCTACAATATATCCTGTTTCCTGGATATATTCACCGACATTCATCGGCATCCCTGCCTCTAGTATGATTCGGCAGCGTGCATGTGTAATGTGCAGTGTCCTTGAGTGTAAGTAGTTGCGCAATGACAATGATGAGGAGCTTCTTTCACTAGCCTATAGCAGCACATACATCTCGGACTTGCTGTTATGCAATAGTTCAAGCGCGAACAAAGTTTAAAAAAAAGTGTTAAAAACGTTCTCTTACTGTACACCAATTTGGGTCTTTACGCACCATGTAGACACTGCTGCGTTCACGTTCCTTATTTGCATTGGCATCTAAACATCACGAGAGGGTTGGGTGTCTCCCCTGCAGAGTGACCTCCTTCCACCTTTTATTGGGGGGCGAGTGATGGGGTGAACATAGACGTCATTGAGGTAATACATCATTCTCAGCTTGTTCCTGTTCGGGACTTCATGTGCGCACTGTGCATGTGCTCCTGTACATGTGGATAATGTGGGCTAAAATGTAGTTTTGTGTTTCAATTGCTTACCAGAACTTGAACATAGTTTACATGTGTTGAAGAACTTTTTTCCACTGGAACTTTATACAGCATATTCATTACGCTTCATCCAAACAGGGCGTTTTACCGGCAACTTTTAATTTATTCAAAGTTTGTATGTTATAATTTATATTACAACGATGCGATTGACGGTTATGCCTGGGTTTGTGCTTATTTTTGTGCTGCTCTGTGCTTGGGGACTTTCGTGCGCCAATGAAGACGAACTTCTGTGCGTCAGTTCCCACTCCATAATCAATGGGACTCGAGTAAGTTTCCTTCGTAGGAAAGTTGGAGCGCAACCGGAGACTTTTGTGCTATATTCAAGCCTTTGGGATGAAGACCGCCAGCTTGTGCACTGTGAAACAAATGAAGACCAACTTGTTGTTGAACATTATCTTAACGTTTGCGACAAGACGCGCGACCCGGTGCGCGATATACCGGCAGTGAGTTATAACATAAGTGCAATATTGTCACCGGGCAGTTCTTGTCATGGGGATGACGCTAAACATGAACAGTCGAGTGAAGTGGAGTGGCCAAGAAGTCACCGTCGTGAAAAACGTGCCGTCATATTTCCCGGGACCTTGTGGTGTGGCACCGGGAGCAAAGCGCTTGAATACCACCAGCTCGGTAAGTAAAGTCTATGGACAAATAGCAATTTACTACTGGTAGATGGGAATGGCATTGCTACACCATGTCGCCACAGATTACGTGAAACTGTCTGAAATAATGCAATTAAGTGATATAAGCAGTGTGTTAAGTTAGGGAGTGCCAGACAGTGGGCGTATTTGAGGACGTGCCATAAGCCTACTAATCGTTCTATTTTGCAATGACTTCAGTGGGGTATATTTTGTATACCATGGCCATGGTTTTGTTTTGCAATAACACTGCACGCACATGTCTGCACTTAGCATTTGTTGGTGTTGGGGTTTAGGGCGGTAATCCAGCCTTTGGGCGCGTTTCTAACCGAGAGACGCACGTTTTCTGAAAGATTTATGATCCATTTCCATTTGCCTGTGGACAGCAGATGAGAGCAATGAACATGTGCTCTCCAAATAGACTGACTTAAAGTTACACTCTGCAACCGAGATTGCTATCTCTGCCCGTGCTTGTCGGTGGTAATCCTCCCCTCCTTTCAGGCATGTTTCAGCGCACAGACGAATGCTGCCGAGAGCACGACCACTGCACCAGTGTCATCCGGTCCTTCACCGTGAACTTCGGAGTCTTCAACCACAACCTCTACACCGTCTCGCACTGCGAATGCGACCGCAGGTGAGCGCACCTGCCTCCGCCTGTCTGCCTGTCTTTGGCCCGGAGCGCAATGCTGAGTATCGTGGAGCGAGTGGGTTGGGAAGGTTGAGTGGTGAAAAAGTTCAGGGTTGGCGGGGGGCTGGATGGGGGTCAGGGTGGAGGCCAAATAAAGCCATTTGAGCCCCCAGGGAACAGTCCCCTTGCATGACGGTGCAAGCGCCTGCCTGACCCCTATCACACACACACACACACACACACACACACACACACACACACACACACACACACACACACACACACACACACACACACACACACACACACACACACACACACACACACACCAGCAGCCACCTGTCTAGAAGGAGCCATCAGATACAGCATGTGCACCCACACGCATACATGTGTGCACACACGCACACACACATGCACGCACGCATGCACATGCACACGCGCACACACACACACACACACACACAAACACACACACACACACACACACACACTCACACACACAAATGTACTGTACACGTGCACCCAACAAAGCATAGAGCGCAAATCTAGATTAATATCTGTCTCTTCCTCCCCCATACCCCTGCCTCGTTTCAGGCCTACATTCCATGCAGTATGGCAGACATATTTATCACATTATACAATTCCATGCCCAGGGGCAAATCCTAAAGTCGTAACCCTGGCGTCTCCTCATAGATCATTGATTCCCAAACTGTGGGCCGCGACCCAGACAGGTCACGGAGGTGCTGCAAGGGTGCAGGGGCGGTTCTAGACATGTTGTCGCAGCCAATTACTTAAAATATTAACTGCCAATGACTTAAAATATTAATGTCTAACCAGAAGCGATTCTAGGGCAAGTTGGGGCCCCTAGCAAAAATGTGAAAGAATGAACGTTTGCAACAAATCGAACCTACTATGGTTTAAGTGTTACCTGTTGTACCCCATCTAGTGGCTTGGGGGCTCCAAGCGGCTGCCTGCCTAGCATGGTGACAAGATGTGCCTCTGCGTCTAATTGCGACATACATTTTCGCATTATATATTCATAATATTCAAATGTTTTCTCTTTTTCCCCCTGACATTACACTGCCCCACCTCAGCCCCCCTGGTAATTTTGCTCTAGAGCCTCTACTGCAAGGGTGTCCCTGAGAGATAGAGTGTACTTTATGGTCCCCAGGGGGGAAATTTGTCTTGGGCTTCAACAATCACTGCTTAACATACAGCAATCACTCACATACCAATACAACATAATATAAAGAACAAGAAACATACAAAATCACAAAAACTGTGCACAGCCTGCATGTGGCATGCCTATCTGTCATTGAGTGCGTATACATGCAGTTCAGTATCCCGAATATGATCAGGATATTAAGTATCCCAAATTTGCATTTGAGCATATAAACACGTCAGTATCCCGAATAACCCCTTATTCGGGATACTGAGAAATCGGGATATGCTAGGTGGAGTATCCCTACAGAAGCCGGGATACTGCCGCATGTAAACACCTTATCCCGGATACAGGGGCTTCCCATAGAACGCTGTTGCTGGTATCCAGGCTACACGCATTTGAAGAGAATTCTATAACGGCCAAGAATGTAGACTGGGATATAACGTTCTGTGCTCATATAAACACCTTATCCCGAATATGATTATAGCCGGGATATGCCTCATATTCGGGATACTGAACGGCATATAAACATACTCATTAAGCATTCTTATCACATTGGGGAAAAATTGTTCTTATATTTGTTCAGTCTGCAGTTCAATGTCCTGAAACGTCTACCTGAGGGAAGCAGGGTGAATTCGTGATGTAGTAAGTGGGTGGGATCCTCTAGAATCTTCCGTGCCTCCCTGAGCACTGCCTTTTCGTAGAGGGACTGCATATATCCCTGATCTTGGTGACCAACAATCATCAGGGACTGGGGCTCTTCTCTCCATTCCACTCATGGACTCAGATGAAGATGGTCTAACCATCAAAACGTTAGTCATGTTGTGCACTTGAATAAAAAACACAAAGAATTACATCTGTGCTGCTCCGGTGTTGTCCTTCAAGTGAAGATTTCCTGCCTCTCTCCCGTCGATGCACCAGATGATAAAGCAGAAACGCGAGGAACTACCCTTTTGTTTAATCATCAGGGACTGTTTGAATGATAAAACCTTGAATATACAGAATGCTTTCAAACATAACAATTCCATAAACTGTCAGTATAATAATATTTGTATAATTAATACATTTATTTACTTTGTCTGTGATTGTCACATCAAAATGTGGCAATATTATGAGACATTTTTTTTCTTGTATGAGAAGAGAGGCTAAGTTGCAAACAAATATTCTTAGGTCGAAAAGAGGGTCCTAGCAAGGGAAGAAAAGCTTGGGAACCATGTCATAGCTGATTACCCGCTTAGCCTCCTACCGCCTGTGCCTGCCTACTGTGTTTGTTTTTGTACCAACATGTCAATGAGAGATTGGCACAAACAGGCACAGTGGAACACGGTGCCAAGTAAAGCAGCATAGCCTATCTAGTGAGAGAGGGGAGATCATAACAAGATTGCATTGCCATTACATGAGATGAAGTAAGGCTTGCGGCGAATACAGAGCCTCATTTGCATCTTACTTGAAATGACTTGATCCTGTGAAGATAATGCTCAAGGCTCTATCCAGGGTGTTTGTTTTTTAGAGGTTTAGACTTGATGAGAGTGTTGTTGCTGACTGTGGTGGTTGGATGGGGGAATTCAAGGTGTTGTGAATACATGTGGAGAGTGAATGATGGAGCATTGTTTTGCATAGAATCGGAGGTGGGCCATCCTCTGTTTCCCACAGACCAACAGCATTGTTTTGAGCCACACCTGCCAGCCCCCCACACTCTCATGAGACCATACAGCACATTAGGCCAGTGGAAGTGCAACTCTCAGTCTCAGTGTGTGTGTGTGTGTGTGTGTGTGTGTGTGTGTGTGTGTGTGTGTGTGTGTGTGTGTGTGTGTGTGTGTGTGTGTGTGTGTGTGTGTGTTTGTGTGTGTGTCTGTATGTGTGTGTGTGTGTGAGTGTGTGTGTGTGTGTCTGTATGTGTGTGTGTGTGTGTGTGTGTGTGTGTGTGTGTGTGTGTGTGTGTGTGTGTGTGTGTGTGTGTGTGTGTGTGTGTGTGTGTCTCTCTCTAGTGCTGCAGAATTGTCTACTTATGGGAAACACAAAGGTTCAGAGTGCCACCATTTTTTTACCAGCCAATTTTCCTAATCAATCGGAAATAGATATCTATAGCAGGGGTTCCCAAACTTTACCATGAAAAGGCCCCCCATATAACGCTAGATCCCAACAGAAATAGACATTTTACCTGCAAACCTGCCATACTTTGGTCATAGTAGTAAATATTAGTTTACAGTGGTGGACGAAGTACACCAGTTATGTACTTGAGTAAAAGTACAGTTACCTTGCATTGAAAACTACTCAAGTAAAAGTATTCACCTCACTTTTTTACTTGAGTAGAAGTACAAAAGTATCTGCCGTCAAAAATACTTAAGTATTAAAAGTAAAAAGTAAAAACTTAAAAATGAAGCCTTTGGCGCAATTTTAATATTTAAGTGTTGTAGACCTAGTTTGGTCATATCTAATTAACTATCCTCTGATTTGCATAGGCTATACCAACATGTTAGAACTAGGCCATAACAGGCCTCAGAAACACTGTGGAGTAAGTCCATGGATGTTATAGCATCAGAAGTTCATTTTTACCTCTCTAAACATTTAATACTGACCCTAACATGCCCAAAATAACACATGAAAGGGCCATTAGTATTAAGAATGATTAGGCTGAAATGTATTATATGCCTATTATAACAACTACTACAATACCCCCCAGCCGTAGGCCTACAGTCCAGTATAGGCCTACTTATTTGTGACAGCAAGGAGTTAGAGTAGCCTATAAAGTACTTTATGTCTAATTTTTGTTATAATTATGGTTTTGGTAGACCTCTTATTATTATTATTATTGTTATTATTATTATTGTTATTATAATTATTATTATTATTATTATTATTATTATTAGCATATTATTATTATTATTATTATTATTATTATTATGTAGTGTTTGGTTATGTTTAGGTTGGCTTAGGCTTATGTATGGACAAACAGACCTCTTGCAATTCTAAGCTACCTTTAAAGATAGGAACATCTTCATATACTTGTAATGTTCTCTATTTGCAATATGCCAATGATTTGCAATAGCCTATTTGATACAACTTCATTGGAACACTTATCTGTCTGATCATGAAAAAGCTTTTTGTGCCAGTGCACATCACTGGGCCAATATTTAGCCAAAGTCCACTCTTTTTTTTACTTTGTTACTGTTGTTTTTTTACAACCTCACTTTGGTGGTATTGCCAGTGCTTTTCATATCCACTGTAGCCTACTGACTTGACTTTAGTGAAAGGATACATGTTGCATGCAGCCTCACTTTGCAACATGTGGTGGCCAAGGCAATCCTCATGTAGGCTATACAAGCCCTTTACACAAGCCTTTTTTTCCATAATGTTGAAGCAAATCATTTTTTTGTTAACAGGGGAGTCTATTAGACAAGTAATTTATATCCCCAACTACTTCAGAAAATACTGCAATGTATTGAGGGGAAAGAAGGCTATCACGGAGTTGGGAGCATGTTTAGGCATCCTGTGCACTTGACTCAAGAAACCAACACGCTACAAAAGCGGCAATTATGTGACTATTGTAAGCCACAACACAGATATAGCACAGTAAGTCAAATAAGCAGTACATTAGATAAGTAGCAATTCGCTAATTATTCAGTTCAAACGCGAAGCCTATTTAACAAATGTCGTCTTAGTGTCAGGCGAGCGCAGTCTGCGAGCTAAACCCCCCCTCACACAACGAATACGACGTGCAGATTAATACACTCTAACAACGTTATTGTCGCTTGCTTTATTGTTTTGTTGTGCTTTCCGCATGTTACTAGTAGGCTAAGTACCATTTCTTCTTATTTCAATTCGTCTCACAAGTCGCAACAGTGGACATATCAGTGGTCTGGCTCTGCTTGTTTCCCTTCTAAAAATAATAACAGCAGAACTTGTTGTCACGTGACACAATCATTACAACCAATCAAAATGACGAATCTCCGAGTCTGCCAATCGGATTCAGTTTCACTTTCTTCACACAAGCCTGAAATCTCAGATTTCATTTGACCAGGGCATTGAAAATTAATGAATTCACCTGCCGTGTATCGCCTGAAATAAAAAAAAGGAACGAGTAAGGAACGAGTGTTTCTGTAAATGTAACGAAGTGAAAGTACAACATTTCGCTTTGAAGTAAAAGTATAAAGTCTTACCAAATAAAAATACTTGAGTAAAGTATGAAAGTATGAAAATGTTACTTAAGTACAGTAACGAATTACATTTACTTCGTTACTGTCCACCACTGTTAGTTTATTACTGAGTAAATATTCATGAAAAGATCACATTTGGTAAAAGGCAGCACAGTTTCAATGACCATTATAGTTGCAATACCTACTCTGGCCCCAATCCTACACAGTACACCTTTAAGTCATTTTTGCACACTACTACTATAAAGTAACTCTTCAGTCAGGTAGATAAGCTCATTTTGTTTAACCGCAAAACAGCATGTGATAAGAGCACTGACAGAGAGTACAGTACAGGCTGTCTTTGTGTCACAAGACTGTGTACTGTAAATGAAAGGTATATTGCTAGCCCACATAGCCTGCCATAAATAAAGGTAGGCCAATGTATAGGCCTATATGTCTTCCTATATGTCTCCTTCCTCCAGATCGCGGTAGACAAAGGTCAGATGGAATTATGTGTCTTCTGCATCGTAGCCCCATAATCCACGCTGTTCCACCAGTTGAGCACTGTAATAGTCATTGAAAAGTTAAAAGCCATAGTACTACACTACTTTAGTAAGGTAGTAAAACTTGGTAATTGCTATTCTGCAACAGAAAGTTTATTTCGCTGTGTCTTAACGCCGGATGTTTCACCTTTCATCCAAGGAGGTTCTGAAATGAACTGAGAAAACCTTTTGGATGACAGGTGAAACTTCCACAAGCTCCAAAATGGTATGAAAATTCGGGCTTCAAAGAAGTTAAAGAATGCTGCAGGAGTTTCACAGTTTTTATATGTAGCACTCCTTTTTATAACTGCTTTGATACTGTTTTTTTCCGCCACCTTTTGTCATTGCATCTAGGTATTTTGACTTGAGTAGTTTTTTAGTGTTCAGTGACACCTTATATAATTCAAAAGGCTTCCTGTTCCTCTTTGATTTTTTACTGTTGCCTCTTTGGGGGATGAATGATATCCTCTCAGGTTTAAGATTAGAAGGGAATCAAATACGTAGATAAAGTAGATAAAAAAGAGACATGTCTGCTTCAACCAGATTTTTTGTGAGAAAAAAAATCCTGGTGGAAGCAGACTTTTCTCTTTTTATCTGATGATGGGTTTGTCCTGCTCCCAAGTCAGACGTTTAGAGCTTTAACCTAAAATAGAAGTAAGCACACCGATCTCATCACTGATTGTAACTCCCTTTTACTCTTCCAGGCCTTGTTTGTTCTCAGTGAGGTGGGATGTGCATCCATTGTGATTATCTTGAGCTGTCCGTACTGAATGAAACCTTATCACATGAAACAAAGCATCCTAGATTCCTCCTAGATTCAGGAGAGGAATAACATCTTGTCAAGCTTGATTCAAACTGAGTAAAAGAAATAGATATCCACACAGTGTATTTATTGGCCAGGTCTCCATGACAGAAAAGTTATTGTTATAGTCCTGCTCTCCTGCCTGACTTCAATGAAGAGGAACATGCATCTAGTTTGAATAACCTGAACTGTTCAACTTTGTTGAATGAAACTTTATGAAATGAAGCAAAGCAGCCTCCTCTCACTTCTACATTGTGTGAGTGGTTTCTGGAGGTGAATGTGAATGAAATGTTCTCAGATGTGTGTGATGAGAAAGAATTGAAAATGGATCTCCGCACTGCTTCCACAGTTGTCATTAATATGTGAGCCCCCTTTCCGGTAGCACTTGATTTTAAAGTTCACATGCTCACCTTTCTGTCTGTATAAGTGGCTTACAAGAAATATAGGTGTGTATTCACAAATGTCTTGATCTTTGCCATTAAGGGTTTTGTTACCGATGCTATGGTTATAGACCTATTAGGCCCCTGATTTAACACATGTTATACTGTCATGAAGTCATTTGCGCGGACAGTAAAGCCATTGTCAATGGCTAACATGTGAACTCTAAAAGTCAATTGTACCCGGGAGCACGTTTCAGTCAGTGTTCATTTAATGTCATAAGAGTGCTGGTCCAAATGATCACTCAAATATAACAAAAAAGGAGGGCATCTTGCATCAGCTTAGTTGTTGTTGTATTCAAAGGTGAAGGAAGATGCTCCCCCTTTTTATAATGCGAACCCTAAAATAAAGTGTTGTCTGTTTTCCACCAGGATTCTGTGAGTGCTGGAGGGCAATTTTAATGCAACATTTTGAGGTGTTTATGACTAAAAGGAATTGAAATAGATCTCCATTGCACGATTTTCACAACTTTTTTTTACATTATTCCTACTTCCTGCTTCTTGATTTCGTGACTGTGTGATGGAGTCAAAAAACGCCATTTCCCATTTCCTGAAACCTTATCAAATGAAACAAAGCAGGCTCTTGTTCCTGCTACAACATCTTGAGATGTTTTCTAATGTTTCCACGGTTGGTATTCCTCCTAGATTCCGTGAGTGTCTGATGGAGGTGAATGACGCCATTTCCCACATGGTGGGCTACAGCTTCTTCTCCATCCTCAAAGTGCCCTGCTTCGAGTTCACCCTGAAGAAACACTGCTCCAAGATCAACTGGTGGGGAGGGTGAGTGACTGGAGAGCTTGGTCTTTGAAAGCCATTTTATAGGCTTCTCCACTGCTGCCTATTCTATGCAATGAGACAATGATGTTTTTACTTAGCTCATTTGGGGACCCTTTTCTTTAGATGAAATAAAATGAATGAATGAATTAATTTCAAGATCAACTGGTGGGGAGTTTAAGTGAGCCTCTTCAGAATCATACCCATGTGAGAGAGTTAAGGAAATTGACAGATTACTACACAGGCCTACTGGGCCCAGGCTCAGGGGCCCAAAGAGTCAAGGGGGCCCTGAAGCTCTAGCCTCTATATTTGCATTCTCACTATGTGTGTATGAGAAATGAAGATGGGGTGGTCTCCAAAACTGTGCAAAAAGAAAGATAGGTGTAAAATGCTGATAGGAATGACTAGATATACAGAAAAAGCATTCAGCGTATTACTGGTGACTAATTAGTGATAGCTGAGAAAATATGGCTGATAAAAAGACATTTAGTTTTACTTCATATTTACTTATTACTAATTACTGATAACTGAGAATTGTGCATTATGAATACACAAAATAATCAGTTTTATAATTATACAGCCAATTGGTGAGAAACATGTGGCTTATAAACAGGTGGCGTGCTGAGAATTCTAAAGACCTGGATGGGAAAAGCCTTCCTCTGTGATAGGCTTTTGCACAGCAAATGTTACAGTCAGTTTAATCAACACTTAGAGAGTTGAATTGTTACAGTCCTCTGGTTGGTCCTACCCTCTTAGTGAAAAAATGCACTGTGGGAGGATTCAAGCACCATGTTGTGTTTAATTGGAAAGCTGTATAAAGCTCCATCTCCACCTCCACCTAGCTTAAAAACATAGACCACCTACAGTTAAAATAGACCACCTACTGTTATAAAGGTACTGTTTCTCAGATGCAAGAACTGGCAGATTTCTAGAGATTCTCTCATCCTCTCGTCTCACACTTCTGAGATTCTGGAGTTAATTGTAGTGTGTCTGCACACACCTATAATATAAAACTTATCTCTGTCATCTCCTAGTGTGAGGTACCTCAGGCTGAAGGCGAATTCCACATAAATGAAGGCATGGCAATAAATGCATCTGTGATGCCCATAGAACTTGGCTTTACCAGCTTCATCCGGCTTATACAGCTCCAACACTGGTTCTGACTTGCTACCATTACTTCTGTGGATTCCACTAAATCCTTCTTAGTAAATCCGAGAGTTTGTCATAGATCTACCTTCACAGGCAACTCCTGAACTTACCCCTGGAAGCAAGCAAATGCCAATCTCTGCCGCAGTTCCAGAATCTCCTCTATTAAACGTGTTCACACAAAACATTTTTCCAGTTTACGTTTTGGGGAACAAAAATCTGCTACATCACAAATGTCAAAGTGAGAAGGCTTGTTGGTTTTATGGTGTTTACTTATTGAAAAGTGTGTGGCTATTGGCTGTTCGGTTTGACTTGCTTCCTTTTTTTAAACTAAATATATTGAGCCAATTGCACATTAAAAATATAAATTCAAATTATATTTATTGGTGGAAAACAAGAGTCTGTAAAGTCGCCTGACAGAATAGCCTACTTGAATAGCTGTGGTTATGATAACAAATCCATAACACGTCTTTCTTTTTTCCTGTTTTTACCATGTACTACCAACAGATGCACGAAAATCGAAATGGCCCCATATGCTGTGCTGCAGACCCAAGATCAATACAACGCCACCTCCTTGAGTCCCAAAACTGATGACCATGTCATTGTCCCAAAACACCAGGTAGCCATCAAGCTCTCCACCATAAAGCCCTCCAGTTCGACCCAGAGGAAGAAGCCTGCCACTGTGCAGCCGGATGACTGTATCCCGCGTGGCCGAGTGAGGGGGGACACATTCAGGCCAAAGCTGAAGAAAGAACACAAGCAACGCTGCCAAAAAAGCAAGAAAAAGAGCAGGAAACTTATTCCAGCTACTACCACCACTACTACTACTACTACGACAACTACTGCAAAATCAGAATCTCCAGTACTTCAAAGCATTTCATTCACAACAGCGAGGGTAGACACATTGGCATCAAAAGTGAAGGAAATAAGCAACACAGAGAATAATGGCCCTTTACTTCGCCACCCAAAGCCTACATCCCAGCCATCAGTTGTACCAGTAAAGAACACAACACCATTATCTCAAGTCACCACACCTCAGAGGCAAAATGATCTAACTGAACCTACACAAACAACCAGAGTAGCACCAGTCAAGACAACACCACCCCCTCAGAGGCGAAAGAATCTAACCGAGTCTACACACACTCTGGTCAAGTCTACAGCACAAGTTAGGACAACACCGCCACCAGCCGGCCTTTACAACCAGACCCAGCTGCTCAGCCCCCCCAGGTCACCCACACAGAGGCCGCGCTGTAGACCAGGGTCACCACCTAGGGGGGACACATTCCTCCCCGGTCATCCTGGAGGGGTGGAGGCGGGGATGGAGGACTGCCCTGAGTCAGCTGTCTCCCAGGCGGAGTGGGCCATAGAACAGAACCGCAGAGACACGCTCGAAATTCTGCACGATCGGGCGTCACCAATACCGCCACGCAAGGGCACCGCGGCTGCACCTTTGAATGAGGTCACAACACCGACACAGCAGGCGAGAAACATGTCAGCAGGAGCAATTACCTCCAACGACCTCTCGATCCACACGACTAAAACAACGCCTCAGGGAAGAAAACAAGGCTTGCAGCCTTTATTAGCGACAACATTCTCCAACCCCACAGCTTCTCAGCAGCAGACAGGGGCGGCGGCAGCAGCAGCACAGACACCTGGGGAGACAAGGACAAGAGCCACTCAGCCGCCCCCAATCACTTCTCCTCATCACACCAAAGTGGCTACACCAGGGGCGGCGACACCTGAACAGATAAGAGCGTCTTCAAAACAAAGCACTCAGGCGCAGACCGCAACAGCACAAAGGCCCGAGCACGAGAGCTCAAGAGGGATGAGGATCACGACGAGGATTGTGCCACAAGAGAAGAATAGTAACTCTGCTGTGGCGTTATCGTCCAAGAGGCCTAATAACCCATCAGGTACATCACAGGAGTAATCGGGATTAGCATATTTGAGTGGGTTTTGAGAGAGGGATGTCTGGCTGACTGGGTGATGAGTCCCGATTTAGCAGCACTTAAACACTTAAGTTTCTATTCAGTAGTTGGCTTTGTGGCTCAGTCGAATTTCAGATAGGTGATTCACTTTTGGAAACTTCTACAGTGAGATTTTGATTCATAGAGGTTTAACTGAAGCAATTTCCTCTTTAGTCTTTCTGCTATATCATGTTTGCACGAAAGATTGATTCAAGTTTGCAAACTGGGCATCACGCAGAAGAAGATCATAGAGCACCATCCATCTTCATCCATAGGGGGTTCAGGAGCCTTGTGGCCTCTTACTGCAGATGAGAAGGGGCCTATTCACTATTTGCTGAAAATACTTCCCTACATCATAACAACATTGCTATGACATCACAGAGAGCCTTACTGTATGTAACATATTAACACCTTAACGCAGGTTATGTTATGACCCTACTGTCACCAAAATTGTAATGGCTATGTCTTAATCTGTTACTTAAGGCTCTCGGTAAAGTCATAGCAATGTTGTTATGATGTAGTTGAGTATTTTCGGCAAATATTGAATAGGCCCGCCAGCGACACCATGTGCACTAAGAGGCTACGGCATAGCCATTACTACTTTGGTGACAGACAGCAGGGTTATAACATAGGCTCTGCGCTAAGGGGTTAACAGTTTTGGATACCTTAATTTTTTTTAGAGGAGTTGGAATAAAAGTAAGTAAAAGTACAGCATACATGCAACATACATGCATGCACAATACATGCAACACCAGTACATGCTCATCCATAGTTTATACACGGTCATTTCACTGTACCTAATGAAGTATACACCGTAAGAATACTTTCACTTGAATAAACTAATTGGTGTTGTTTTCAAGGGCCCAGTCTCAACAGGTGAAGGCCATGGGGCAACTTTCATAAGCACCCTCAGGTTCTATCTTAATACTCTTGACAAGTTAATCGCTGATGATTTATTTATTTTTTTCCTGATAAAAAATACCTTGCCTGTAGGTTATGAGGCATTGTTTATGGGCAACCTTTTGAGCAATGTTGCCAGGTAACAACACGATAGGTTCC
This sequence comes from Engraulis encrasicolus, assembly GCF_034702125.1. Classification (NCBI taxonomy): domain Eukaryota; kingdom Metazoa; phylum Chordata; class Actinopteri; order Clupeiformes; family Engraulidae; genus Engraulis; species Engraulis encrasicolus. Next base: position 15,531,196 of record NC_085877.1, on the reverse strand, counting down.
CTTAATATTCCTTACTTGATGATTGATCACGTAAAGTTGGATGTGGACTATGCATTCATTTTGTTGGCTTGATGGATAGGGAATGGCCAGATACCAACTGCTGGTAGTCTAATGTTCCTCAGCAACATCACCCACCAATAAAGTTCCAGTCATCACTATAATAGTTCTGAACCCGTGCTCCAACAACATCTCATGGATAAGTACTGTAGTAAGGTTGCCTGGCTATACATGGGTTCACCGTGTTTGTAAACACGATGTTGTGAGGAGGGGCAAGACACTGGCAGCCAACCACGTGAGCTTTTTTTTTTTTTTTTTACCGACAGCGGTTTCCAACAATCAGAGGTTGAGTTGTGCGCAGATAGTTTCACGCAGTCGGGAGAAAACAAAAAATTAGAACCCATGTATACATGCCTTGCTTAACAGTTAAAAAAAATCTGAATCATATCATTAAAAAAAAAAAAAATGAACGGTCATTAAGGCTGCCACAACATAACTTAAGTCTAGGCACACCCAACAATTCACAACAGGCCTCTTGTATTGACTTGACACACTTGACGAGGTTAATAGCCTGAGACAGAGAGGTACCCCAAGGGATCCCGTGGACCTATTGGCCTTCAGCATTGTTCCTACCTAGCAGAGTATCAGAGATCCCTGACAGCTGGCCAGGACCTGTGTGTGTGTGTGTGTGTGTGTGTGTGTGTGTGTGTGTGTGTGTGTGTGTGTGTGTGTGTGTGTGTGTGTGTGTGTGTGTGTGTGTGTGTGTGTGTGTGTGTGTGTGTGTGTGCATGTATGTATGTGCGTGCGTGTGTGTGCGCACGCATATGGGTCTGTGGCTGTGTCTGTGGGTGTGTGCAGGGAGGCAGCTGTCCCATTAGCCTAAGGAGAAATTCCTAGCCTGAGGGTATACACACATACCTCAGGTTGCAGGTTGCATATGGTGGGTGCCAAAGGATTGACTCTGAGTATGGCTTCTGGCCCAGGGATAAAGCTTTCACTTTATATATGGAGAACCCTCAGTAAATCTCTTATACAAACCTTGAAGATTGACGACCACTCAAATGGTTTCACTGCCAAACCCTGACTCGCAGTGAAGCGGGCCGATAGTCGTGTAGTTTGAGCCCACCTTTACAATGTATGGTGCTTCATAATAGATATTTCTTTGGGTTTCAGTAAACGCACACCGTTTGAGGTGCGTACGGCAGACAATTAGACTCAACTTGAAAAAGAATGGTCGTCGCACACTCAGAACTTCATGCAGTTACATTTAATAAGACCAACGTTTCGGCTTACTGTCAGATGACCCTGATGAAGGCGTAAGCCGAAACGTTGGTCTTATTACAGTATTTCTCAATTGGTTTTGTACATTTCTCGAATCTTACTCTCATTTTGCAAAACATCACGTTCATTTCCAAAAAAGATTTAACAAGTGGCAAAACACCATGGATAACCTGCAAAACCCAATCTCTTGCTCAAAACCCTTGGACAATCTCTCAAAACCAGGTTTTTGTGTCTGTGAACGTGTCAGAGCCATCAAAATGTTATGTCACTGTGTAAATGTGTTGGGGAGTGAGATCTTTCATGGATTATCATAACAAAGCATTTTGCAGAACACGACAAAATCAATTGATAATGTACAAAAACACTGAGAATTGTACACAACCATTTGCATGGTGATGAAAGCATTTGCTAAATGCTGAAAACTACGAGAAACGTATTTTACCATGTGCACAGGTAACAGCAGGAAGTCACAATTGAACAAGAAGTTTTGAGAATGATTATTCTGTTGTGAGAAATGTACAAAACCAATTGAGAAAAACTGTAAATGTAACTGCATGAAGTTCTGAGTGTGCGACGACCATTCTTTTTCAAGTTGACTTTATAATAGATAAACAGCCACTGTAAATGCTTAATTAATGGTTCATTTTTACAGCTACAGTATGTATAGTATCTTCTTTATATAGTTTTCTGGTCTCACAGTATTAGTGATAGGACAGTAGAGAGACAGGAACTGTTTTTGGGAAAGAGAGACAGGAAAGGGTCGGCATAGCCCCCGGGGCCGGAATCGAACCCGGGTCACCGGCAAAGCAGCCCAGTGATAATGATATTATTTACTGTCTAAATAAAGAAAACAGGACAGCCCCCCATGTCATGACGGGCAATAAAAATTGCCCGTCATGACGTGGAGTGCTGTCCTGTTCTCTTTATTTTGTATATTTCTTAAGGAATGAGCACCCGGTTGCTTTTAATTTTGTTTGAGTTGAGCGCGTTATATCTCTTAGTTTAATTATTTACTGTCTCCCATAGGCAAAATACTGTGTGGTCACCTCAAGGATCTGGATGAGTGTGCACATAAAATCCCTCCTTTCGAGAGGAGATATGGCTACCACAACAACGAGTCAAAGACGGTTTACCACTGTGACTGCACCCATAGGTAAGGCAAAGCAAATCACTTTCAACAAATGTAGGCCTACAGTACTCAAAATGTTCGCTTAAAGAGCACTTCTGCCAATTTCAATATGCTGTTGTATTGCTCACGCTATCATTGACTTGTCAGTACCCGTGATGCCACATTTTTCGGCTCAGCCCCTTCCGAGATCTGAGCTATTCTAATGGGGGAAGATTTTGTTTACTTTTAGAAAAATAAAAACATATGCATACTCCAAATATTATCCCAAAAGGTATTGCTGTTTGCTATTTGTCTGTTGCATAACCTTTAGGATGTTATTGGGAATAAATCAAGATTTTTTTTTAAAATGTAAACAATAATCTGCCCCTATTACAATGACCAGTATCTCATAAAAGGCTGAAAAAAAAACATCTCACGTACTGACAAGTCCAGGGTAGTGTGAGCATTACAACTACATGTCGAAATTGGCTGAAGTTATCCTTTAATGGGGCGCTGCGGCTCACTGGGCTAAGGGGCTGCACCATTCCACTGGGGACCTGGGTTCGATTCCGACCTGGGGTCATATCTCAATCGTTCCTTATGTCTCTCTGTCCCCACTAATTTCCTGTTGCTCTCTTTCTCACTACCCTGCCTAAATAATAAAGGTATACAAACCAAATAAGATACAAAAAAGATTCACTTTTTCTTCTGAAATGACATGGTTCCTCAAACAGAGCACCCAGTCATATATTTTTTGTGTGTGTTTGTGTGTGCAGGGTTGAACACGTACTACTATTAACCATTATTATTATTGTTATGGGTGTAAAACGTCTTCTTGTGCAGTCCCACAATCGGGGGCCTGGCCTCAAACTTGCGTTCTCAACTGACAGGCTTCGGGAGGGAGGTTTACTTACATTGTATCGCCAAACTCTGCTAGCTGTTGCTTATGAGTTAGGAATGAATTTAGTTGTGATTTTAGTGTCATGTGTGATTATTTTTCATTCTGATCTCTCTCTCTCTCTCTCTCTCTCTCTCTCTCTCTCTCTCTCTCTCTCTCTCTCTCTCTCTCTCTCATCACTTGTCTGCAGACTGTCAGGCCACCTCAGACATCAGAAGAATGACGCCAGAGCCATTCAGTTCCTCCTAGTGGATCATGTTTCTTTGCTCTGCTTTGGACTGCAGAGTAGCAAGTACTGTAGCAAGAGTACACGGTAAGAACAGCAGTGTGTGTATCTATCTACTAATGTTTTTTTCATTTTCTTCTCTCTGTTTCTCTCTTCTCTCTCCATCTCTGTCTCTGTCTGTCTGCCTGTCTGTCTGTCTGTCTGTCTGTCTGTCTGTCTGTCTGTCTGTCTGTCTGTCTGTCCGTCCGTCCGTCCGTCCGTCCGTCCGTCCGTCCGTCCGTCCGTCCGTCCGTCTCTCTCTCTCTCTCTCTCTCTCTCTCTCTCTCTCTCTCTCTCTCTCTCTCTCTCTCTCACTCTCTCTCTTTCTCTCACTCTCTCTCTCTCACATGTCTGCAACACTCATGTTTCTTTTTATTTCTTGCAGGTGCTCGGCTGTGGTGTTTCCTGCAACGGGCCTGCTGGTGGCTCTGAGGAAGATGGAGTATGGAGGGGCACCATCAAAACAGCAACATCCAAAGAGACACAAAAGAACTCCTGTGCGGCTGTATAAACGCTGCTTAAAGTCAATGCAGTCCAAATTAACATAGCAAACATTTTCCTTGAACGTTCTTATTTTTTCCCGTATGCCTATTTTTAAATTATTATTATTTAAACTGATCCCCAATAAAAAAGGTTTTGTTTTTTTAAGTTTATGTAACGCTGAAATGTGTATGAATGTTGTGAGTGTTCTCTGAGTTCAATCTGTGATGTAGGCCTATTGAATCTGTTCACCTGTGTAGAAGAGGTTGAAACCAATATTGTCCGCCAGGTGGTGCTAACATACCATAGCCCTCTGATAGCCATCCTTTCTGAAAGTGGGCAGTAGGCTGCTTTGGATGTTGAAGAACACGGTGGCATAGTAAATACAACTTTTTAGCTTTAATTTGCCATGCACATCATGAAGGGCAACGAAACCTGCAAATTGCATATTGAGATTAGGCCTATTTTAAAAGAAGTCTTAGGCCAAGTAGTTTAGAAAGTAAAGCAAACCTGAAACAAAGTTACCTGGAATGATTGTAGACCTACACTTTTTTTTGTTCTGCTTCAATATGGAACGTGTAAAAAAAACACAGAGTTTGTATCGTTATTCTCAGCAATATGAGTGCAAGATCACTTTCCATACGCGGCCTTTCATTGGTCCAGTTTGTTGTAGTGTTTATCGTATTGCGCACAGCATGACGGGAAAGACTTGGGCTAAGAAAAATGGCGTCTCACTGACAGCAGAGGAGCGTTCATTATCTAGGTGGTAAATGGAAAAACAAGGGGTGAACCACCGCTGAAGCATCTCACTTCAGCATACATCGTGCATTTCCCCTCTCTGGGTTTGCACATCAGCTGTACACAGAGGTCATTGATGGTACCGTGGAAATACAACGAATTCAAGGAGAGTGTCACGCCCACCCTACCGAAAATACGGGAGTGAAAGCGCTCTATCAGGAAAGCCATTAAGCCAACCTGCGGTGTCAACGCAGGGGCTTGCTAGCCATCCAGCTAGCTCATTAGCCGCAACTACAAGCTGCACGGGCGTCGCTCAACTGACACTATTCGGTGGTGTTTCTTTTCGCTGACATCACGATGTCTGTAGCCGGGTAGAGCACTACGGTAGTCTTAGGTCCTTAATTTTAATGTTCGACCACCCCGCAATTTTTCCAAGGGGAGAGAGATGGGCTCAGGGGCCGTGGATTCGTCCCAGTGGCTGTCAGTGAAGGAAGAGACTATTTTCCTTCACGATGGGCTCATTCGGGTGACCGACTTGGCCGAACTGCCCAGTGAGATTGGGGTTTCGGAGCAAGGGGACACCGAACAAGAGGTGGGTCTCATCAGCTAACATGCCCGTTGTCCTGTGTGAATGAAGGATGTAGCGTTATGCATGCATGTTATGAGTATGTTGGTGTCATAACGGTGGCTGGCCACTCACTGTATCCTAGCTGTTTCCACGGAGACTTGGAGGATGAGGTGTACAATTGCAATTGATGCGCAGATATTCAACAAACGTTACATTTGTTTACATGTTGGTCAATGACTGTTTATGAAATGGGTTAACCCAGCAATAGGTTAGCAATTGGTTAGAACATCACTGACACCTTGTTTTGACAATTTGACATTGCTAGTTTGCGATATTGCTATTAATTCTGGCTAATTTTCCATAGGATGGATACTTCCTTTCTAAGCATGTGCCTCATACAGTCCTTAAAAATGCCAAACTAACTCAACAGCCAGCTAGTCTGCTGACATGATACAGCAAGCTAATCATTAGCATGATGCTGCCTGTCAGATATTGTTATCTCCCCCAACAGTCAGTATGTAGCTAGCTAGCCAAATAGGTAAAAGGACTCACTAAGTGGACCAAGATAGACGTACCATGTCGTTGTCCTTCCTATGACATCTCACCACTGTTTATAATGCTATATACATTTTCAATCTTTACTACCATTTTGACTGTTAATGTTATAAAGTAAGTTAGACTACTGGCTTGATATAAGCAGACACCGTACATTGAATGGCAATACACTACAACCCCCTGTCCAGACAGCCAGTGGCATACATAAGCTGTTTGGCTTGATGTGGTCCCTTTTTGGTGAAGGAAACCTGACGTTGTGGTTGCTTTGACCTGCCTCTTTTCATGTCTACAATGTCTGGAATATTCTGGATCTGTAGAGCTGTGTTGCTGAGGCAGACATGGCCTAGAATTACTTTCACTTTCAGCTGCCCTAGTGTTGTGGTCAGGCATCAGGCCTATTTCCATTTCAGCCCACAGCGAAATGATTTAATCTTTTAGGGGATGACTTCATAATACTGATTCCAAAACTAGGCCTCTTTTTCGGTGAATTCACTGCCCCTTCAAAGTATTATGGTAGTAGGCATGACCTAACTAACATGACTCCATGACATTGTAGGCTAGTTTAGCTTTGGTAGTGTTTTGAAGAAATTTCCCATTTGTTTAACATCAATGATCATCAGAAAGATTTTAGTAATCTTGATGTTTCTTCATCTCTGTGGCTTTTAACATACTGACTGACATTAGCAAAAGGGGTTTAGGTCTCTCAAGCTCACAACACTAATTTGTTAATGTGCACATGTTCAGCGGGTCATCATTCTTGCGTACATTAGGCCTAACCCACAGTCGACCAGTAAATTGGTGTGTGAGTGAGTGAGTGTGTGTGTGTGTGTGTGTGTGTGTGTGTGTGTGGGGGTTACTCTCAGCTGTTGTTGATGTTGTTGTCTGATGTTTTAAGCAACATAAAGGGGGGTGTTGGTGTTGTGGAGAGGGTGTGTGTGTGGGGGGGTAAAGAGGGTATGAGAGAGCTGGTCATGTTTACAGTAACATAAAGGGTGGGGGGTGTGTGTGTGTGAGAGGGGGTGTGTTGTGTGTGTGTGTGTGTGTGTGTGTGTGGGGTGGGGGGGGGGCTGTATGAGAATGCTCTGGTCATCCCGTTGACAAGTGGTTGATGGATGGCCAGCCATTTTCTCTCTGGACTCAACATAAACAACATCATAATCTTCCCTGTGTGTCAGCGTTTAGCCTAGCACTTTCCCCCCAGTGCTTTGCACTGTACCGTTCTGTGGCTTTCTGTTTTGTACTGCTCATCCTCAGTTAGAGTCAGCAGCTGTAACAGCAACAGTAGGAGCAGTACACCGGATGGTTGCAAGGGATGGTGGGTTACTGTATGGAGCAAATTGTTCACAAAACATCACAACAAGGCAGGTTTAGTTGGTGTTGTGTACACAACTAGATAGCAAAGAATATTGTTGTCAAAGTTACGGTCAAACCTGACCAGACCATCATTAGATCAGAGTCACTGTCTAAAATTGATTACCTCAGAAATAGTTGCATATGCCAAGAAAAAAGGTTTCAAGGCCACCATCTCGACCATCCTGTATTTACCCAACAACACAGATGCATCATGATAAGGGAAGAAAATTGCCAATGGCTGCGGTCCCCTGACCCAACTTCAGTGTGCAGCAGTGGCCTAGTTCTAGAGTTGGTGCTTTGGTTCGAGTTAGGTGGCAATGCATAGGCCCATACCTGACCTCATGATACTGGAAGGGATGTAACGCGTTCATGTTAATAGAATGAGACAGTACAACATGCTGGATCAGTGGAGGGAACGCTTCTGCTGGATTTTCCATGCTTCTGTCAGCCTTCCAAGCCAGACTGTAACATTACATTACAATACGTTACATTACCGTACATTGCATTTGGCTGACGCTTTATAACCAACGCGACTTACAATCGAGGACATAATCATAGCCAACATCACTATACAAAGTGCACAGGAAATATAGAGAACAACAAGTGCAGATGCAAAGAAGGGTTAGTTAGGTTTTTTTAATAGTAAAGTGGAGTATACACACATACACATCATGTCAGGAGTCTAGCCTGGGACTAGGCCAGCTCAAGCATTAGTGTAGTAGATGGTCACAAAAGAGACGTCTTAACTTGCTTCTTGAAGGCTGAAAGAGATGTGCTTAGTCTTGCTGCCTCTCGGAGTCTGTTCCATAAACATAAACCGTAACATAACATTATAGTTTGACACCCCACGATTCATTACATTGCATTACAATTACCGCAGCTGACACTGCGACTTTCAGATATTGCAAGCAACGATCAATCGTTTATCTTGCAGACGTATCGATTAATCGAATCAGCAGCTGTAGGATCGATGCTTTGCAAATCAATTATTATTTACACACCTAGTATTGGTTACAGTCCCTGGAGCAGTGTGGGGATAGGTGCCTTCTTGCTCAATGGCAAGTCAATGGAGGGAGGAAGGCATTGGTAAGGGTGCGGATCTCTCTTATCTGTAGTCCAACTCCCAGTCCATTACACCACGACTGCCCCAAGAAAGCTACAGGCTGTGGCCGGGACCAAACTGCTATCGTTCAAACTGCCTCAGTATGCTATGGCCAATGAGAGCCACAGTGAGAAACCCATCTCACGCTGTGATTGGAGGACAGGTTTGGCGTCCTTTTTTATCCGATGGTGCAGATCTAGACCAACTCACCAAGCAAATATATTTTCTTCCACTGGGAGGGTCTGTCTAGATCAGAGGTTCCCAAAGCTTTCCAACTTGGGGCCCACTTGAAATTTTCACAAATGTTGGGGGTCCACTTCTGAACAACAAACAATATTATAATAGTAGTAGTAGTATATAGTAAACAGCAACACACACACACACACACACACACACACACACACACACACACACACACACACACACACACACACACACACACACACGCATAAATATTACTTTGACTTTTATAAAATGGTTTCAAGTTGGGCTGCACAATTAATCGAAAATCGTGATATACTCGTGATATCGAAATCGGGATTTAAGCTTAATTGTTTCAATAGTGACCTATACCTTCAAGAGCCTCCTTGAAGCCAGAACATACTGACAGGCTGGTGTTTCTGGTAAGAAATATGTTCACCTTAGTTTCATGCTATTGCCTTTTACATAATTATTACAATTTATTTTATTTTGCTCATCCCGTATATAATTCATTCTTGGTTATATTTCATTTTGTTATAATTTAAAAAAAAATCTGCAAAAAACAATAATCGTGATTATTAATCGTGATTATCATTTTGATCCAAATAATCGTGATTATCATTTTTTTTTTTCCATAATCGTGCAGCCCTAGTTTCAAGGCCTACTTGGTAAGCTTATACCTTTAGGGCCCATAGTTTGACAATCACTGGTCTTGTGTGTATTACTAGGCTAAGCTGTTGTAGTGTGCTGTGCTTTCTAGCAGCAGCATGGCATGACAGGATGCATGATGCGACTCCAGAAGAACTGCTGTGCAACCTCTCTTTACAGCTGGTGAGGGGCCACAGGGCAGTCTGCAGTGATTTGCAACCTGAGCCTGTGAACGTGTGTGTGCGTGTGCGTGTGTGTGCGCATGTGTGCGTGTGTGTGTGTGTGTGCGCGCGCGCTTCCAATGCTGAACTGTAATACAATCAGTGCTTTGAAGCTATGAGATGCAGAAAGAGCAGCAGGACACGGGGTGGGATTTGGGGGGTGGGGTGGCAAAAAGGAAAAAGGACAACAACACCCGGGGGTGAATTGTGACATGTCTAGATTGGGGAAGTAGGCCTTTATTAACTATGTGGCTGAGCTATATAACTCTGTGGCTTGTTATTTTTCATTTTGTTTCATCTCTATTTATCAAGGACTGTCCCATTGAGACTATGCCTCACTTCTGCCAAGGAGTCCTCATCTAAATGGCAGCCACACAACTTTCAAATGTATACATGTGTCCAAAGTTGCAGACAGAGAAATTGGGGTTGATGAAGAGGGTAGCAACAGAGATAGAAACACAGGGCGACCTATGTGAAGACTAGATAGGCTATTAAACAGATGGGATTTTAAGCTTTATACATAACACTTTTAATACACATTAATATGTTATTAATAAGCTTTCGTAGCATTTTATTTATTTGCACATTATTGGTATTATTATTTGCATAGTACACTCTGCAACCCCTGCAGCCTAGGTGTCCCCTTACTGTACTGTACTCTGCAGGCCTTATGTAATGGGACATTGGTATTTGCTACAGTGGAGAATTCTCCGCTTGTCACCAGAGACCAATCAGCCGCAGACGTCTCGTGATGCTCTGTCAACGAGATGTTTACTTAAGCTGACCCCACACCGTTCTGACAGTTGAGTGACTGTTTGTGTTGAAGACAGTCGTAAGAATTGGCTCGGTGTGTCTTTGTACGTTTGAGGGAGTTGGAGGATGGTGGTGCATGCCCGTGGGTCTACGTTGGGGCATTTTGAACATGCTCAGTTGGGTTGAGAAGCCCGTCGGTGGTCAGATTCCATGACAGACTCTGGTTTGTAAGCAGGACATGAGAGGTCAGTTAAGATGGTAGCAAACTCACAAACATCTACATGGAAGTTTTACAAGCACAACATTACAATGTGTTTATTAAGACATCTTTTAACGCAATGCACAGTGTCAGGTTTTCCTCTTTAGTGAACTAGGTCACAGTGAGAGAAATTATGTCTTCCTCTGAAAAAAATGAATCAGCAAAAAACCACAGATGGTGTTTTTGCTCTTTTGTTAAGGAGACACAGTGATAGAACTTCCTCTTAATGGAGATATTATGAACTGGAGACAGACCTTACTTATAGACTTTGTCTATTTAGTCATTAGTAATTTGCTGCAACCTCAGTAAAACAAGGCTACTTCAAAGGGCCAGGCGTAAGCTGTCACATGGAGGTTTGTACGAAATCCCTCCAATGCCAAAGCGTGGGAGTGTCCATGGCGGTTGAAGTCAACTTGGTGTGCTCGGGAAAAAAACACTGTGGCTGATCAAGACTGTCAAGGGACAGACGGACAACTGCCTAGTCTTAGTTGTCTGGCCGTATCTTTCTGGTGTGCAAGAGCCTTCATCAGCCGTAATTGCCAAGGGATTATTGTACTGATGACATCATCCCATCTCTATGCCTGTTACCATGTGTGGTGCTTTTTATGGACCAGAAATAGTTTTGTTTACAAAAGAAGATGAACGGTAGTTAGATGAGATATTGTTGAGATATTATTGAGACTTAAAGTAACGTCCCTGTGCACAACCACTTGTCCAGGTGCTGGTGATGTGCAGTAAGAGTAATCCAAGTAAATGAAGGATGAATCACCGCACACTGGTATCTTTGCTGGTAGTTTATTTGGTGAACAACGCGTTTCGCTACTGCTTCATCAGGTTCACTCTGACATTACGCATGTCACCCAAAGGTGATAAGGGTGATTACCTGGTCACATGACCTCACCCACATTCAACTACTCCACCCATTTAAGTGCTAGACAACACCCAATACTGGTTTAGGTATGTATATTATCACATCCTACCATTTAAATTACTATACAATTCTCATGCATTTTACCAGATAAATATGCTCACATCCCTGATATGTGTATCGATAATCATATCCACATAGAGTTCATACAATACATATCACTCCTCAGATGCAGGTTCGGGCCATTAGTAAATAAAAAAACACATGATATCAAAGTGCAAAAGTGCTAATCCCAATGTGCAAAAAATCACAGTATAATCAAAATCCTTTCTCCAAAAAATATTAATGTCCATATTGTAGTAGGTCTCTCATCCAGTCCGACATATTCATTTTTACATGACGTATCCAACTCCTGAAGCAGGTTCATTAGTCAACAATAGTCCAAGTGACAATCTTGATGTGGCATAGGCCCATCCATTAAAAAAAAATGACATTTACAGTGTGCAAGTCAGCAGTGCATGCATGTTACAAGAATACACTGAGGTCCTGTAATTCATTTAAACCATGGGGTTCTACTGTGTTCAGTTCGTGTATCCAGTAGGCCTCTCTCTGCAAAAGTTGCTTAATTATATTGCCCCCTCTTGGTTTTTGTTGTATGCGTTCTATACCTATGAATTTCAGGGAAGCGGCTGATCCATGATTTTTTTCTTTATAGTGCCTAGCTATAGCATAATCCATGTTTCCGTTTCGTATTGCTCCTTTGTGTTCAGCAATTCTTAGTTTTAAATTACGCTTAGTTTGGCCAATGTACATCAATCCACATGGGCATTTTAACATGTATACCACATGTGTCGAGAGGCAATTGATGAACTCTTTTATGGGATATTTCTTCCCAGAGTGGGGATGACCGAATGTTTTTGTGTCAAATGTATGTGAACAATGAGCACATTTCCCACATCTGTAGTTTCCATGTATCCCTTTGGCCAGCCAAGTCTTTTTGGGGGTCTCCATGTAGGTAGAACTAACCACCATGTCTTTGATATTTCTCCCTCTTTTAAAACAGAAACGAGGTGGCAGTGATGATAGATGGTGTAGACTAGGGTCACATTTTAAGATTTGCCAGTGTTTTCTGATGATCCGCTGGACCTGCTTCAGGAGTTGGATACGTCATGTAAAAATGAATATGTCGGACTGGATGAGAGACCTACTACAATATGGACATTAATATTTTTTGGAGAAAGGATTTTGATTATACTGTGATTTTTTGCACATTGGGATTAGCACTTTTGCACTTTGATATCATGTGTTTTTTTATTTACTAATGGCCCGAACCTGCATCTGAGGAGTGATATGTATTGTATGAACTCTATGTGGATATGATTATCGATACACATATCAGGGATGTGAGCATATTTATCTGGTAAAATGCATGAGAATTGTATAGTAATTTAAATGGTAGGATGTGATAATATACATACCTAAACCAGTATTGGGTGTTGTCTAGCACTTAAATGGGTGGAGTAGTTGAATGTGGGTGAGGTCATGTGACCAGGTAATCACCCTTATCACCTTTGGGTGACATGCGTAATGTCAGAGTGAACCTGATGAAGCAGTAGCGAAACGCGTTGTTCACCAAATAAACTACCAGCAAAGATACCAGTGTGCGGTGATTCATCCTTCATTTACATATATTATTGAGACTTATTAATTGGTTTACAAGGATAGCTTGCGTTATGAGCAGAGGTGAGAGCAGAAAATGAAACATCGTTTCTGTCCAACGCGGGTAACTAATTTGAGTAACTGGTAGACCTGTGCACTTGTCTTGCGATCAGCTTACTCTGCATGGGGTGGATCCAATTTGTGGTGTGTTCTTTTTTCGTTTTTTAAGTGGTTTTCAGTAACTGCAGTCTATCTACCTCATTAGGTACAAGGAGTAAATGGTGTTACAGCTATGTAATATGAGCTAGTGCTAGTAACATCACAGTAAGAGAAGCAGTGTTAATTCAACACTTAGAGAGTACTTAGGGACCAAATACACTCTAGAAGTTGTTACATCAACTCTCTAAGTGTTGCATTTACACAGAATTTCTACTGTCATAAATTTACTTTTACTTTTGACATTACTGGTTATAACCATAAATGAGGCCACCAGGGCCTACTGGTTAAAAGGCTGGTCTTCGGATCAGTGGTTTTTCATGCTTAAATCCTACCCTGACCTAGCCAGGCCATACCCTCCTAGTGACGCAACACCTTGGGTACTGCTTCTAGTCAGGCCAAGAGCGATGTAAATATTGTTTCTGATCGGGAATCGGGAACACTTTGTCAGGAAGCAAACAACCAGTAGCAAGCCATGCCGTTTGGGAAATGTAAATTGTTATGCTCTTGGTCACACCAAGTCTCGAAGAGATTTGGAAGTCGATGATAATCAGGATAACCATGACCCCTCCATAACCTCCTACATCGCATGGCTGAAGTACCCTGGAGCAAACACATTGCTCCAGGGCCTGTAACCAACCTACCTACTGTGAATAGCTTTGAGCCGCTTTGCATAAGGGTCATTCCATGTCAATTCACATGATTCCCTAGAATCTCCCCACATGACCCTCTCCGATTTACCCGATATCTCACATACAGGTACCTTTTGATGTCAATTGAAAGAATATCAAGTATTAGCACCCTACTTCCAACGGTTGCGGAGATGAAGCCCTCCAAAGTTGGGGTACCATGCCCACTTTTCAAGCCTGTGAATTGCATACAAAATTTACAAGCAGATTTGAACACCTCTGGTTTTAGTTTGAAGGAAGATACAGGCCTAAAAATCACCATGGCCCCTCAATATGACCCCGTCTACCAGATGATGTACTTACAAATGGCATGCCTTGATTATTTTTGGCTATATTAAGCCTTAAAAACTGAATTTGTGAAACGCGTGTTGAAGAGTCTTGCCATTTTGGGGTTCCAGATCTTGGAAACTATGTATGTTTTGGGAGTTGTAATTGATTTTCCATCATATTTGGGAACTGTACAGTGTATTCCAAAAAATATAGGGCGCTCAGACTTTAAAAGATAAAATAGGAGGGACTCAAAAACGGCTTTGGGACAAAATGACCTTACAGTACCCTCTACTTCAGGCCTCAAATTAACCATGTGGGCACTTGATGACTGGAACGCCTTTTTAACCCCATGTACAGTAGCACTGTATCAAACATTCAAGCTTGGAAAAACTTTGTTTTTCAAAGTTCTTCATATTAATCTTGGCCTTCAAAGTATATGTTTTTGTCTATGTCTTATCACAGTGTCTGTTTTGTCTGCTGCCATCTGCTGGTCAAAAAAAGTAACAACAGCGTAATGTAAGAAAACAAAAGGGGATGGTAAATCTTGCCCATAATTTACCAATAAAGCACTGTAATTATTATACAGTATGTTGCTATATACTAATTATGATTTTAACAAGCATGATGAATATGTATAGTTTAAATAATTTCCTAAGTGTGACTGCTTAATGCTCAATCATGATGCCAGTCCCAAGGTGGCCTCACCCTGCACTACATTTCTACCAGACATGGGGGTGGGGGTGTCCTGGTGGAAATGTAATCAAGATTGAGAATTCTGCATAATGCTCGTTAACATCATAATTAATATATAGCAATATACTGTAGAATTAAAGTGCTTAATTGGTAGCCTAGCGAGCTTAACCCCTCGGGGCGTCAAGATTTCTAGGCTACTTTATTGGTAAATTATGGGCAAGATTTTCCAGCCCCTTTTGTTTTCTTACATTACACTGTTGTTGCATTTTTTGACCAGCAGATGGCAGCAGACAAAACAGACACTGTGATAAGACATAGACAAAAACATATACTTTGAAGGCCAAGATTAATATGAAGAACTTTGAAAAACAAAGTTTTTCCAAGCTTGAATGTTTGATACAGTGCTACTGTACATGGGGTTAAAAGGGTGTTCCAGTCATCAAGTGCCCACATGGTTAATTTGAGGCCCGAAGTAGAGGGTACCGTAAGGTCATTTTGTCCCAAAGCCGTTTTTGAGTCCCTCCTACTTTATCTTTCAAAGTCTGAGCGCCCTATATTTTTTGGAATACACTGTACAGTTTCCAAATATGATGGAAAATCAATTATAACTCCCAAAGCATACATAGTTTCCAAGATCTGGAACCCCAACATGGCAAGACTCTTCAACACGCGTTTAACAAATTCAGTTTTTACGGCTTAATATAGCCAAAAATAATCAAGGCATGCCATTTTTAAGCACATCATCTGGTAGACAGGATCATATTGAGGGGCCATGGTGATTTGTAGGCCTGTATCTTCCTTCAAACTAAAACCAGAGGTGTCAAAATCTGATTGTAAATTTTGTATGCAATTCACAGGCTTGAAAAGTGGGCATGGCACCCCGACTTTGGAGGGCTTCATCTCCGCAACCGTTGGACGTAGGGTGCTAATACAAGCGGATTCCGAAAAAGTTGGGACACTTTGTATGTTGTGAATAAAATAAAAATGCTGGCATTTTCAAAACATCCAATATGTTAATAAGGTAGAGCATTATGTACAGACAAGATATCAGTTTTAAAGTCGAGCAGAATTATTGTTTTGAGGTAATTATGTTATCATTTAAAATTTGACCCATGCAACAAATCTCAAAAAAGTTGGGACAGGGCCAAAACATGTTGTAATAGTTGGATAATTCTAAAAATAACACAAGGAAGAATATTTTAAAAGGAACTATATTGACTGCCAATATGAATGCACAAATAAAATACCATCACAGAGAGGCTGTGGCACTCAGAAGCGAAGATTTTGAGGGGCTAATTACTTATCTATTACACAGAAAGATTGAATTATCCAAATTGCAGGCATATAAGGCCTATTTCCATAATATAGAGTTCTGTGTAATCATTACATGAGTTATGAGATCATGGCATACTCGTCGTCAATAAGCAAACTATGACACTCCAACAATGACAGCTCTCGAAAAAATGACCATAAACACAACACTTGATTAATGCACATGATACAGACATTAAACAGTGTTGCATGTGGAAAAGCTCATTCTAGATGGACCTAGGAGACATGTGAAACTGTCCTCTGATTACAGAATGGAAAATATTTCATCCTTTTTTTAAAATCTTGGAGTCATGCACCCTCCAGGTTATGTAGAAAATGAATACTTCAGCTTGATTTAGTGGTCAGTCTGAAAGAGAGCATATATGATGGTAAGGGGGTGCAGAGGTGCCTTGGTTATGGTCTTCTTGCTCATGTAGAGCATTAAAATGAATGTTGAATGATATATACAGACTTTAAACAGCATACATAGCTACCAAGGCATTATATTTCGGAGAACCGCCTTTAGATATTGCCCCATAACGGTTGCAAATTTCAATCTCTTCTATGTTCCAACAGTGTGGTTCCATCATAAGAGTATACAGGTCACAAAAATTGTTTTCTTGCAGTCAGGATATGCCACATATTAAGCATAACAAAAAGGTAAACAAGTTGAAGAACACGCCTATCAGTTGAGCTGCTGAAATCATGTCTCGCACATCAAAAATATTTAATTTTTGAATAAAATTATGCCATCAGTCAAAGTATTTAACTGTTCAGTCTCATCCCTTGTGTTGTGTTTAGTCTTATCCAATATAAAAAACATTTTATTGGCCCTGTCCCAACTTTTTTGGGATTTGTTGCAAGGGTGAAATTTTAAATGACCACATAATTACCTCAAAACAATAATTCTGTTTGACTTAAACAACTGATATGTTATCTGTATATGATGTTCTACCTTATTAACATATTGAATGTTTTGAAAATGCCACAATTTAGATTTTATTCACAAAATACAAAGTGTCCCAACTTTTTTGGAATCCGCTTTGTACTTGGTATTCTTTCAATTGACATCAAAAGGTACCTGCATGTGAGATATCGGGTAAATCGGAGAGGGTCATGTGGGGAAGGCGTGTGAATTGACATGGAATGACCCATAAACGCATCAGACAATTGTAGTGTGAAAATAATGGTTATTTGTCACATGCACAGAAATGCTCTAAGATTGTGTCATGCAGTGAAATGTCAGTAGGACATTTCTTTTGTAAGACTGACCATTGGTTTTCCAGTGTGTAAGCTGACACAGCTGTCCTCATAGGCCTATTCATGGTCCCATGGTCTTATGGACATATGTCTTTAGAATCCCATTCCTTTTGGATGATGCTGGCTGTGTATCTGGAGATATCTTCCTCCCTATCTATCAAAACCCTTCCCATTTCCTCCATCGGATAGAATAGAATAGAATGAAATAGAATATGTCATTATTAGCTTGCACCGTACAATGTTATTTAAAGACTCCCTTCAAGGTGCTCACACAAGTATAAAGACTGTATAATTATAATGTACTAATAGAAAACCGCTAATATTATACTAATAGAAATCTACTATACTATTGTGTCCGCCGATTGCATCATGCGTCAGACGTCCACTTGGCTCCAGACTACAAGTAGAAGGAAGCGTTGTACTTGAAAGTAGGCTATCTGGGAGTGGGTGTCCTCCTCCTTCAAAATAGTCCTATCTCTCAGTCGTCCACCCATCCATCCATCCATCCATCCATCCATCCATCCATGTGTCTCTATGTCCACAGGGCTGCAGATTGTGTGTGTGTGTGTGTGTGTGTGTGTGTGTGTGTGTGTGTGTGTGTGTGTGTGTGTGTGTGTGTGTGTGTGTGTGTGTGTGTGTGTGTGTGTGTGTGTGTGTGTGTGTGTGTGTGTGTGTGTGTGTGCACACGAGTGTAGCGTATCTGCTCTCTGGGAGTGGCTGGGGGTGGGATCAATGCGTAGCGCGCCAGGCAGCTAAATGGCATAATGGATTCCGAGCCCTCCTAATTCAACGAGGCCTGCAGGCCCTAGCTGGACGGCCGTAATCAATAGCCCAGAAATGTTACTTAGTAGGCCTGGCCTGCTGCTGAGCGGAGCGGAGCAGAGTGGGGCTGAGCTGAGCTTAGCTGCCGCTCTCCTCTGTCACTTATCATCTTGATTGGCTTACAGTAAAATATGATACTGGAGACGCCGGGGAGGGGAGGGAGGGGAGAGGGAGGTAATCTGTGTGCATAGGAGTAAAGGAGTTATTTAAATGGGAGAGAGGGGGAGGGGGTGGTGAGGGGTGACTTGGTGATACATCCTGCTTACCCTGACAATGTAGGCATTTGGCAAAAAATGTCATTCCAGCAGGCCTACAAGCAACAAAGAACTGCTGTTGTTTTGTCAGACATGAGATGTAGGGTAAGCTCTTGTGATTTTACGCAACATAACAAAGGCTCAGTGGCCTTGTGGTTAGGGAGTTAGTTTTTCAATCTGGGGGGTTGTGGGTTCGAATCCCACCTGACCTCTCCCTACTACACCTCCATCCATCGGCTGAAGTAGCGTTGAGCAAAGGCACCATAAGTAAGCGTAAGTCGCTTTGGGTAAAATTGTCAGCTAAGTGGAATGTAATGTAAAGTAATGACTCATATTAGGGCTGTAACAATACACTCATCTCACGATTCGGTTCATATCATGATTTTTTTTACCTACGGTTCGATGCAGCTCACGATTTTTTAAATGTATCTTTTTGATGATTGGTTATAGGTAGAATACCGTAGCGTAGGTTACACGAGGCGAGTTTAAAAATAATAATGGTATTGATTTGAAGCTTGAAAGCATCATATCATGTGGTGGTTTTCTGGACTGAAGGGTAACAGAACTTTGAAAGGGCGTATCGCAATACTGCCTTCTTGCATCACAATACTTTATTGTGACTCTGCGTATAACGATTTCTCGATTCGATACAATATCGTCACAGCCCTGTAATTTTATGGTTCATATCGTATCAGCTCACCTTGGAGGTTAGATCAGGCTGCCTGGCTTTCAGGGCAGAGGTTGACTTGCCTTGGTGAGACAGCCGACAGCTGCCAACGTGATGACACAGACTGCAATGTTTTGGGCTGTGTGTCAATAGGGGAGATAGATATGCACTTAGTTGTCTCTCCCTGGAAGCTATCAGTAAATAGCATCTTCTATTGTTTCAGGGCCTCCTTAGTCCATGACTGGTTCCAAGTCTCAACACACTAAGCCGCATTGGACATGCTTTCTCGCTCTCGTTCTCAAAAAAAAACACGAGAAAAACATGGTTTCTTTTTTGGAAACGCACTAATGGTTTTTCCTGCACGTTGCGCTTGGCATTTGGCAACCGATACAAGGTCAGGAAGAGTGTCATGGGGGGGAGGCTTGGCAAGCACAGCAGAGATGGAAGTAAATAAACTGCTAAAATCCTGAGTTACTCTTGGGGAAAGCAGCCGTTGCAAGAGCACTGCAACGGAACAGGAGAGACAGCTGGCTTAACGACACGTCTAAGCTCTGGTTGACCACAAATAAACACCATCGCAAATGTACTAGAGAGATAAGTGATATGGGGTGTGTGTGTGTGTGTGTGTGTGTGTGTGTGTGTGTGTGTGTGTGTGTGTGTGTGTGTGTGTGTGTGTGTGTGTGTGTGTGTGTTGTGTGTGGTGTGTGTGTGTGGTGTGTGTGTGTGTGTGTGTGTGTGTGTGTGTGTGTGTGTGTGTGTGTGTGTGTGTGTGTGTGTGCGTGCGCGTGCATGTGCGTTAGCGTGTGTCACTGTGCGTACATGTGTCAGTCTGTGTATTTGTGCAACAGCTTATGTACTGAAAGGAATATGAATGCTATTAAAAGGTAATTTCACGTGAAATCAGACAATTTGGGACCCGACCGACACAGGCGGACGGTCGGGTCCCGAAGTGTCTGATTTCACGTGAAATGACCCTAAATTACAGGTGTGTGTGTGTGTGTGTGTGTGTGTGTGTGTGTGTGTGTGTGTGTGTGTGTGTGTGTGTGTGTGTGTGTGTGTGTGTGTGTGTGTGTGTGTGTGTGTGTGTGTGTGTGTGTGTGTGTGTGTGTGAATCAAGTCATCTTGTGTATTAGCCTATAAACTGAAAGGGATACAGACACTACAGCCAGGGACTACACATTGCCCATTGTCCAGTGTATTTTTTACTAATGAAACATTGTAATGGTACGATGTAGGCTACATTGGTTCTAATGCTTTTGTGGTCACAGATATAGGAAATGGACTGGGGCTGTTAAATAGTGTAATATTAAACAATTCAGTTTAATTACGTTTTTATTTACTTCGGCCTAGATACAGGCTTTGGGTTCATAGTTGTGATTATTGCAATGCGAAATGTGCTGATGTTTTGTCCAGTGTGCTGTATCTCCCAAACCACCCCACCATTCTTACCTAACCAGGCGTTCACCAAAGCTTTTTGAGAGAGAGAGAGAGAGGGAGAGGGAGAGAGACTTTGATGGCTCTGTCTGGAGCCTCTAAGTTCGCATTTCACAGAAAACCGCTGTGAGTCTATTTTAACTGTGCACATTTAAGATCAAAAGACTCCTGCCGGCAGACAGCACAGTCTAGTCCTCTGTGGTGCAAGAAATACTAAAAGTGGTGACATAGGATGCTACAGAGCATCTTATGTAAGGACTGGAATATCCATTGATAAAGGCTGAAAACTAGTTCAAACTAGTTCCTCCTGTCCTTTCATACTGCTTGTGGCCCCCTTGCTTTGGTGTCGCAGAATTTCCTCACTTGTCAACCTAGGCAGAGCAACGTTTGGAGGGCTTTTCTCCATTCAGCATCCGATTTGCAAATGAGATACTGACCTTAGTTCGAATGTTGCTAAAGAGATACTGAACAAAACTTTGATCATCAATGGCGTTGAGCCTTGCATCACAAGGCCACAAGCAACTGGAATGGACGTGAGGAACTAGTTTGACTTTGACCCAAGAATGAAGTGGTCACACGAGGCATCTTATGTGAGGACTGTAGCATCCATTGTTAAAGGGGTATGCCACTATTTTGGGGCTTTGTGCAGTTAAAATTGTTGGCTGGGGTTTATAAAGGTGGTAAAGTGTCTTATTCTTCATGTTAAGCGTTGTCTTGCTTTAAGAGAAGTTAAAAGAGGGAATATGTCGCTAAGCTAGTGAAAGTCAATGGATCCGTGTAGCATTGTAGCATGCTACACGGATGCATTGACTTTCACTAGCTTAGCGACATGCTCCCTCTTTTAACTTGTCTTCAAGCAAGGCAACGGCTTACATGAAAAATAAGACACTTTACCACCTTCATAAACCCCGGCCAACGATTTTAACTGTATTAAGCCCCAAAATAGTGGCATATCCCTTTAAGATGTCCTTAGCTGCACGTTGTGCCAGTCCCGTGTTTGTCACTGTATAAGACCTGCCAGTGCCCACTACTTCAGAGGCCTGGAAGCTAGCTATACTCCGCAGATGCATTACACTTAGCTGACACTTATCCAAAGCGACTTACAGATGTAGGGTATTGGTTACACGCCCTGGAGCAGTGTGGGGTTAGTTAGATGCCTTGTTCAAGGCCATCTCTGCCATGGTGTGTGGTGGGAGAGTAGAATGATGGGACTTGAACCTTCAATTCTTTGATCTAAAGCCCATTTCCTTAACCATGGTGCCACGGCTGCCCCAAGCCTCTGACTTTAGGGCTATCTTGGCCATGCACCTCACAGTTCCTCTTGATAAAAGGATATTATCTCTCTCAATCACAAACGCACGCGTGTGTGCGCACACACACACACACACACACACACACACACACACACACACACACACACACACACACACACACACACACACACACTTTGGTGGCTGATCTATTCTGATTTTCCTTATCCATTGCTGTGTGATAAAGTGGCAACACAGTGCTGACTAGACTGCCAGTGCAATCTCAGCTTTGAAAAATCCCTTGTGTAGGCGGGAGATGTCTGCTTGTTCTCAGCACAACCTGCATTGGCTTTCTAGCAGCGCACACTTCCAATTAGTTAATGGGTATAGGCTAACCTGATTAAGGGGAAAGCATCATCACAGAACCATTCCTGATCACAGTCAGTTTCTGACAGGGTTTACATTTTTACTATTGTGAATTGTAGTCATTACAATGATGGTTGTAAATGTCTTGTACTATCTGGTAGGACATTGGGAAAATTGAATTACCGTACTACACATAAAAGCTTTAATCTCTAGAGGTTCATCAGCAGAGGTTAAACTGGCATGGTTTCAAAGCTGCCTTCACAGTCTTTGATGTTAGTCTGATAACACTCCTCATGCCCTCAGCAGCTCACAGACAGACTGATTGTGCCACATTGCACTAACAGTATTTTTGGTCTCTGTCTCCCTTTCTTTCACTTCCTGCCTCTCGCTGTCTGTTTGCCATCCTGCCTGCCTGTCTGTGTCTGTCTTTCTTTCTGTCTGTCTGTCTGTCTCTCTCTCTCTCACTCACTCACACTCACACTCACACTCATACTCATACTCATACTCATACTCATACTCATACTCATACTCATACTCACACACACACACACACACACACACACACACACACACACACACACACACACACACACACACACACACACACACACACACACACACACACACACACACACACACACACACACACACACACACACACACACACACTCTCTTTCTCTCTCTCTCTCTCTCTCTCTCTCTCTCTCTCTCTCTCTCTCTCTCTCTCTCTCTCTCTCTCTCTCTCTCTCTCTCTCTCTATCCCTTCATCTCTACCACCTCTCAGATCCTCACCTTTGAGACGAAGAACCCCGTGGAGCTAGCGGAGCGCCTGCGTGCGGTGTGCGGCAACCAGAGCAATGCGTACGCACGGCTGCTGGAGTACCGGCTCAATGCCCTACGCGGCCTGTGGGGGGCGCAGCGGCAGCTGGCCCTGGAGGAGCAGCAGGACCGTGACCCCGGTGTCCCCGGGCCCTCGGCACCTGGCCCCGTTGTGGGCAGTGGGGGAGGAGGGGCCGGAGGATCCGGAATTGGGGGCTCGTCCGGGAACGCGGGATCGGATGAGGAGGCCTTGGCTTTGCTAAAGCGGCAAGGCGTGCTGCACCACCACCACTCGCACGGTCACCACGCCCACCAACAAGGGGGACATGGCGCGTCGGGTGGGCCGGAACAGGCGCCCTTCACCTCCCGCGTTGGCCTGCTGCTGCTGTTCCCGCTGCTGCAGTCCCAGACGCGCAGTGACCCTGCGCTCTGCGGCGTGACGGCCGAGGTGCTGCTGACGTGCCTGCGCGACTGCCAGCCGCTCAGCCTGGGCAAGGAGCCCGCTGACTGCCTAAACGGCCTCGAGGGGCTGCTGTGCACCTGGTTGGAGGAGGGGGGCATCGGGGGCGGCGTGGGGGCTTCCATGCCCAGGCCACTTCACGGGAGGCAGAGGGAGAACGCTGCCGCCGCCCTGGTGGCACTCGCCTGTGCCAGGTGAGAACTGTGCATGCAGCTCCCCTCACATTGTCCTGTCATGATAAAACACGAAACAGTTAAAAAAAAGACACACACACACAAAAAAAACTAATCCTTTGTTGGATTCAAGAATATGAAAGGTGTGTCGTAAACCCCAGGATACAGCTGAGAGGGGACGGTGCTTAGTTGGCATTGGGGGGCATTCTTTTTTTTTTCTATACTAAGTGGGGCTCTTGGCAGGCTTATGATGAGAAGGAGGCTTGGGTGGCGAAGGGAGAATGCTCTGTTGCCATTATTTATTACCAAGGCTAAATATGAAGTCAAGGGGGTGTTGGGTGGTTTATGATCAGGTCCAGGGGGTGTTTGTTCAAAAAAAGTTGAGCCCTCTGGCTTAGACCTTTCATACTTCATAGTATGGATTGTATGTACCTCACACCTTACAGTACTGTATACACACTATATTCCTGGCGTATACCTTGTGAACTACCTTTTTTCCTGACACTTAAAATGACAGAACATTGAAATGTCACGAACAAAATTCAGTTTAGAATTGAGGGTTAAGATTAAAATTCATGGTTTTGTTTTCAAGAGTCATAGAAGAGGAAGACGAACACTCTCCTCTTTATAGATTAAGTCATTGTATGGCCTGGTTCATTAAGCAGCGTTGTTGGTAGTCCGCCTTAAGCTGTCTTCTGTCTCTCCCTGTACATATCACAGTAACATTGTAAGTGGTTGTTTTCGGAGAAACATCATCCCATATTCGGATGCTTTCTCTGGCCTAAAGGGTTGAGCTGGTTGGTGTTTTCGGAGAGGGCTTGATGTCAGTGTGTGCATTAGTACAAGTGCAGCTCAATATCTGTTTTTTTTTGTCTCTCTCTTGTAACTTCCACTGGTGGTTTCTAATGGAGATGTGCCATTCTCAATGAGATGTGCAGATTACAAGTGGATGCTTAAATCAGCAGTCTCCAACCCCGCGAAAAAATTAAGAGACCACTTGGAAATTATCAGTTTTTACTTACTTACTACAGTATTTTACTACTTATAGGCATGTGTTTGAGTAAAATCATCATTGGTGACGCTAGGTGTAAAATGAGCATATAAATGATGAAGTGTTCCTTTAATTTCAGTCAGTGGCTCAACAAGAGTGGCTGCAAATGCCACTAAAGGTCTGGTGTGTGTGTGTGTGTGTGTGTGTGTGTGTGTGTGTGTGTGTGTGTGTGTGTGTGTGTGTGTGTGCGTGTGTGCGTGTGTGCGTGTGTGCGTGTGTGCGTGTGTGCGTGTGTGCGTGTGTGCGTGTGTGCGCGTGTGCGCGTGTGCGCGTGCGCGCGTGCGCGTGCGTGTGTGTGTGTGTGCGTGCGCGAGACCCCTGCTGATCACTCCTAATGGAGCCAGATCCTGGCTGCTGCGGCTGCTGCCTCCTCATCCTCATTCGAATGACGTCAGCTCACTGGCACTGCAATGGCACATATCACCATTTAAAATGGGAGTCAGTGAGATCTACTGTCGTCTACTGGGGTTTTGGCTTTTTAAGGTGAACTGGGTCATTATGAGGAAAAAAAAAGAGAGTGAGACATGGCTCTTTTCTGTTATCTGGCCTAGAATGCATAAAATGAAACCCCATAAGGAGAAGGAAAGGGAACGAGAAAGAATATGGGTCCTTTCCAATATGCAGACTCCCGTCCTCTGCCTGTGCTTGTGGCCTCGCGTTACGCTGACGCCCAGCCTCCGTGGAGAAAACAACAATAGTCATGTTTCCCCACTGTCAGCCTAGCCACAACAACTTTTGGGGGATTATTCTTCAATTCAACATCCGTTTGTCAATGATAAAATGACATTAGAATTGCACTTTTGCGAGATTTTGAAATGCACTGCTGTCGTCAGTGACATCATCACGAGGCCACAAGCAGGCTAGAGAGCAAGGGAGCAAGGGATGGCAGGAGTTAGGATATTAGAAGGAGCCCAATGACTCAGTCACTCACAGATGTCAGGATGGAGGGGAAGTCTGTTAACACATTTTGTCCTAAGCCCTTTTGGGAAAAGGGTGCCCTCTATCTATTAAATCCTAAATATCTCAGCCTCCGAAGCACATACAAACATGAAATGAGTTGCATTTAAAAGCTAGGACTCATATTGCACTAGAATGTGTTCATTCAGCTCTGACTTTGTAATAAAAACAGCTCAAATCTCAAGAACCTGAATGCAACTTATATGTGTCTCCAGGACACAATGGGTTAACAGCCCAAAAGTATGAGGGAAAGCTTAGAGTGTCACTGAGCGATTTTAGTGATGCAAAGGTACTTCCGTGTTTATTACTAGTCAGTCAGTGTTCAGCGCTTTGAACAGCTTTCACAGTTTTTTATGTGCTTTAAAAGTCACCCACTTCATAAGTTACTCGCTGAGACAGTTTTGGGTTTCTTTTTGTTTTTACTGAGGGCGGTTAACTTAACTGACAACTGCCTAAGGGCTCGTTTTCATTCCTCTTCTGTTGTAGGACTTTGTGGTCTCTTTAGACATTGCTTGTCTTCTTTTGTGTCTCACTTTGCTCTTTTAAGCGCACTGCTGGCAGTGACACGGGAGCTTGACTTGTCAAAAGCAGAGGGGTGCTTGTGGTTTTGGTGGCGCTGGTGTGTTGGTGGTGATGGTGGTGACGCCGTGTGTTTTGAAATTGGGACATGTCATGCTTTTGTGTGTGTGTGTGTGTGTGTGTGTGCGTCTGTGTGTGTGTGTCTGTGTGTGTGTGTCTGTGTGTGTGTGTCTGTGTGTGTGTGTCTGTGTGTTTCTGTTTGGCTCTTTGTGTGAGGGAAGCGTCCAGCGTTCTAACCCCCACCACTTACCCAGCGGGCGCAAACACACATACATTCACACACACGCGCACGCTACTTTCACCAACAAACCAGTCATTGGAGTGTCTGTGTACTCAGAGAGTTTGTAAGCTGCTACCTCACGAAATGCTGGTGATTAGCCAGGTGGTTGAAGTCCAAAATAAAGGGGAGACCCTACATTGTGAAGTACTGTAATGAAATTGGATGACTATCATGTTTAGCAGTCAGTCCATCAGAGGCCGTTAAGCTCAGGCTTGTTCATCACCTAACCTTGTTTGTAGTTACACACTACACAGCTCTGGCCACAAAGTCAGTGTAAACTAAAGGTAGTATCACCAATAGGCCTACACTGAAACACACATATGATCTCTCTTTCTCTTTCTCTTTCTTGTTCTCTCTGTATCTGTATCTACCTCACTCTCTCACTACGTATTTATCTCACTCTCTCTCTCTCTCTCTCTCTCTCTCTCTCTCTCTCTCTCTCTCTCTCTCTCTCTCTCTCTCTCTCTCCGGGACAAATGAAGAGGTTAAAAACCTCACGTTGCTGTGACCCCTGTTGATGATGTCAGCAGTGCTGTTGAGAGTAGAGAAAGGGTGAAAGAAAGAATTAAAAAAGAGAGGGATAGAAAGAAAGTGAAAGCAGAAATTGAGAGAAAGAAAAGAAAGTGAAAAGTGTGTTTATTAGGCATGTCTATGTGTGTGTGTGTGTGTGTTTTTTTAATCCAAAGGGTCTTACTCAGCTATGACCTCAACCCCAGTCATGTGCCACCACAGTGGCTGTGCCTGACTCAGATACTACCCCCCACCCCCCCCCCCCCCCCCTTTAAAAACCCCTCCATAATCAGCCCCAGTCAGTGCCACCACGTCACAGTAGCTTTCCCTGACTCATACCAACACATTATCATCCACACCACACACTGATCCCCATGTCATCCTGTAATGTTCCCCCAGCCCCAGGCACTGTTACATCAGCCACACTCCTCCACATGTAATGTTGTATTACCCCCTCTGTAACCTTACATCATCCACAGAGAGCTCCTTTGCAAACTTTCTCTCTCTCACACTCTCTATCTCTCACTCACTCGAACACGCACACATACTCACCAGAGCCACAAAATTACCCTCTAACCCCATATTTTGTGTGTGTGTGTGTGCGTGTGTGCGTGTGTGCGTGTGTGCGTGTGTGCGTGTGAGCGTGTGCGCGTGTGCGCGTGTGCGTGTGTGTGCGTGTGCGTGTGTGCGTGTGTGTGCGTGTGTGTGCGTGTGTGTGTGCGTGTGTGTGTGTGTGGAATTTGTGACTCTCCAGGGGTTCCCTGAAGACGTTTATCCACACAGTCCACCTACTGCAGAAGCAGACGGACCTGGGCCAGCTGCCTGTGGCGGACGTGTTGTACAGGTAAGAACACAAGTGCACACACACACACACGCACACGCACACGCACACGCACACACACACGCACACACACACACACACACACACACACACACACACACACACACACACACACACACACACACACCAATGGGAGAGTCTTCAGTTTACACACACAAACACAGATTTGCGACAGACACCAACTCAGACACACACACACACACACACACACACACACACACACACACACACACACACACACACACACACACACACACACACACACACACACACACACACACACACACACACGTCCCTGTGTGCTTAATAAACACGGTCACGAGTCTCCATCCACATCTGGCGCATCAGACTTAAGCCCCACGCTGCAGCTTTCGCAGAACATTTTGGTCACACACACACACACACACACACACACACACACACACACACACACACACACACACACACACACACACACACACACACACACACACACACACACACACACACACACACACACACACACACACAAAGAACATTTGGCTACATTTTAAGCTGGCTATGAGCCGGACTACAACTGCAAGTGCAACAGGAGGTGAAGGATGGGTCACGACAAAATAAATAAGCAGGTTAATCTGTTTCACACTATGTGCCCTACTATGCCATACTATGTGTGTTTGTGAAGGCGTCAATTTCGGGTCTAGAAAGTAAACTTGAATCCATGCCACAGTTTCCATCCCAACCCAGGTGACTTCACTGAGTAGCTGGTCTACCTCTCTTGAGTATTCAATGTGATCAGCTGATTTAGAACTGGTTGGATCAAATTTGTGGAAGAAGTGGTTTGTTTGAACTTTCTGAAATTAGGATTTACACCTATAGTAGTGTGTGAAGTGATAGAATTGAGCACACGGTATGTAGGCCTTTTGCGTCCTCTTGTACTTGTGCCATTGTGTGGTGGTGTTGCAGATATTAAAGGAACAGACCACTCTTTTTTAATTTTCACATATTTGCAGTATTTCCAAGCATTATTCATGACTGTGCATATAATTTTTGTCCATGTGTTTGCATTGCCTCGTTTAACAGTATAGCCAAATTCAGCGTAACAATGCAAGTCTATGGAACAAAATAAAACGTACAAAAAAGCATCAAATGTACTTATAAACCTTTTTAAAATATATGTAAAATCCACCAGAGTGTAAAACGGCAGTTTCATTACGTCCAGTGATCACTTCTGACTTGATGTTAAAGTTACCAGTTACTGCCAGCGATTATGCTAAGCTATGCTAATAATTCTGATCCAATAAATCTAAGTACTGAAAACACTGAGAAGAAAATTATATGCACATTCATGAATAATGCTGGGAAATACTGCAAATATGTGAAAATCAAAAAAGGGTGGTCTGTTCCTTTAAGGAAATGCTGAATTAGCCAGAATATTAGCGCACCAGTGTTTCTCGCAAAACATTGGATGTGGGTTTTGTCCTATCAAAGACGTATGACTCATCAGCAGAAAGGGTGTTTTCTGCTATATGAAAATATTGATACACAACCCCAAGAAAATAAATATGTTATGCATTTTTTGTATAAAGCAAGTTCTCTTCGCAATACAAAATCTTAGGGGACCTATTCAAGTTCGTCAGCGTTTGCTGTCAAAGT
>NC_085877.1:15486705-15496705 GCF_034702125.1 Engraulis encrasicolus | reverse complement strand
CTGAAACGTGCAAAATCGGTGTGTTGAAAACAATTGAGGAACTTGAGGGTGATCTGAAATAGGAGAGTGTTGTCTGAGGAGCGGCGCATCAGAACAACCAGCAAGCTAAAATGCAAACCTCCAGATCGTGTTGACTTGGCAGACACTTTAGAAGAAATAGGCTAAATTACCTTCAAGCTGTCGTTCTGGGTGGAGAGGGATAAAGATTTTGATCACACTGCGAACACCCGTGGGAAGTGCTCAGCTTTGCTTTCGTTATGCTCCTCCTGTTTTTCTGGCATATACCGTACGGCAGCGTTGTGAACCCATCCAACTCCGGGTAAAAAAAGATGATGAACAGGCTTTTATTGGTGTGCAGTGTAAGTGGAGAGTTTTCTGGGTAATGTAAATATCTCTATTCTCAAAGTTTGCTATCTGGCTGACCACTGTTTGTTGTTCTGTGTGTTGTTCTGTTCAATGCATCTAACAAAGGTGATCATTCGTCTGCATCATTCACATCTTAGCAGCTGTTTCCTGGCAGTGAAGTTAGACCCACATGTTTTAAGCAGCATGCTTAGTTTAGCATAGTGTTTCTCACAGCTTTTGTTGAAGCGGGCATTAAAAAAGCATTGCCCTTCACTGCACATATTGCGAAAGATTGTAGTAACTGCCTAAGACGTGCAAAATTGGTTGGCTTAGTCTCAATAGAGGCTCTACAGCCCCCCCCCCCCCAGAGGGTGTTGGGGAGCCCTGGGATTGGAGGGGTGCGGCGGTGCTTACCTGCCATTGGGAGGCATTAGTCCATTTTATTTTTTAATACTACGGTCATTGGCAGGCTCATGATGATGTCCAAGGGGCATTCAAAAAAGGTTGAGCTAGCGCAGCTTGCCTGTTCATACCTGTAGGTCTTCTCAACGTGCACAAACTCACACCGTTTCACACATACAGTGCTGTAGCTCAGTTCAGCATATTCACACTTGTGTTTCATCTCTCTCTCTTTCTCTTTCTCTTTGCATCGCACACACGCACGCACGCACGCACGCACGCGCGCGCATGCGTGTGTTTCGTCTCAATATATCGACAGACTGGCACATTTACATGCAGGGCACAGTCAGCATCTTCCTCCCTCCAGGCTGAGCAGGGCCTCCTCTCTGAGTCACTTGGAGGTGTGCACAGAGCACTTACAGTAGGAGAGAGCGAGAGAGAGAGAGAGAGAGAGAGAGAGAGAGAGAGAGAGAGAGAGAGAGAGAGAGAGAGACGGGTGAGGGAGGAAGAGAGGAAAGGGTGAGAGTAAGAGGAGGGAGGAGAGTGTCTGCTTCAGGGGTGTGAAGTAGCAACACCTACACACACACACACACACACACACACACACTTACAGGAAGTCTCTTAAACCTAAAGATGAATCACTGCTAATCACTGTATTCAGTGGCGGAACAATTGCACACCGGGCCCTAATGCAAGACACTTGTGGGCCCCCCTACTGCCTACTACACGTAGGCTATTGGGTCATTTCACGTGAAATCAGACGCTTTGGGACCCGACCGATCCGGATTTCAATCATACTTGGTGTGCCTTTTTAGTAGCAAGGTAGCACCCCAGAACTGCATTGGTTTGAATCTGACACTAATATTAAGGGAGAAACAGACTAGGAAAGGTTCACATTTTAGGGTAGGACACTATACATTCAGCCTTGAATATATCAGTCAGTGTTAGTCACAAAAAGATGCCTGTGGTATTGTTTGAAAGCTCTTTTCTGGCTCTACATATTACACAATCAGCTTGGAATACAACAACTCTCAGAATATGAATTATGATCAATTGAAAAATAAAAAAATTGAACATCTAAAAAAACTATATTTTAAAATGGCCAGTTCCTTGTCCAAACGTAGCCGGCAATGTCATTAGCAACACCTCAAATGCTGGTGTTCGGTTCTTTATTCATTTCAGAGAGAATTTGACTCACAAATATGGCATCATACAGACCACTTATTAATAATATGGTAATACCATAGTAGCATCACATGACAAAAAAAAACAAAACAAAAATGGTCAGTTTCCATGGTCCCAGGTTTCAGAAACTAAGGCAGATGTCCATTTATACACACCAAATTATGATATGTGAATGTTTGAACATTCCTTCTCTGTGTACCTGAGTCATCTTCCCTTTACCGTACTTTAAAGAGATAATCAATGGCTACACTCTCATTTTGTACTCTACCAGTGCATTTGAAGCAGCAGCTGTGTCTTTTGTAGATAATGTATAAGTACGTCCCGTTGCAGTTACATGTTCCACTACCAGAAGCACATCCTGATGATCCATGACAAGTCTATCTGGTCTGAAGGGAAAAGTGAAGGATGGAGATGGTCCATGAGGATGCAGGAAGTTCAGTTTCACCTCTCCAGTGCTCAGCATACATTCCTCAACACATGCTAGCCACCAGTTGCCATCATATACAGCTACAACATACCCTTTGATGCTTGAAAATGTAACACATTCCTTTACTGAGCTCACTCTTTCAACTCCTTCTCTGAATGCGGAAAATGGCCTAATGCCCATTGTCAATGGACAGAAGCTGTGTAGTTTTTGAGTACCTGGAATAGTTCTTGCAGATTCAAACCTCTTCAACAGGTTCTCAGCTTCATGATGGTGCATCTCTCTCAAGAACATCCATTGCCAGTTTGCCACAACAGAGATGTACCATCATGAAGCTGAGAACCTGTTGAAAAGGTTGGAATCTGCAAGAACTATTCCAGGTACTCAAAAACTACACAGCTTCTGCCCATTGTCAATGGACACAGTGGAAGTTAGGCCATTTTCAGCATTCAGAGAAGGCAGAGTTGAAAGAGTGAGCTCAGTAAAGGAATGTGTTACATTTTCAAGCATCAAAGGGTATGTTGTAGCTGTATGATGGCAACTGGTGGCTAGCATGTGTTGAGGAATGTATGCCGAGCACTGGAGAGGTGAAACTGAACTTCCTGCATCCTCATGGACCATCTCCATCCTTCACTTTTCCCTTCAGACCAAATAGACTTGTCAAGGATCATCAGGATGTGCTTCTGGTAGTGGAACCTGTAACTGCAACGGGACGTACTTATACATTATCTACAAAAGACACAGCTGCTGCTTCAAATGCACTGGTAGAGTACAAAATGAGAGTGTAGCCATTGATTATCTCTTTAAAGTACGGTAAAGGGAAGATGACACAGGTACACAGAGAAGGAATGTTCAAACATTCACATATCATCATTTGGTGTGTATAAATGGACATCTGCCTTAGTTTCTGAAACCTGGGACCATGGAAACTGACCATTTTTGTTTTGTTTTTGTTTTGTCATGTGATGCTACTATGGTATTACCATATTATTAGTAAGTGGTCTGTATGATGCCATATTTGTGAGTCAAATTCTCTCTGAAATGAATAAAGAACCGAACACCAGCATTTGAGGTGTTGCTAATGACATTGCCGGCTACGTTTGGACAAGGAACTGGCCATTTTAAAATATAGTTTTTTTAGATATTCAATTTTTAATTTTTCAATTGATCATAATTCATATTCTGAGAGTTGTTGTATTCCAAGCTGATGATGTAATATGTAGAGCCAGAAAAGAGCTTTCAAATAACACCACAGGCATCTTTTTGTGACTAACACTGACTGATATATTCAAGGCTGAATGTATAGTGTCCTACCCTCACATGTGAACCTTTCCTAGTCTGTTTCTCCCTTAATATTAGTGTCAGATTCAAACCAATGCAGTTCTGGGGTGCTACCTTGCTACTAAAAAGGCACACCAAGTATGATTGAAATCCGTGTCGGTCAGGTCCCAAAGTGTCTGATTTCACGTGAAATGACCCTATTTAATTATTACTAAAACAGCTGATTGACAACCAATGAGTTAAGTTCAATCATCTGTTTTATGAATAATTAAATAACCTACGTGTATGTGTTTTGGGCTAGACCCACCCTTTTTATAATGTTTGGCCACGCCTCACCTGCAGTTTTTCTCAGCCTTATCTACCTCTTTGGTTCATTTTGTGACCTACTACTGGTGTTAGCTGAGTCACGTTGAAATAAGATATTTATTTGTCACATTACACATACACTCACCGGCCACTTCATTAGGAACATCTGTTACAAATGTTCATTGAGGCAAATTTCTGATCAGCCAATCACATGGTGGCAGCTCTATGCATTTGTGCATGTAGACATGGTCGAGATGATCTGATGCAGTTCAAACCGGGCATTATAATGGGGAAGAAAGGCTATTGAAATGACTTTGAACATGGCATGGCTGTTGGTGCCAAAAAGCTCGATTTGAATATTTCAGAAAAGACTGATCTACTGGGATATTCACACATAACCCCATCTCTAGGGTTTACAAAGAATGGTGCGAAAAAAAAATAAAAAATTACAGTGAGCAGTGATTCTGTGAGCAAAAATGCCTTGTTGATGGCAGAGGTCTGAGGATAATGGCCAGACTGGTTGGAGCTTATACAAAGGCAACATTAAGTCAGATAACCACTCATTACAACCAAGGTATGCATAAGAAAATCCCTGATTACACAGCACATCAAATCTTGAGGCAAATGGGCTACAGCAGCAGAAAACCACATTTGGTGTCACTCCTGTCAGCTAAGACCAGGAAAATGAGGCAACAATTTGGCCAGGCTCACCATAAACGACGCAAGAAGATCGGTGAAATGTTGCTTGGTCTGATGAGTCTTGGAATCTACGGCTAAGCTCAGGTGAAATGGTCAGAATTTGGCGTCAACAGCATGAAAACACGAGTCTACCCTGCCTTACATCAACATTTCTGACTGGAGATATAATGGCATAAGGATATTTTCTTAGCACAATTTGAGTCAATTAGTACCAATTTATCTTTGTTGGAATGCCACAGCCTATCCGAGTATCGTTGCAGACAGTTCAGGCAGTTCTGAAGGCAAAAGGGGGTCCAACCTAGCAGTAGAGAGGTGTTCCTAATTAAGTGGCCGGTGAGTGTGTTTGGTATTCTGGTTGGTGGGTTGTTTGGTTGTTTGTTCATGATTCAAAGTGGATGATGCCAGTGCAAGGAGTCAGTGCTAGACTGAGGCTGACGCCACACTGAGTCATGCTGGCTTGCTTTCTTTCTCTCTCTCTCTCTCTCTCTCTCTCTCTCTCTCTCTCTCTCTCTCTCTCTCTCTCTCTCTCTCTCTCTCTCTCTCTCTCTCTCTCTCTCTCTCTGTTTCTCTCTTTCTCTCTCTCACACACTCACTCATACACACATGCACACGTCTCTCACACACGCACATGCACTCTTTTTCCTTCGTTCATCCCTCCACACACACACACACACACACACACACACACACACACACACACACACACACACACACACACACACACACACACACACACACACACACACACACACACACACACACATACATACACACATACACACATACACACATACACACATACACACATATACACATACACATACACATACACATACACATACACATACACATACACATACACACACACATACACACACACATACACACACACATACACACACACACACACAAACGGACCACGCATTCACACACACACACATGCGCACACAGACACACACTGAGACTTTCTCAGACCCTCCTGCACCCTCTCTCTCTCTCTCTCGTGGGAGACTTAAGAAATGGCTGGCCTCTTTCCTCTGGCTGGTCTTTTCTCTGAATCCTTTTCATCATCCCTCTATTCTGTCTGTACCTGTTTTCTAATGTCTTTCCTCATTCCTCTCACACATATTCCATTTCCTCGTGTGCGTATGGTTCATTCACATAGCTTGGAAAAGATGATACTATCCACTTTAAAAGTGGAAATGACTAATGACAAGTTCTTTCTTTGTCACAGTGACATAGGAAGTTTATCTTGAAGATGTTGTTGGCGTGCATGTTTTTTTTAAACTGCCAAATACGTCTAACCATTTTTTTTTTAAATTGATATTTGGTGGACTATTGCGTTTTGGCATTAGCATTTTACCCTGTCATTCACAATTTTTTTTAACACTGCCTACTCTCTCTCTCTCTCTCTCTCTCTCTCTCCCCCTTTCTCCCTGGTGTAGATACAGACCTTGGTCGGTGTTTGGCGACGGACGGCCTCTATCTGTACACCACCAACTCCTTTGGGAGAGGCCTAAGCAAACTGGGCTCGGGGCTGCACGGGACGCTGAGGTAACGGCACACCATGCGCATGCTAAAAATACACACACACACACACACACACACAATCTCATGCACATACTGTACTCTACATGCATGCACAATGTCACCTGCGTACATACACTCATACATGCACAGAGAGAGACAGACGAAAACAGTCCGTACACAAGTAATACACACTGTCACCCACACAATCTCATGCAGTGTCGCCTTTCAACTTTCAAGAACCAAGTTAAAGGGGTATGCCACTATTTTGGGGCTTAATACAGGTCAAATCGTTGGCTGGGGTTTATAAAGGTGGTTAAGTGTCTTATTTTGCATGTTAAGCGTTGTCTTGTTTTAAGACAAGTTAAAAGAGGGAGTATGTAGCTAAGCTAGTGAAAGTCAATGGATCACTGTAGCATGTAGCATGCTACACGGATGCATTGACTTTCACTAGCCTAGCGACATGCTCTCACTCTTCTCTTTCGCGACTATCTACTACACAAATGCTTGAGGTGCCCCAGTCCAGACTCAGTGGTATGATGTGTATGTGTGTGTGTACTCTACTTAACCCTGTGCTAGTGTACAAAAAAAACTAGCCCTACTTTGCATCTGCACTTGTTGTTCTGTATATTTCCTGTGCACTTTGTACGTATCAGGTAGTGATGTTTCACTATGATTGTAAGTCGCTTTGGTTAAAAACCGTCTGTCAAATGCAATATAATGTATTATTATATGGTTGTGACGTCATCTGTCGAATGCTCCATTCATTTCAACGGGGCTCCCCAACGTTCGGACGTCTGTTATTTTTCGATAACGGACGGGTTGGTCTATAACAGACCGCTGTCAATGGCAACAAGACTTTTCACTGCTAAAGCGACTTTTCAACAAGACTCTAATCAGCTGCTGTGATAGACAGCACCCGTTGTCCTGGCTACCGCTGTCAATGGCAACAAGACGTTCACTGCTAAAGCCACTGGCTTGTATACAAGTCAGTGGCTAAAGCGAATGTTTCATATCACTCCGCAGGGGGTCGGTCTTTTGTCACTCTAATCAGCTGCTGTGATAGACAACACCTGTTGTCCTGGCTAGCCTACCTAGCTGTTGCCTAGCGGTGTTCCACAACGGCACTGTTTTGTTTTGCGCAGCAACAATCTTAGCATTAAATAGGTCTAAAGCAATGTCCCCGCATGTGTGAATCATTTAAGTATATCCATATAATAAGCGGGTTAACTTTCGGCGAGTCGGTCGCTTTGTGGAATAGCAGCACTTCAGAGAGAACAAGACCCCTCCGCTCCGCGTCGGGGTCTAAAGATTCTCTCTGTCGTGCTGCTATTCCACGGTAGCGACCTTCTCGCCGAACGTTAACCCTTACATAATGTCGCCTGTATGCACATTATGGATTCCTGCACAGAGAGAGTAAGCACAACACATGCACATGGAAGCACAGACACATGCACACATAAACAAACAACACAGGTATGCTCATATGCATACACACTTTCACACGCATGCATATTTATGCACACACAGGCACATGCACAATGAAACACACGGTCATGCACATTTACACAATCACACATGGACAAACAGGTTTTTGCCACATTTGTTGTTGTTGCTTTGACTATATTTTATTCATAAGCAATTCGTGGACGGTTTTCTAATATCGGTTTCTCTCTCCTCCTCCTCTCTCTCTCTCTCTCTCTCTCTCTCTCTCTCTCTCTCTCTCTCTCTCTCTCTCTGTCTGTCTATCCCACCTCCCTCTCCCTCTCTCTCTCTAACTCTCTCTCTCTCTCTGTCTCTTGCTCTCTCTCTCTCTCACCCCACCTCTCTCTCTCTCTCTCTCTCTCTCTCTCTCTCTCTCTCTCTCTCTCTCTCTCTCTCTCTCTCTCTCTCTCTCTCTCTCTCTCTAGGGGTTTTGTGTATTGTCGTAACGAGGAGCTGGAGCCTGGCTGGGTGGTCTACAGTAGCGGACGTCTGCTCCATCGGCCCGCCTCCTTCGATGCCAAACCACAACATCTCTGCCAGCTCATAGACCCACACACACTACAGGTAACGTACATGCACATGCACATGCACGCGCACGCACACGCACGCACACACACACACACACACACACACACACACACACACACACACACACACACACACACACACACACACACACACACACACACACACACACACACACACACACACACTCAGCAGCAGCTCTGCCAGTTCATCGACCCACACACACTACAGGTAACATGCGCTCTCGCTCTCGCTCTCTCTCTGACACACACACACACACACCATGCACACACCTTAGACACACTACAAGCTTAGCCTGGACAGGGCTACACCTACACACAGGCACACACACGCACACACACGCGCACAAAGACTCATGCAACACACAATGCTTGCATAGCCAAAACAGAATTGTCTTCCTGTTGCACTTGTATCAAAGCAGCTCTCAGAATGGGCTATTGTGTCAATACACAATTTGAACTTTTGCATTCACTTTTTTCCCAAACTGTGTCGCTGTATGGACAGTGATTGTGTACCAATTTAACTGCTTGTTCATCTCCAGTTGAGCTGCCAAATGTATTCATGTCATGCATTCATGAGATGTGTGTTGAAGGCACATAACTCTCACACACACATGCTAGTGGTGTTCAGCGTGTGACCCCCACCTCACCCCTGCTAGTGTGAACACCAGAGCTATGTTTCACACTGCACCGCGCAATATACCAGATCATCTTCCCCACACTGCAGCAAACAGCCTCAGTGCAGACCTTGGCTGTTGCTGAAGACTAAGGCACCGTAGTGTTGAGCCAGGGAATAGGGTTCGATTGTGGCCCGAGGTTATGTCTTGATCCTACCCCATCACTGTCTCTCACTCACTTCCCGTCACTATCTCACACTGTCGAATAGAGGCATTTAAAAAAAAAAGGCGATATGGGAGGGCTGTGAAATGTGAACTTTTATACAGCAGACACAGCCCACGCAAGTTTAGCAGTTGTTCTTTTACTTTGGCATTGCTAACTTAGTCCATATGGTATATGGTTAATCTAAACCTTAGTTTTTATTGCCCATCTGCCTCGATCTGCTTGGAGATTGTCAGCCGAGCATTAACTTGAAGCAGCTGCTCTCAATCGATAGACCATCAGACTTCATTTCTGTTTGAATTGTTCATTGTTTGTTCACAGAATAGCATGTGAATATGGAAAAAACATTATTCTTCCCCTCACATTTATCACACAAAGGTTTAAAATATTGATGATTGATTTTTATGCTGCAAGGTTCTGCTGCCGTTGACTTGTTTTTGTTGTTTGCACATTAACTTAATGAGTTTCTGACGAGGCGTTTATTTTAGTTGGACATCAAGTGGTAGATTTCTACTCATGGCTTCTCTGTGACGGATATTAGCAGTAATTGGACTCGGTCAATAGACCATCAAACGTTGTTCTAGGCTAGGGTAATGTTGAATAAGGAATAATTTTATTTGAATTATGTTTTATGAATCCCAACATTAATCATAGAGAGCTTACATAAATTTGATGAATGGTGATTTTAGGAATAGCTGTGGTGGTTAGATCTTAGCATTTATCAAAAAGATAGAAGAGAATGCTTAGTTATTTTAATGAATGTCTCTGCAGTGAAGTATGTGTTGGCCTTTACGTTGTCAGTAGTTGTGTGAATTTAATGGATCTCTGGTGAGTTTTAGTTGTCTTGTGACTCGGCCTTGAGTAAATGTGAAGGTATTCCACTACAGATGACCTCAGCTAACCCTCATTTTTTCTCAATCTCCCTCCTTTTCTTTCTCGTTCTCTCTCTCTCTCTTTTATTTGT